>NC_135352.1:601272-916246 GCF_023851605.1 Tamandua tetradactyla | reverse complement strand
CAGGTAAAAAAAAAAAAAAAACCTCATCAAATTCAGTTATAGGCAGTCTGTCCCAAGGAAAAATTCTCCCCTGGCTCTGGACCTCTAAAACTCAGAACAAGTTATCTGTTACCAACATTTACAAGAGGCACAGTCATATGGTCAACATTATCATTTCCATTGGGAAGAATTCAAGGAAAACAAATTTCACTGACCCAAGCAATTTCAAAAACCTACATGACAAACTACATTAGATTTCAAAGTCTGAGAGTCATTTATTCTCAGGGCTTTAGAAAACAGCTGTCACACACTTTCTAAGAGAGTAGAAACACTGCCCTCTTCAAACACTGAGGTGAAGGGTACAACCTTGGGGGACACTTGGGAGAGTACCATTTTCTTGTTTCCACTCTCAACGAGCATTGGGAGAGCATCTGGGTTCTCTGCCATCTCTGGAGCACACTCTAAACCCCCTCAAAAAAGTAGAGGAGCAGCAAGGCTCTCTCCAAACTACAAGGAATGAGATCCACCCTTTCTGAGACACAGTGACCAAAACTCTTCCTGAACATTGAGGCAGAAGACCTGCCCTTTGCTTTCAGGGCAAACTCACTCTCCAAATGCATGGAGGCCTGCTTTCCTGGCCTGAGATTTCTTGGTTTTAGACCTTAGCTTCCATGCTTCTGGCTTTGAATTTATTTTTCCTTCAATCTGTCCCTTTTCTGTCCCTTTTAGTGCAGACTGACTAGGGAAAGACAACTCTTGTTGATCAATAGTCAACTGTTGTTGATTTTCTAGGCAGAATACTGGGATCATACCTATCAGTTGATAGGACTTTCCACAAATCCTCCCTGGGTAACACCTATCAGATGATAGGACTTTCCACAAATCCTCCTTGGATAATTCCATCTCCAATCCTTGCATTTTTTGTAGTAGCTTACAAGTTCCATGTTCAGTTAAATCCTCACATGTGGCACTATTATGTTGGGTCTCCCTTTCTGGAATCACAGAATTTTCCAGACCATCAATTTCTAGTTTCTTTGTACACAAGAGTTCAGATCTTGGCTTATCTCTTTCCTGTCACATTTCACTATAACCTGCAAGAAGAAACCAGGCCACACTTTCCACATTTGTGTAACTCTTCAGCTAAGTATCCTAGCTTGTGGTTTTTAAATTTTGCCTTCCATTCACAACCAGAACTCAATTTGGTGAAATTCTCTGCCACTTTAAAGCAAGGATCACCTTTCTTCCAGTTTGGAGTAACACATATACCATTTCTGCCTAAGGCCTTAATCAGAGATATCTTTAGAGTCCACATTTCTGCCAACAGCCTCTTTAAACAATGTAAGCCTTCTCTATAAAGGTCCTCACAAGTCTTCCAGAATCCCCTCATCCATTTAAAAAGCCATTTCAAAAATATTTGGCATTTGCAAACCACTGCTGTCTACATCTCTTGTACCAATAACTGTTTTAGTTTGTTAATTGTGTTAGAAATGCAATATACCAGAAATGGTTTGGATTTTATAAAGATAATTTATTAATTTACAAGACTACTGTTCAAGTCCATAAAATGGCCAAACTAAGGCATCTAGACAAAGATCTCTGGACTCAAGAAAGGGCTGATGATGTTCAGGGTTTCTCTGTCAGCTGGGGAGGCATTTGGTGATGTCTGCTAGTTTTCTTTCCTGAGGCACACAACAGTTTAAGACTGGCAAAGAGGCAATTTATTGTTGTTTGTCAATTTGAAAAAGGAGGAATAAAATTTATATAGTTCCACAAACATGAAGAATATGGTTCAATATATTAATATGTTGTGTGCCAAATTAATATGATTAAATTCTGCCCAAAATTCACACCAAATACACTGACAACATTGATAAACTGATTCTATTATTTATTTGAAAGACATAAGGTCAAGAATGCTGCCATTGAACTCTTTGCTTAGGTCCCAGCTGGGTACTTCTTGCTGTTTATGATCAGGGCCT
The DNA here is from genome assembly GCF_023851605.1 of Tamandua tetradactyla. Taxonomy (NCBI): domain Eukaryota; kingdom Metazoa; phylum Chordata; class Mammalia; order Pilosa; family Myrmecophagidae; genus Tamandua; species Tamandua tetradactyla. Next base: position 914,288 of record NC_135352.1, on the reverse strand, counting down.
GACAGGCAAGAATAGGGATCCCTATCTTGGTAAGAGTGATTAATTTGATCAGGGGGAAGAAGGTATGCTGTTATATTACACGAGGAAGGAAGAATATGTTTGGCACCTACATGATTTACTTAGGTACCTCTCTATATTCTCCTGTCAAACTTTGTTAATAAATGGAAAATTTAGCAAACCCTGCCTGAGCAGGGCATTGTGACAAAGAGATCTGACCCATCAAGGGTAAGACTTAAGACTGAAAGAGGTGCCATGTGGTAGTGAGGGAAATCTAGAATGTACAAGGTAGAAGGACACTGATTGGCCCCAAGAACACCTGAAGCCATGGTAGTATTATGTAAATATACTTCCTCTTGCAGATTCCTTCAGGAAGAGGAGCCTGGGGGAACACCTCCCTGAATAAAGATAGATCCATGTGAGAAAAGAGATGAACTGGATGGACATGTAAATGGTCCACCAAAATCCTTCTTATGTGAAAAATTTCCTGCTCGGCTTCTGAATGTTATCCACACTTTGACAATGTCCTTTATTTGTCTGGATATTTGAGGATTGCCTCACCTGCAGAAAATCACATGCCATAAGGTCACACATCCCCAGGGTGATTAATGGAGACCAGGTATGTAGTTATGGCCATTCTAGTTCATGGCTTATATACTGGGCCATGTCAGTAATAAGGTTGCTTTGCAGATTCAATTTTCCCTCTGCTCAGGATTTCTTTCTCTCCCCTCATTTCCACCACATTTATCCCAACAGCACTTCCAAATAAATATCCTACATATTAGGTTCTGGGAATCTAACCTGTGAGAACAGTCAAAAATGTTTGGAGAAAAAAAGAAGATTTCATTAGCAGGAATTGCTCAAATTCTGCTGAGAACTGAAAAATCTCATAAGACTGCTATATTGATGAAAATATTACTATCATCAAAACTGATGTCCATGAATTAATGGGAATAAAGACTCAGATTGGAGAGGGTGAAAGAGGTGGGATGAAGAGAGAATCTGATGCATGGACTCTGCTCTCAACATGTACTGAAAAGTACATTAGAGGTCAGCAGCTGTAAATAAAAGTTCAAAAATGTTTTAACTGCTCATCAAGTTTCAGAATGGAAGATTTTAGAACATGCTGAAATTCAAAGAGCCTGGATCAGATTTTAAATGGAGGAGGTTCTAAGATAAAATATATTATTTATAAATAATGATATAAAATTCATGATACGTTAGCAAGGGATGAGAATCAAACACAAAGTTAGAAGTAAAGAAGTCAACTGGGATAAAGGATGATGCCTCAGCTTCTGTGAAGAGATGCCAGCAGAAGAATATTTTCAAATTTAATGCCTTAAAATACCTACCTCCAAAAGTACCTGTTTTGTTTCTCAAATAGGTTTCAAATGAGCTGCTGAATTTGAGTGGGATGGCAAGAATGTGGAAATTCACAGGCATGGAAAGGATGTAAAAGAATATTTATTAAGTCTGGGGAATGGAACTGACCTGAAAGACCTAATGGGATTGCTGAAATTTTTGACAAATGCCCCAGATAACCTGGTGTCACAGCCTCATATACAGGGGAATAATCACAATGTAACTTAGTAAAAGAGTTTCCTCCTGGGAACCTGAAACTTCAATCTAGAAGGGCCTATCTTTGCAGTAAAAATAGTTTCTGAGGGCCATTGCAGCTTGGAAACCTTCAATATGCCACTTAGGGGGCCTCAACAATTGACAGATGTCACAGATGGTGGTAGACATCTAATGCTAAGATACACCAGAAATAGGCATGCTACTAAACAGCAAAGGAACTTTAAGACTGAGTGTATCTGAAGGCTACGACTGAATATAATGATCCCTGTGGCCAAATGCAACTCATGCTTGTACAGCCACAGGATAAATTCAAGCATCACTAAATATGACTTATTTGTGCCAAGGAAAACTAATTTGTTCATCTGAAAAATGTAGGTGGTATTTTAACCAAATTCTTATTCTGAATGGTAAAATAAATAGTTGCTGCAGAATGTTTTTAAGTAAGCTCAATAAAGATATTCAATTAAATGTTTATTTATAATAACAGCAATGAATTATTATTTATGTTTTAGACAAATAATTTTTTCTGAGTTCAGGGAGTGATCAGTCAGACCTTCCTTATGAGAAGTATGAAGTTTGGGTATAACATATTGCATCAAATTAGAAAACATTGTATTCAGTTTGAACAGAATTATGTGGAAATGTGTGAATCCTGATTAAAATATCCCAATCATAGGAACAGAACAATCCTTAAAGAGGAAAAGGAAAACTCATAATTTTTCAAAACTTTGAAATAGTATCAAAGGTCTTCAGGTCAATGATATATTCTTTGAAAGAATAATTCCAACAAGATTAAAAACCCATATGATGAATTCAGAAAATGTCAATATTATCCTGATAAATTCTACAATATTGAAAAATCTGAACAGTTTATTAAAATAGCTAAAAAGGGATAATCACAATAGAAGTCATAGTTTAAACTAAGTAATCAAACAATATTCTTAATTATTTTAGATATGAAGCCTGGAAATAATTTTAACAAAATGGAAAATCTTTGAACAAAAATACGCTTTGTATAATTGTTTATTTATGAAAATTCACTGTCATTGCTATGGCTTAGATTATGTCCTAAAAGATTTTTAACCTGAAAATAGTCTTAAGTCCTGACAAATTCAAACAATTGGGATCAAACAATTCTCTTTTTTTGTCCCATCCTTGGCTATACCAGTTCAGGTGTTCACCAGTTCAGTTTGTGACAGTGAACATTGATGGCTTTTGTTTAATCACCAATGAAACTATGTCAGGAAGCTCCCAGCCACTGCCCAACTAATTGCTGGTATTTCTTGACTGGGAACTGACTTCTTCAGAGTTCCTCAAATACTTACAAGTGGTTTCCCTCAACATGATTTCCAAAACATGGGCATTAATAAAGAACAAATGCCTAAATCAAAATATCTGTCATTCTTTCAACAGAGTTTCTGAGACTTTTCACATGCCACATGTGATATACAATCTTGAGATAAGCAGAATTGATACCTGCCCTTCTGGAGTACATTTGGGTCAAGAGAGTTAAGAAAAATGTATTACTAGTGGTGCATACTTTGGTGAAAACACAGGTTTTGTCAGGCTCTTGATAGGTAACAAGGCTGGGCTTTAATGTTCAAACTGCTAAAACCTAGGTGAGAATCTAAAAGAAGGCCATGCAGGGTATTGTTGTCATAAGGAATCCCAGGAATAGGTGACTGTGTGAACAAGTCACTAATGCAGTAGAGCCTATGGTCACCCCACAGAACAAGTGAGATTATTCATGTGCTGCTGAGATCAGGTACACACAAACTGCTTGGGAATAAACATGGCTCCAATATCACCACATGACCCCTAAGGCCACCATTTCAGGTAAAGCAAGGAATCAAAATCTCTCTATGGGTAAACTGGCATAGTAGTACAGCACTTATGGCCTAAATTCAGTAACTATGTGAGCTCATGGGTGGTTTTGAGACTGAAAATGTTTCATGACAATTCCAATCCTCCTGCTACTTTCCTGCCACATCACTAACCATCTGTCTCCCTGATAAATAGTCTCAATGCTGTGGATCCCTGCAGGGGTGAGACTGCAAAAGATATAGACTCATGATCCTAATTTAAGCAACTACATCATATATTTATAAAGATTCTCATCCAATTCTTCAAGAACAACCAGAGACCCAAAACACTCTGCCCTCCTGAAGAGGCACTGCATCCTGGTCTGAACCCTGCTGTGAAGAAAATATACTAGTCAGACCCATGAGAAAAGGTTACAAAATCTTGACTAGTATCATAATGAAGATGTAGGAGAAGATTGTGAAAATGGATACAGTTTCAGTATTGCCCTATTTCAGAAATATTGGCATGTTCAGAAGATTCAAGGTTTACATGAAAAGAAATACAGATAACAAATATAAACAGATAATAAATGTAAATATAGACATTAGCATCCACATCTCATGAGAGAAGGCTTATAAAACTCTAAGTGGAAAATGAGTCTGTTAGTTTTCTGTCTTTCTAACATAGTCAAATTACCCAAAGGAGTGAGGATCAAATAAGAAAAGGCAGGCATCCAGGGTCATAACCAATTCTCCACCTATTTACAACTAACTGATGAGAAAGTTATTGCAAAAAAGTTACTACAAAGGAAGAAGTGTAAAAATGGTGAGACCATGGACTGCTCAATTTGGGCAACCAATTCAAAGAAGAACTAAAGAATATGCAAAAGCATGAGAAATTGTGCACTAGAATGTAGGTCCCAGCAGGCCCACAAAACTCAGCAGTGAAGTAACAACAGAGAGGGCTACCAAAAAGGATTGTCAGGTAAAAAAATTTAGATATAATAGATTATAGCTTGAAATTAAAGGATTGGGATTAATTTTACAATTATTTTGCATATTAGTGATGATAATTGATTAGATGCAATGAAAGTGAAGAAAAGGACATATTAAAACAACAGCTGATTCCAGAATAATTTTTAATGGAAAAAAACCCTACAAAACAGCAATAAAGGTTTTATATCTATTAAAAAATAATGTAAACACTAATTACATTTAACAAGATTCATGATATAATTATTTTGGGATAAGGTTCAGGCTAGGAGTTGGGCAGGTATAGTGTGTAAATGAAAATATTCATTTGATACATGGAGGTATCTAAAGATGAGTATAAATTTGGAAAGATAAAATTAAAGACAAAAAGATGACTAAGAAGCCTTAAAATAACTGAAAATACATACTTCTCAGAAATAAGGTTGAGGATGTGAAGAAATAAGGTATAGGGGAATTCTTGTTTATTACACTATTGGTGGTTGTATTATTCAGTATCTCAACCTAAGATGATTTCATTTTGGTCCAACATCCAAAAGAAGGGAAACAGTTTGGGACAGCAAAAGTTCACTACCAAATGTTAACTTTTCTTGGCAACCATCTGTATTTTCTCTTCTAAGCAGAGATGCTTTTGGACATGAACAGAAGGAGACAGTGGTAGTATCCTCACTTTTCTGCATAGGTGTGGGAAGCTGAAGACAATTGAGAACCAATGCTGCTCATGCTTCAACAATCACATGAATCTCTGCAATCCTGTAAAAATTCAGTTCCTGATTTATTAGGTTTGTGGAGGACCCTTTGAAATTGCCTTTCTAGCAAGCTCTTAAGATGTGTGAAACAAAGGGCATATGTACCTCACACTGAAAGTTGCAAGGTCGTGTTTTGGTCTCCACTTTTTTATGGAAGTGGTTTTCAAACTTTAATGCTTATTCAAATAATCTTGGGATCTTTTAAATTCTAAATGTTAATTTCAAAACCAAGGACAATTAAATCAGAATCTCTGGCAATGGATTCTAGATATCATAATAAAAGGAAGACAAATAATGTCAATGTGCAGAGGCCTTAAAATCCATTGTCTTAGAAGCAATGATTTAATATGGGTGATATTCTCACTTGAAATTGTGCAGCTCACAATATCAACAAAGACATCAGATTAGGAAGCTCCAATGGATCTTCTGTCCTCAGAAACAATGAATAAAAAGCATAAACTATCAAAGTCGTATTTATCATAACAAATAGTCACAGGTTTACAGCAACCACATTGAAGGCTGAATCAAAAAGGTAACAAATGAGGAGAGACTTTACAGCATTTCTACTTAGCCCTATAACCCCACATCTCAAGTGTGGGATGATTCTGAAGACAGCAACATCTAGTTCCAGTGTTCCCCAGAGGGAGCAGGGAGATTTAGATCTCAAGAAACTGTGCTTTTCTCATTTAACTTCTCAGGACATTTCCTGAAGGTTAGATGCAAGATTCTTGCCTTTCTTTGGTCTTAGAACTCTGTCATGGCATAAACAGTGGCAAATTGGAGGATGGTCCTTGAAAACATTAGAATGAGAATGAGAAATCTCTGCTGCCTGGGTAAAAGATGCCCAGGGAAGTAAATAATAAACACATCAAAATCCTGCCTAGGAAAGCTGAAGAGGCCTATTTTAGAGAATAAATATTTAGAAGAACTTGTTTTTAAGGGGAATCAAGAAAGCCAAGCATGTGTTTTAAAAGTATTTGTGCTCATTCAGAAAAATACCAAGAAAAACCTATGTTGCCACATCAGTGTGATGATTAAACTTCAGAAAATTAGGAAGTGAAGACAAAAGTAGTTGTTTAAAGGGCTTAGCAAGGCATAAGGGAATACTCCAACAGAACCAATGTGCTAAGACAGGGAAATGTGTTTAATTTTATATGTGTGTTTTTCAGATGGAATGCTCATGTGGGGTTATAGGGCTAAGTAGAAATTCAGGTCTTAGTGAACACTCATGTTGGTGAAACCCACTTGAAAATGGTATCTTCAAATATACTAAGGTAAGTCAGTATCTGGACTCATTTGTAAATAGGATCTGTGGATATTCTTTGGCAGAATGGAATGAATTTGGGCTTGAACCCAATAGGAGAGACTTTGTATGCAAAGAAAATTGAACATGGAGATGGGAAGGAAAGAACCAGACATTGAAGCCAGAGAAGGGAGAGAGATCACCATGTGACAGAGGACTTCCATCACCACAATTCTACCAAGTATGACAGAAAGTATGAACTTGCTGACACTTTGACTTTAGTCTTCCAGCCTTCAAAACTGTGAGACAGTAAATGCATGTTGCTTAAGCCAGTATTTGTCATGGCAGCTCTGGTAAACTAAGACTGCTAGTATTAATGAATTTTTTTGTATGTAAAACCTCTTTTTCTCAATATGACTCAGAGACAATTTCATATGTTATTGGGAACAAAATATATAAAGATGTAAGTTGTGACAATAATGTAAAGAGGGGTTGATTGTGCTATGTAAGACTATTATCAGTAATAGAGGACTTAATGCTATAAACTACCTAGATCTAGAACAATACAGAGTATGTCACAAAACAGAAGCAGGTATCCATTCTTTTCAAGCTCACATGGGATATTCTCAAGATTAGACCATATATCTAGTTACAAAAGAAGTCTACAAAATTTTTAAAGACTGAAACACACAAAGTATATTCCCAAGCAATAATGAAATGAACCATAAGTCAGTAACATAAGGAAAACTAGAAAATTTACAAAAGTGTGGAAATTAAATGCACCCATTTAACAAACTGTGGGTGAAAAATCAATTACAAGGGATATTACAAAATATATTGAGATGAATGAAAATGATAATACAACATACTAACTTTGTGGGATGAAAAGAAAGCAGTGTTCAAGCAAATTGTATCTTGAAATCCCTACTTTAATAAGGAGAAATGATTCCCAATTAAGTATCTAACTTTACATGTTATGCATTGTATAGATCTATAAAAAGGAGAGCAGACTAAGCACAAAGTTATGAGAAAGAAGAAAATAATAAAGATTAAAGTGGACAAACACAGAATGCAGAAGAGAAAACAAAAGACAAAATCAACAAAACCAAAACACGATTCTTTGAAACATCAATAAAATTGCCAAGACTTACCTCAACTGACAAACACCAGTAACAAAAATGAGAAATTAAAGTGGGGGATTGAATGAGGACCCTATAAATAATTGTAATTCAACAAGTAAAATAGTGTGGATGGAAAAAATTCCTAGAAATAAACAAATTACAAAAATTGACTCAAGAAAATATAAAATATTTTAACAGAAGTATAATAAGCAAAGAATTGAATCAGAAACCAAAACATCCCCATGAAGAAAAAATCAAGACATCTTCACTGTTGAAATCAATAAAACATTTAAAGAAGAACTGGTACCAATACTTTTCAAACTCTTCCATAAAACAGAATAGAAGATTTATTATATCCATACAATGGAATATCATTCAGCCAGAAATAGGAAAGAAGTAATCACATCATATAACAATGAACAAATAAATAAGCATGCTAAGTTAATGAAGGCAGACCTAAAAGTTCACATATCTTAATGACTATTTATATGCAGTAGCCAGTGTAGGTAAATCCATAGAGACAGAAAGATTAATGTTTAATTGGGTTTGATAGTGGTAGATATGGGGTTTCCTTTGAGGATTACAAATATGTTTTGGTACTAGATAAAGCCAATGTACAACACTGTGAATATAGTAAATGCCACTGACTGTACACTTCAAAATAGTTCATTTGATGTTATGTGGATTCAGTTCCATCAAATATAAGGGATAATCACAAGTCAAGTGATTATCTTTTATGTTCCAATTTACTTTTGAAACATAAAACATATTTTAATGTATCCATGTGAATATGAACATTAACAGATTAAAATTTCAATTAACTTTTGTTTGTCATATTCACATCATGCAAAAAACCCCACCAGAGTAAAAAAATGAAAAATACCAAATGAAGAAAAAAGCTCTAGAATTCCTTTCAAATGTTAAACTTGTGAATGAAATGGCAATAAACTTATGTACTACAACCATGCTATGTGCTAGAATTTTCACTTAATTTCTACTTATCAAAAACAATTGTAGACAATAAAAAATGAAACACAAAAAGAAAAGAAAAACAAAGACAAAACCAAAAAAATGCAAAAAACAATTATAAAATTATCATCCCATTTTGATAGAACAGACAACATTCATAACTTAATCAAGGGAGTGCTATTTGGCTTTTAATCTACCACATCCATCCTCCCTTCTTTATCCCAGGAACTTGTTTTATTTTGTTCACATCATTTTACATTCTGAAATGTCCTTATTTATTCATCTTTATGCCAGTTTGAAAGTATTGTACATCCCAGAAAAGCCATGTTTTAATCCTGATCTAATCTTGTGGGAGCAACCATTTCTTCTAATATAATTCAATACTGTAGGGCACAAGCTTTGATTAAAGTATCTTCACAGAGATGAAGCATGCCTAATTGTGGGTGTCACCTTTTTATTAGATTGAGATGTAACTGCCCACTTGGGGTGGGTTTTGATTAGTTTACTGAAGTCCTTTAATAGAGGAAACATATTGCAGAGAGAGAAAGAAATGACAGAAACCTCAGAGCTGACAGAGAAAGCAGATGTAGATGCTTGGAGAACAGTTGCTTCAGAGAATAGAGACAAATGTTTGGAGATTCTTGGAGCCCAGCAGATGTTGCCATGAGATGTTAAGCAAGACAGAATCTGGAGAAAGCCAACAAAGGCCAAGAGATGAAAACCAGCCCCAGAGCAGCAGTGAGGAACCCATGCATGTAGAGACTGAAAACAACAGAGCCCAGGAGCAAGGGACCAGCAGTTGCCAGTCACATGATGTCCCAGTCAGCAGGTGTTCCAGACAATTTGGCCTTTCTTGAGTGAAGCCACCCTCTTGTTAGCACCTTAATTTGGGCATTTTCATAGACTTAGAACTGTAAACTTGTAACTTATTAAATTCCCCTTTTGAAAAGCTGTTCCACTTTTGGTATATTGCATTCCAGCAGTTTGCAAACTAACACAATCTTCCAATTATTGATATTTCCAAATTTATTTGAGGGAATTCTGGCATGTTGTCTATAGGGTATCTAGTCAGTGTCTTTGTCTTCTTTCTCTATCTCCAGGACTAAAATGATTCCTTACATGATAATCATTTCAGAAGCACTTATGAAGGAATTAAGAAATGTATGAATCTCTTTCCAGCCCTCCAAAATGGCCTTAAATACATATTATCCAACATCATATAGGGGTTCTAATTTTGTAATTTTCTGGCAAAGCCTATCAAGATGAAGAATGTACATCCACAGAATGAAGCCCTAACTGGGTTTATTATATTTGTAATCAGGGTGTGACTCCTGGAATATAACCTTTCTTAGATTTATTAACTGTTTTTAAATAGAATGCAAAATAGAGGTTTATGTATGATGAAAATAAGCTGGAAAGTGTGGAAACTAGAGAGAAGAGCAAAGTGCTTTCCTCTGAAATCTTTTTGAGAAATTGGTTGACCTGTGTCTTAAAATTTGGAGGATCATCTGAGTTCTCCAAGCAGTAAGTTGTGAGCATACCACATTCACCTATACTTTCATAAGCCCTGCTTATATTCAGACATTTGTTGTATCAAAGCAACTTTTACCTTATTATCTACATTTCCTATTTTTAATGAGTCCTTTTACCATTTGAGCTTTGAATCTCTTTCAGTGATTTTAACTGTGCCCTCCAAGATTCTATGCCTGTACTGTGTAATACTGTAAGCCCTAGATTTGAATGAGTGTTAAATTTACATTGACTTTAAAAAAACAAACAAAACTAAAAGTTCAGCTCCTCAGAAACACCAGTTCTAACAGTCCCCTCCAAGATTCTAGATCTGTGCTGTGCAATACCATAAGTACTAGCCTCAATTTGCTATTAAATTTACATTGATGTTAACACCATCAATTAAAACTAAAATTTAAGATCCCCAATAGTGTCAGTCAAATTTTAAGATCTCATTATATACATGTGGGCAGTGGTTTCTGTAATGGACTGTGCAGAGATATATGCAGGGATGGAATACTATCTTTACTGCAGACAGCACTATTTTGGCAAGTTGTCTGCATATTAGTATTTCTTCTATTTTTTTATAGATATAAAATAATTTATTTTCTCCTTCTCTCTTAATTTCCCTCTATGTCTTTCTTCAAATATTTTCATTGTATTTGTTTTAACTTCATAAGGTAAGTTTGCATATTGTTTAACTGGTATTTTCCACAAAATGAGGCAAAAATTATCCTATAGTATTGGTTTAATTTATTCACCTTTCAGATGTACTGCTTTCATCTATAAATTTCTTCTATACTTGTGGATTCCATTCTATCTTTAATATTACTGAATTTTTGGATATATCAGATGTTGAACATCAATAAATGTTTTGCTTTGATATATGATTGTTCTAATTTGTTAGCTGCCAGAAAGCAATATACCAGAAAATCAATGGCTTTTAAAAAGGAGAATGTAATAACTTACATGTTCACAGTTTTTAGGCTGAGAAAATGTCCCAATTAAAACAAGTCTATAGAAATGTCCAATCTTAAGCATCCTGGGAAACATATTTTGATTCAAGAAGGCCAATGAACTTCAGAGTTCTTTTCTCAAATAGAAAGGCAGATGGTGAACACAGTCAGAGTTTCTTTCTTGTCTAGAAGGGCACATGGTGAACATGGCATGATCTGCTAGCTTCCTCTCCAGCTCCATGGGAGGCATTTTTCTTCTTCATTTCCAAAAGTCACTGGCAAGTGGACTCTTCTTCATGGTTCTGTACCATTCTGTCATCTTTCTCTCTCTCTCTGAGTCTCCAGGTTTCTCCCAAATGTTTCCTCTTTTATAGGATTCCAGTTAAGTAATCAAGAACCACCTGGAATGGGTAGAGACATGTCTCCATCTAATCCAGTTTAACACCCACTCTTGAGTGAGTCACATCTCTATGGAGATAATCTAATTAAAATTTCTGACACAAAGTACTACATAGGGATTAGAAGAAATGACTGCCTTTACAAAATGAGATTAGGATTAAAACATGACCTTTCTAGGGTACATACATCTTTTCAAACTGCCACAATGATCCAATACAAGAGGGTAGGTTTGTAATTTATAATTTGAGTTATTACTTCATTCATATTAAAGAGATTTTGTTTTCTACAGGATTTGTCGGTTTTTCTATCTATGCTTTGCTAGAAAGTAAGCAGAAAGGAAAAAAGATATTTTTTGTTCAATTGTCCATTCTTTTCCCTTTAATACCTGGGCCAACACCAAGCCCATTGCTGCTACTTAGATTTAAGAGGAACCACTTCATAACATCTCTTTAAAACACTGCATTATTGAGTAAAAGGAAGACAAATGATTGGTGAGTGGATAGTTGATTTTTTTACTAACAGAGCTATTGGTAACATGTTTTGGTGTGGAAACAAAGAGATGCCTAACACTGAACTGCAGCACTAAGCAGATCTGTCCACAGAGAGGAAGAGCTGGGAAATGACAAGCCTACTTTCACATGACAATGAATGCTTTTATGTATTAAAGTGGCATTGAAATGTATAGCATCTACTTTTGTTGGCTCTTTAAGAGATTCAGATGGAGAGCCTGAGCAGAGCACTCACACATCCTAAAGGCACTAAGGACTTAAATCACTACATTTGCTCTGTTGATAATTTGTATATTTTTGTAGAAAATATTTTTGAATGAATGGACACTTGAATGATTTGGAAGCATTAAAAAGCTTGTAACTACTCAAAATCAAGAGGGTAGGTATGTTCTTTGCAATATATTTCATCTCCATCTCATCACATAGTTTCTATTAACTCCAACTGCAGCCCACTATGAAATGTGTTCACTTTGACTTCCTTCACTTAATATATGTCTTCATCACAGTCTACATTTTTATTCATCTATGGCTAGCTCCTACATGCAAGAATTCCTGTCCATCTCTTACTGTTATATTTTGAAAGAATGTATGTGTTTATATTATGGACCATGATTGGGTTACCTGTCAGTTTTGTAGACATTCTCCAGTATTTCATCAAGTTGGGGAAACTTTTCCCACTATTTGACTTGTTTCTTTTTTTGTACTAACCCTAAATATTTGTGTTTGAATTACAAATAATTCAAATGAATGAGAAGGAAATTTATTTTAAAATTGCTATATTTATATTTGTTTATCCATACTTAGAGTGAGCATTCCAAAACTCTAAAATGAAATTTCTTAATTTCTATTGAATTAAATCATAAAATTATTTTTCATATTGTGCACTTTTTCTTTACTAGTGACATTAATTTCTTCTGTTTTAGAAACAATAAAAATAAGTAGGTCAAAGAAGAAATTGCAAGAGAAATCAGTAAATATTTCAAGACAAATGAAAATGATAACATAACACATCAAAACTTATGGAATGTAATGAAGGCAGTGCTAGGAAGGAAAATTGTGGCCCTAAACACCCACAATAAAAAGTAGGAAAGAACTAAAATAAACACCTAATGAAACACCTTGAAGAAACTAGAGAAATGATAGCAAACTAATCTCAAAGCAAGCAGAAGGAAAGAAAGAAAGGGCAGAAGTAAATGAAATAGAGAACCAAAAACAATAGAGACTCAATAAAAGCAAAAGTTGGTTCTTTGAGAGGATCATTAAAATTAACAAACTTCACTAGACTGAAAAATCAAAAACAGAGAAGATGCAAACAAAAAACTCAGAAATGAGAGGGGTGACATTATTACTGACCCCACAGAAATTAAAAGGAGCAAAAGAGCATATTAGAACAACTGTATGCCAAAGAATTAGTCACCTTAGATAAAATGGACAAATTCCTAAAATTATATGAATCCTACCATGACTCTAGAAGAAACAGAAGACCTCAACAGACCAGTTACAAGAAAAGAGATTGAGTCTAGGACCAGATGGCTTCATAGGTGGATGCATCCAATCATTCCATGAAGCATTTGGTATCAATTGAGTGCAAACTCTTTAAAAAATTGAAGAACACTAACTAATTCATTCTACTATTCCAGCATCATCCTAAGACCAAAGCCAGGTAAAGATGCTACAAGAAAAAAAGAATTATAAACCAATTTATCTAATGAATATAGATTCAGATATCCTCAACAAAATACTTTCTAGTCAAATCCAACAATGTATTAAAAGAATTAGATACGACAACCAAGTGGGTTTTATCTGAGAAATACAAGGTTTGGCTCAATACAAGAAAAACAATATAATACATGTAAAATTTGAAGGCAAAAATTCACATGATCATATCAGTTGATGCACAGAAAGCATTTGACAAAACTGAATATGCTTCAGTAAAATATTTCCAAAAAATAAGAATAAAAAAGCTGCTTATCATGATAAAGGCATATATGGTAAACCCAAAAAACATCATACATAATGGTGAAAAACTGAAAGCTTTCCCTCTAATGTTTTAACAGTGCAATGATGCCCACATCCACTACTGTTATTCAACATCATGCTTAAAGTCTACTAGAGATATTAGGAAATGAAAGAGATCCATATTGTAAAGGGAGAATTAAAACATTCACTCTTTGCAGATAATATGATCCCATTTATATAAATTTTCAAAAAAACAACAAAACTACCAGAGCTAATAAATGAGTTCATTAAAGTGATGAGATACAAGAGCATCATGCAAATATCAGTAGTGTATTATACACTAGTACTGAGCATTCTGAAGGGGAAATCAAGACTAAAAATATTCCATTTACAATGGCAACTAAAAGAATCAATATCATGGAATAAATTAACCAAGTACATAAAGGACCTGTATTTGGAAAACAACAAAATATTGCTAAAAGGAATCAAAGAAGAACTAAATAAATTGAGGGACATTCCATGTTCATGTATTAGAAGAATAAATATTGTTAAGAAGTCACTTCTACCAAAATTGATTTACAAATTCAAGGTAATCCTGATCAAAATATTAACAGCTGATGTTGAAGAAGAAAAGGAAATTATCCAATTCATTTGGAAGATTAAGAGGCACAGAATAGCCAAAAACATCTTGAAAAAGAAGAAAGAAGTTAGGGGACCCACACTTCCTAACTTTAAAGCTTATTACAAAATTCAATGATGAAAACAGCCTGCACCTGACATAAAGATAAACTTATTGATCAGTGGAAGCAATCGAGAGTTCAGAATTAGACCTGCACATTTTTGAACAATTGATTTTGATGAGTCTGACAAGTCCACTCCACTAGGACAGAAAAGTCTCTTCAACAAATGTTGGAAAAACTGGGAGACATCTATATCCAAACAAAGAAAGAGGACTACTATCTCACAACTGATACAAAAATTACTTCAAAATGGATAAAAGACCAAAATGAAAATGATAGGACCATAAAGTTCCTGGAAGAAAGTATAGGCAGAATTTGTGGTGGATAAAGGTTTATTAGACCTTACACCCAAAACCACAAGCAATGAAAGAAAGAATACATAAATGGAACCTCCTTAAAATTGAATAGTTTTGTGCTTCCAAGGACTTTGCCAAGAATGTGAAAAGTCAGCCTACTCAATGGAAAAAAATATTTGGAAATCACAAATCCAATAAGAATTTATGATCCAGATTATACAAAGATATCATACAACTCAACGATAAAATGTCAAATCCAATTAAAAAATGAGCAAAAGACTTCAATGGACATTTTTCAAAAGAGGAAATATAAATGGCTAAAATGCACACAAAAACATGTTCAGCATTATTACCTATTAGGAAAATGTAAATCAAAATTATGAGTTATCCTTTCACACCTATTAGAATGGCCAACATTTAAATAAAACAAGAAAAATACAAGTGTTGGAGAGGATATGAAGAAACAGGGACACTCATTTACTGCTGGTGGGATGTAAAATGGTGCAGCTGCTGTGGAAGAGTTTTGCCATTCCTCAGGAAGCTAAATATAGAACTGCCATATGATGCAGTGATACCATTAATGTGTATATACCCAGAAGTACTGAAAGCAGGGACATGAACAGACAATTGCACACTGATGCTAATAGCAGCACTATTCACAACTGCCAAAAGATGGAAACAACTCATGCTTATCAACTGATGAGGGATAAACAAAAACATGATTGAATATCATTCAGCTGTAAGAAGGAATGAATTCCTGATGCCTGTAACAACACACATGAACCTTGAGTACATTATGCTGAGTGAAGTAAGCCAGACACAAAAGGACAAATATTTTATGATCTCCCTAATATGAACTAATAATAAACAAAATCAGTCATAATCTAGAATATAAGGTACCAGGACACAAGAGGATAGAAAATGGGGAGCTGATGCATATTTTTGGTAGGACTTTCTATTACATTGATTCATAATAATTTGAAATGGATAAAAGGTGATGATGGTACTATATTATTGTGGTTCTAATTAGCACTGCTGAATTATGTGATTGTGGTTAAAAGGGAAATTTAGTGTCATGTGTGTCACTAGGAGGAAAGCTAGATAAAACAGATGATGACAGTGGTTAGTAGTAAAAAGATAAGAATATCATTTTATGAACTAGTACAAATGTATGTCATTATCATAAGATGCTAATAGGGTGATAGTTGGGAAAAACTATACCTAAAACAAACTGTTCTAGTTTGCTAGCTGCCAGAATGCAATGTACCAGAAATGGAATGGCTTTTAAAAGGGGGAATTTAATGAGTTGCTAGTTTATAGTTCTAAGGCCAAGAAAATGTCCCAATTAAAACAAATCTATAGAAATGTCCAATTTAAGACATCCAGGGAAAGATACCTTGGTTGAAGATGGCCGATGAAGTTAAGGGTTTCTCTCTCATCTGGAAAGACACATGGTGAACACAGTTAGGGCTTCTCTCTCGGCTGGAAGGGCACATGGCAAACACGACACCATCTGTTAGCTTTCTCTTCTGGCTTCGGATTTCATGAAACTCTCCGGGAAGTCTTCCTTCTTCATCTCCAAAGGTCGCTGGCTGGTGGACTCTGCTTCATGGTGCTGCTCTCTCTGAATCTCTCATTCTCCAAAATATTTCCTCTTTTATAGGACTCCAATAAACAAATCAAGACCCACCCAAATGGGTGGAGACATGTCATCCCTTAATCCAGTTTAACAACCACTCTTGACTAAATCACATCATCCAGGGAGATGATCTGATTACAGTTTCAAACATACAGTATTGAATAGAGATTTTTCTACCTTTATGAAATGATATTTTGATTAAAACATGGCTTTTCTAGGGGGCATACTTCCTTTCAAACCAGCACACAAACTATGGACTACAGTTAACAATAATATTTTAATATTCTTTTGTCAACTGTAAAATAGATACCACACCAATGCTTTTTCAATAATAAAGGGCTATAAGGTATATCAGATTTTCTTTTGGGAGGAATGAAAGTATTTTAAAATTGCCTGTGATGATGAATGCACAATTCTTGTTGATTATACTGTGAGAGCCATTGATTGTATACTTTGGATGGATTGTATGGTATGTGAATATACACCAATATGGTGTGTGAATATATCTCCACAAAAGTGCTTTAAATGCAAAAGAAATAAACGTTGGACACCATAAGGCACTGGAAAAAATATTTATAAAGTACAGAAAAAAATTATAAAGCAACACTGTTTATATCTAGAGAAGCTCTTTTTCAAAACTGAGGGAAAGACTAAGATATTCTCAGATAAACAAAAGCTGAGTATGCATCATTTGATCTTCCCTATCAGCAAAACCATGTGAGTTCTTAAGACTGAAAGGAAAGACACAATAGAGATGATCAAAGAAGCATGAAAAGATCTCCAGTAAAGGAATTATGTTGGTAATTTTAAATTTCAGTACTATTTTATTGTATTTTTGGTATGCAACTCCACATGCAGAATATAACAGTCAAATGCATTAAAGTAATGAAAAATGCATGGTTTCAGATTCAAAATGAATAAACACATAATTTGGGACAAGAACTTTATAAAGAAGGGTGAATAGAGAAATATAGGAACAAAGTTTGTGGATGATCTTGAAGTTAAGTTCAAAATCAAAAAGTTGGTATCAAAATCAAAAAGATTATTAGATACAAGATGTTAAATTAAACTCCATGGTAATCACAAAGAAAATACCAGAAAAATATGCAAAAAAGGAAATGAGAAGTATTTCTGTAGTGGTTCATTAAAAAAGATCAACTAAATTAAAAAGGAGGAAGTAATGAAATAATTGATGTACAAAAAATTATGACTTACAAAAACCAAATACCAAAATTTTCAGAAGTCCTGAATTACCAGGAGTTATTTTAAAAGTAACTGTCTTAGGGCAGGCCACAATGGCTCAGTGGCAGCATTCTTGCCTGCCATGCAAGGGTCCTGGGTTCATTTCCTGGTGCCTGGCCATGTATTAAAAAAATGTAAATGTCTTAAATATTCAAGTTATCCCATCTACATCATGACTTTCTCCATCATGTATTCAATATATCACAGGTTAGCATAAGAAATTAAATGGGACCTTAGTGGAGTTGTGCAGAAGCTGCAGCTGACACATGAAGACCACTTGACAACATAGAAACTGTCTAGCAACTCAGAAATGCATAAAATTTATGTATAGTATTATATAATATCAATATGTGTTATCTTTCAATGCCAATAAGTTATTGTAAACAAAAAAAATTCAGACTTCTTCTCTGGTATGAGTAGAGGACCAAAAAATTGTATGTAGATTTTACACATTGTGGGGGGCAGATTTTATTCATTGTGGGGGCACCACATTCTTCCTAACCCCTGTGATGTGGAAGGGAGTACTCTATTCTACTTACAAGTGACACACCTTAAATTCAAAGACACAAATTAGTAAAAAATGAAAGGATAAAAAAATCCCATGAATATTGTAACCAAAACAGAGTAGGGATGGTTAAATAATCAACAGACAAAACAACTAAAAGTCAGATATTCTTAGGAGGAAAAAAGAAAGACCCTATATATATTGATAAAAGGATCAATTACAAACATAAATAGAATATGTAAACTCAGTCTTAAAACATAGAATATAGGGTGCATAGAAATAGCCAGAAGTTAGAGAAGAGGGGGACAATTACTTATTACACAGAGAATTTTTAACAAGGTTGAACTTAAATGTTTGGAAATATAGAGGTGAGGGTAGCTTGTTATTGGGATTATAAGTAACAGTTTTCTACTGTAGGTGAATTTGGTTGAAAGGGGCTGATAGAGAAATAGTAAGTCACCAATTAACCCTGCAAATATAATCAATTTCTTGTATGAACTAGTACAAATATATAATGCTTGTATAAAGAGTTAATATAAGTGATATATGGGGAAAATACCTTTGTCAGCTATGGACTAGAGTTAACAGCAATACCTTATTATTTCATCAACAGTAACAGGCATACCACACCAATACTAGAGGTCAACAATAGAGGAGATAAGGGATATGGGATGATTTGGTTTTTCTCTTTTATATGTGTCATTTTTTTTTCTGGAGCAATGAAAATGGTCTATAACTGTGATGAAAACTGCACAATGAAGGGATGCTACTGTGAGATATTGCATACATATATGATATGTCAATATATCACAATAAAATTTCAGGATGAATACACATGTAAATAAAAATTGTGAGGCCTGAAATATGTGAAGCAACATTCACAGATTGATAGGAGAAATAAGTGATTCCATATTAATAGTAGAAGACTTCAAAAAATCACTTTAAATAATGGCTAGCACATCCACACTGAAGGTCAAAAGAAAAAGGGGACTTGAATAATATGTATCAAATAGATGCAACAGACATATATAGTTGTATATAACATACATAGAGAGGGAGAGTGTGAGAAATAGGCAACCCAAATAGTTTGAAAACAACACAGTAAATATTTTTCTGAAGTGAAGAAGGATCATTCCCTAGGACAGACTCTATATTATATCACAAACATATTGGAATACAAGTTTCAACAAATTTTAGAAGATTGAAATCATATAAAGGAGCTTACCTGAACAAAATGAAATGAATCTAATTATCAGTAACAAGAAAACATGAGAATTTAGAAATATGTGGAAATTAAACAATCATTCATAAGAAACCAAAGTAGCAAAGAAAAAAATCACCAGGAAATTTGGAAATAGCTTAAGATGAATGAAAAGGAAAATAGAAAATACCCAGACTTGTGACAAAGATTAGACAGATTGGTAAAGAAACAAAAAGAGAGGACACAAATAACAAAAATCATTGAACTGAAAGGGGAAATAGTGAAATAAAAGGGATTGTAAGATATTAAGAATGACTGTATGCTAATAAATTAGATAACACATGAAATGGACAAATTCCCAGAGACACACAAATTGACTAAACTGACTCAATAAGAAATATAATCTCTAAAAGACCAAGAACAATTAAGTATTACATCAGTTATCAAAAACCTCCCAATGCAGCAACATCTAGGACAGTATAGCTTCATTACTGATTTAAGTAGAATTTCTCCAAAGAAAATACAAATAGCCAATAGTACATGAAAAAATATTCAACATCATAGGTTATCAGAGAAATGCAAATCAAAAGCAAAATGAAATACCACTTTCCACTCTCAACATGGCTATTGCTAATCAGGTCAAGAATAATAAATTTTGATGAAGACACAGAGAAATAGGGATCCTGATATTATTGCTAGTGGCATTGTAAAATGGTACAGTCATTATGGAGAGCAATTTAGCAGTTCTACAGAAAGTTGAAAATGGAATTCCCATATAACCTAACAGTCCAACTTCTTGGTATAAACTCAAAAGGTAGGGACATAGATAATATGGTATGCCAATGTTTACAGCAGCATTGTTCAAAAGAGATAAAAAGTGGAAGCAACCCATGTCCATTAATAGATGAATGAGTAAACAAAAAGTGGTATACAAATGTTTTGGAGCAGCTAGAAGACAAAATCTGAAATGGTGATATGGTAGCCCAAGACAAACTTTGGGATCTGTCCTGTAACTACTTGTTGACAAATGTTTTGAAAACTATTGCTTTTGTCTTTCTTTGCTTTGTATATATGTTATAAAATAAAAATATAAACTTAATTTAAAATAAAATTAATATTCTCTTACAAACTAAGGTCTATAGTTAACAGTAACACTGTAATATTACTTCATTAATTATAACCAAGTCACCAAACCAAACCTGACTGTCAATAATAAGAGGATATAAAGGGTATGGTATTTCTTTTGGAAGAAATGAGAATGTTCTCATATTAAAAGTGATGATGAATGCATAACTATGTGATTATACAAAAAGCCTTTGATTGTACACTCAGAATCATTTGTACAGTGTGTGAATAAAAACTGTTTAAAAAGTGGTATACATACAGTGGAATATTATTCAGCTGTAAACGTGAATGAAGATCTGATACATACTATAACATGCATGAATCACGAAGACATATTGTATAAAATAAGCGAGACACAAAATGACAAATATTGTATGAACTTGTTTATACAAAATAACTGAAAGAAGGAAATTTCATAGTGACCAATGGCTGCTGTGCTACAAAATTATGTTGTTACCAAAGTCTGGAGGTGTACAGAAGGAAAAGGAGTTATTGTTTGATGAGTAGAAAATTTCTGTTTGAGGTGATGAAGAAGTGGGATAATGGACATTGGTGATAGTTGCACAATGTCACAAATGTAATTGATCCAACTGAAATGTCCACTTGAAAGTGGTTAAATGGGAAACTGTGAGTAGTAATTGGTACCACAAGAACAAGTTTTAAAAAGATCACAATGATATATACACTCACACTCGTGAGAATGGTTGCCATTAAAAAAATAAATACTCACAAGGTGTAGTGAATTAGAAAACCTTGTACATTTCTGGTGGGAATATAAAATGATGCAACCACTGTGTGAAAGAGTTTGGAGATTTCTCAAATAGTTAAACATACAACTATCATCTGACCTGGCATTCTACTTATAGATATATTCCCCAAAGAACAGGAAACTCAAACATATAATTGTAGAGCAATACTTACAGAAATGTTTTTATTATATCTAAAACATGGAAGTAACCCAAGTATGCATCAAACAGAGGAGATAAGTGTGTTATATAAACATACAATGGAATATTATTCAGCTGTATAATGAAGTTCTGACACATGCTACCATGGATGAACTAGAAGACATCACATTGAATGAAATGTCAGGCACATACAGACATATTGTATGATTTCACTCATTTGAATAACTAAAATGAGCACGTTCAGAGACAGAAAATAGATTAGAGCTTATCTGGTGCAGGATAGATAGGCAATAGTGAATTGATGCACAATGAGCACAGAATTTCTGTTTAGGGTAAAGGAAAGTTTCTGGAAATGAATGGTGGTGAGCATAGTCCAACATTGTCCATGTAACTAACCTCAGTGAATGTTATTCTTAGGAGTGTTTGAGATGGTAACATGCATGCTATATATATGTTTCCAGAATTTAAAAATTGTCTTTGTCTCTTTTGTTGCTCTTTTTTTAAATTGTGGAAACATATATACAGCATACATGTTATACTGTCTCTTTTCTTACCCCAAGATGGGATCTAATATTGGAGAAAAGACTTGCAAAGACCTTGTTGGACATATGCCTTGTAACGATATTAATGTGTATAACTTGTTAACTCTACATAAGGCAGTTCCATTAGTGATTATCCTAGTTCTAAGGATATTTACATAGAAGTATTGTGTGCAAGGAAAATGGTGTGTCCAGGATATGCTAAATATTTAGGAAGGAGAAAGACATAAAGCAAGAAAGAATGGCAAATGTGGCAAAATATAAAAACTACTAAAAAGGACATAGGGGCAGGGTTGTTTTGATATTCTTTATTTTTTGCATTTGCCCTGTGTGCCAGTTTTAAAGGATTTATGTACCTTAGAAAAGCCATGCTTCAATCCTAACCCAATCTTGTGGAGGAAGCTATTTCTTTAAGCCCTATCCAGCACTGTATGCTGGGAACTTGATTAGATTATCTCCATAGAGATGTGGCTCTACCCATTCCAGGTGGGTCTTGATTAGTTTACTAGAGTTCTTTAAAAGAGGAAGCATTTTGAGGAAAGTGGAGAACAAGGAAAGAGCATCAGAACCACAGAAGAACCACAAGCCAGAGATATTTGGAGATGAAAAAGGAAAGTGCCCCCAAGAGAGCTTCATGAAACAAGAATCCTGGAGAGAAAGCAAGCAGCATTGCCATGTTTACCATGTGCCTTTCCAGTTGAGAGAAACCCTGAACTTCATAGGCCTTTCTTAAGTGAATGTAACCTCTTGTGCCTTCATTTGGACATTTTTATAGACTTGCTTTAATTGGAACATTTTCATGGCCTTAGAACTGTAAAATTGCAACTTATTAAATTCCCCTTTCTAAATGCCATTCTGTTTCTGGTATATTGCATTCTGGCAGCTAGCAAACTAGAACACCCTGCAATTTAGAAATTATTTCAGTAATGTTAAAGGAAAAAGTGAAATGAGAAGGGAATTGAAATGGCACACTACAAAATAATGGAGGATTTAATAATAAAAAATACACACAGAAAACAATTAAAATGGAAGTTTTATGTCTTTCATTGTAAGTAATTTTATTCATTATGCCAATCTCTGTTCTCATTTATCTTAATAAATTTACATTTAAAGTAATTCCTTAATTAGAACAGAGCTTGGTGTAACCATTTATTGCCTGTAAGAGAACCACTTTAGATACAAAGACCAGAGAGGTTGAAAATGAAGGAATGGAAAACAGTACTGAGACACTACATGCAAATAATACCTAGAAATTAAACAGGCACACTAGAATAATAGATAAAAATTAAAACAACCATAGTTATAAAAACCAAAAAACTACATTTTATATATATATGAAAGTGTCAACCTATCAAGGACAGGTAAGAATTATAAACTTATACACAGGGAACAGCAGAGCACCAAAATATATGGAGGAAAAAATAAATATGTATCTTTTTGGATAGACATATAACTCTCTATTATGGTAGATAGTTCTACTATAATAGTTGGAGAGTTCAATTTTCCATTTCACAGTAGAAAAACTAGACAGATGATTGATAAGGAAATAAAGGACTTAAACAACACTATAATCCAACTAGTTCCAGCAGAATATATGTTCTTCTGAAGTCCATGTGGAACATTCACAGAATAGAGCACATGTTACACTATAACCTATATAAAAAAACACTGAAAACATAAGTAACTTCTTTGACTGAGTGAAATGAAATTAGAAATTGCTAACAAAAGGGAAAATGGGAAGTTCCACACATGTGGAAATTGAACAATATGCTCAATCAACCAAAGGGTCACAGATGAAATCATGAGGAATATTAGAAAACACTTAGAAGATATACAAAATTGAATACACAACAGAACTTATAGGATGCACTGAAAATCTTGCTAATAGAGAAATTCAGCCATAAACACTTGTATTTAGGGTGGGCAATGGTGGCATAGTGGCAGAGTTCTCACCTGCCATGCTGGAGACCTGGGTTCAATTCCTGGTGTCTGCCTGTGCAAAAAAAAAAACCTGTATTTAAAAAGAATAACAATTTTAAATTAATACCAGAATTTACAACTTAAGGAAATAGCAAAAGAAGAGCAAACTAAATCCAAATCTGGTAGAAGGAAGGAAATAAAGATTAGATCACAGATAAATCAGAGAACTGAAAAACAATAGAATCAATACAACTAAAAGTTGGTCTTTGAAAAGATCAACAAATTTGAAAATCTCATAGCTAGATAAAGAATAAAAGAGAGAAGAAACAATTCATTAAAGTTAACAACAAAAGTGGTGACATTTCTAACAACCTCAGAAATAAAATGGGTTTTAAGAAAATACTACAAACATTTCTGCCCCAACAGATTAGATATCTTTGACAAGATGGCCAATTCCTAGAAACCCACCTTGTCCACTTTATAATATTTACTCTTAAAAATTCACTTTTTAAAAAAGTGCATATTTTTGAAAAGCAGGTATTTTATGTAATCATGTATTCTACTTTTTATATTATTCATAATTTTATGTTACCTTTTGTCTTTCTAGCTTAGTTATTATGCAACATTTTTAAAGCAATTAATAATCTCTTTGAGTCAAGGCTGTGTTAGTCAATGGAAATATACAGGCAAACAAAACAGTCAATTGTCTGCCCTGTGGTGTTTAAGTTTAGTTTACAAAGGATAATTTAGAGTTAAAAAATGAAAAAAAAATTTAATGAGAAAATGCACAAAATCGACTGTTCTTTGCAAAAATTGAGAGTGGAATGAACTGCAGGCAATTGGGGTAGACTGGATGGCAAAGAGTGACAGAGAGAAGAATTCAGGGTCTGAGGACAACTGTAAGCCCTATAGTCCTTGTTCTAAGAACAGTGTGCATGCACTGACAAATTTAAAGAAAAATGGCATGATGAGATATCTGTGTCCAAGTGAGCACTTTAGGTTTAGGATACATTGACATTAGGACTAAAGGGGTATATTAAGAGAAAATTTAGAATGGCACCAGTGAATTTTAAGTATCCAAAGATGGATGCCTAAAAATCTTAATGAAAGAAATGAGATCTGTATCATAGGATCCAAAATGGAAATTTAAATCAAGTATAATTTGATCCTCTCTTCTTGAATCCCACCTAGACTAAGAAAAGGTGACTTACTTGAGGCCTCATTTGAATCATCTTGCAGGAGATCCCACTAGTGCAATCTGGTACAATTTGAGCATTAAATAAATAATAGATGAGAATACATTGAATAAAATAGAATACATGATGTTTGAGTGCTGTAACATAGCCAGTGAGCAAACAAACCCTTTGTAAGGCAGAAAGCCAAATAAAATATAGATCTCTGTTGGAAATGGAAAATATGACCAGATGGCAACCATTAGAGGGTGGTTGACTGGGTTGAAAGGATTGTGGGTGGAGGATGAATGGAGAACACAGTATTGCTATAATCTCAAAATATGCCTTCATAAAATGACATTATAATACAAAGTAAAAGCATGTTTTTGCATATGGAAGAACTTTAAGAAATTTCAACAGGTTATGAAATTCACATCACTGATGTGTGAGGAAGTGGATCTCAGATCATGATTGATTGAATGCAGTAAATAAAGCATAGATTCAAGCTGGGTTTCTACTGGGAATGTTGGGCCTAAATCTCAAAAGGGAACACTGAGCAGATGAAGGCTGGGTCATATGTGCTCCTTGAATTTGTTGAAGATGTAAAAATAAAAGAACCTCATGAGGAGTTCCATATTGAAGTCAACTGGAAAAAATAGATATTTTTAGACAGTTTGCAAAGGGTGGAACAATGGATAAAAGTTGAAGGGCTCTGTAAGTGGGTTTATAGCATTGAATCTAAGTTGATTTATGATTTGAAATGTTTTAGGAATATGCTTTTGTTTTGTCAATAAATACAATGGAGTATTTTTATGAAATGTTTGTGATCAAATATGGTTAAATCCTAACAGCTGGAGAAACTTAGTAATGGGATCAGGAAATCTTTGTACCTACTCTTGTAATTTTTTATATTATTTGATATTATTTCAAAATAAATTACTTTAAAAACACTCATGTCCATCTCCCAACATCCCCCAAAACCCTATTAGGGCCTTAATTGGAAATCATTCCTTTTATAAACTCCTTTTGGGGGGGAATGAGCATCAATGTTACATAACTGTTGAGAACATGGTATGTATTTTCATTCATTCAGAATGCTATTTATGTCTTTCAATAGTATTTTATGGTTTTCTTCACATGGGACTTTTCTTGTTAAATTAATTTTATTGTTTATGTTGCTGTTGTGAATAGACCATTTCCTTCAACTTCCATTTCTAGTTGTTGCTAGTTGTTCTCCAGTCTATTGCTAATTTGGAAAAAAAAACTATTATTATTTTTGTATGTAGCCATTTTATCCAATTGTCTGATTAATTTTCATTTTGCTTTTAAGCTTTAGAAGTTTGTGCTCTCTATGTCTATAAACATGTTATCGGCAAAAGACAACCAATACATATTAATTGTATAAAGTTTTTAGTCTTAATACATTTCTTTACCAGAATCAACACAACATTGAATAATAATGACATTATTAGCAAAAAGAAAAAGGAATGTTTACAAAATCAAATGTTCTAAATGGAAGATTGCAAGATTGTTTTTTAAAAAGTCATCAGTTGCCTATATTTATTTTTTCTCCAGAGCAGATGCCTGGTCTATTATTCCTTTCTTCATATTGAGTAGTGGACTTTCTATTATAAAATATGTAATTTTATTTCTTTCCATAATGCTTGAGTTGCAAAACATCTCAAAAAAAAAAAAACAGTGTAATTTATCTTCCTATATGCAGATATGAAAATTAAAGACCCTGCAATTTTGTGAAATAAAAATAAAACATTCATTTCACTCTCATGGCACTAAAGTACTCAAATCTACCTAAATGCAATTCAACCAAAAATTTGAAGCAATCAGCCTTTTAAGAGTTTGGATGTTATTACATAGTAAATGTGTCATTATTATAATAATCACAGTATGTCATTGGTGTCCTCAATGGGTTCTTCGTGGAAACACTGAGGTGTTTGCATTTCCCCTGCTGCATATTTTGGAGACTGGCTGCATTTTAACCCAGGTTGAAAGCCATGGAGAAAACCATATATTATATAAATCCATTCTCTAAACCAGAGATGTGCTACTCCAGAATTTTTTGTGCTCACTATGCTTTCATGAGGATCAGATTTTAGTCATATTTCTGCACTTGGCTTTTTTTGCCTGTCTGTGTATGTGTGTTTCTCAGGATTATCTATCTCTTTTCACTTCAGCAGTTTTTTAAAATTCTTTGAACGCAGTATGGCAGGGGTCACATTTCATTCTTTTCCCATGTGAGTATCCCTTTATAGCAGCAGCATTTGATGAACTTTTTTGTTTGGTTTTGTTTCCCATTTGTTTGCTTGCATGTCTGTTTATTTGGGAAGTGCAAGGGCCAGAAATCAAACCCAGGATTCCTGCACAGCAGGCAAGAATTCTACCACTGAACTACCCTCACACACACACAGGCCTCAGTAGTCTTTTGATAGATATTAGTGACTTTTGGTAGATATTAGGGGAATGAGGTCAGGATTTGATCACATCAGGGATTTGCAAGATGGAGAAGTGCCACAGGATATCAGATGTGAGGGTTTACTTTTATGTACCAAGCTGGGAGGGTAACACATGTAATTAGGGCACTGATTCTTGTTGAAAAGTGATTACAAACATTTATGAGACTTATTAGTCTGAGATGATATACTGCACCAAGAGAAATTAGTTAATAAATCTGAACAAAAATCCAAACAATATACATAGATGGATGGTTCTTAGACCTATTCCACCTTCAGTGGATATCATTAGAATAAAACTTAACTAGACATAAATATATTTTCAAATTTCAATATAGAGAAAGAGAAAAGAAATTGGAAATGATTCATAACCTTTTGAAATAGTGATACTTACAAGAAATAGGCATATACAAAATGATGAGATTGTAGACTTACTGATTTCACCTTTCCAAGGAAATATACAAAACTAAACTAAGTGCAGATTCAGAGTTTAAATTTTCTACAGGAGAAATTTAGTTTCAGTGAATACATCTGAGTGGCAAAAAACAAAAACAAACAAACAAAAACAGCCTCTGACATGGCTCTTCAATAAACTGATAATTTAAGTGCTGCACAAATTTCATCTTAAGTAGATTTAAAAAGTATGCAATACTAGGTATTGAAAACCACAACAGTGTCTTGAGTATCAAAAACTAATTTCTGTTCATGCATGAATTTTATTCAAGGCAAGCATACCCACACTTCAAATTTGCATATTTGTTAAATTCACATGGCAAATAAGCAATTTAAAGTGTACAATTCAGGGGCATTTAGGTCATTCTCATTCTTTGCAGTTATCACCTCTATCCATCTACCTTTATAAATAGTATCAGTCTCACTAAAATTAAAGTATTTTAGTAAGCTAAACTTAAAAGTAACTTAAGATCATTACTTAGTTATAAGAAATTGTAAAATGTCGCATTTGAAAACAGAAAAATTTTTAAAGTATATTTCAAAGACTTTACTCAAAAGTTTGCTTTTATTAAAGCCATGAAAGTAAAATTATTATGAATGATGGAATTTGGGGTAAATAACACGTAACATTAATATTGGGAGTTGCATTACCCGTACTTGTAAACTCTTCAACATTTTTTCAACTACGTAATTTTTGCAGGAAAAATTAAACAAAAAAGTAAATAACAAAGGCATATACCATTTCCCCTTTCACTTCGGACTCCGAGATGTGGCTCGGCCAGACTGGCTGGTCCCTCAACTGCTGCACTGGATAGTTGAAATATTTTACATATCAATTTCAGTATTTTAGAATGATTTCCCCCTCTCTGTGTATCTCTCCTAGAAAGCATAGATTCCATAAAATAATCCCAGTTTCTGACCTGGCAAAACCCCCGATGAGCAGACACTTTGCTAATACACCTCTTGCTAAGAAAGTAGAGAATGAGCTTCATGAAAAGAGTGCATAAAATGAAGATTCTGTGCTTGCTATGTAAAAATAAACCTCAGAGAACAGCAACAAAGTCCCTACCTCAGTCTCAGGCATGAACAAGAAGCAATTTACTCACATGCACGTGGCCCAAGTACTCCACGAGCTCTGGGCGCGTCCTCCGTAGGTCCCACGAGAAGAAATTGCTTGTCCTTTCTGTGGTTGGGGCGCCTAATGGGGGAAATGAGCCAGGAGGTGTTTCTGGCATGGTTTGGTCAGAAAAAGTGTTTTCGCGCTCCCTCTGCTGGTCGGTGGTCCACAGCGCAGGAAGTTTTGGGCTCTGCTTCATTGTGAAAATGTGCCTACTCCCTCAATGACTAAATAACTGAGACTGTATTCAGATTGTTCAATGCCCAGAGACTGAGCCTGGGTGAAGTGAACTCCTCAGCACAGTCAATATTGAAGGTTCAGAAAGAAGGACCTGAAGAAAGAGCAAGAGCTCTGGGGTTCCCTCTATGACCTGACCCCTGTTCACATCACACTTTTGCCCCCACCCACACCCATCTGGACAATTCCAGGACAAAACTCCTGGTGCATCACAAAGGGTATCTGTGACCTCCCATGGGACTCTCTGTACTGGCCCCACTTAGCCAGAGTCCTTCCTACCTCCATTACACCAACTTTCTGCCCTGTCCGGTTAAGAGATAACCACAGTTTTGTTGATGAAGTTGTTGGACATCGAGTTAGGTGACCTGTCCATTATCTCATTGACACCTGGAAGCATGGCAGGCCCAATCCTATGTTCCCAGCTCAGGGTACACAGAGTTACATGGGTCAAAAAAGTTTAGCAGGTGGCTGCTTAAGTCATAAGGAGGGGTGACTGAAGTCCCTCCTCCACAACTTACTCCTCAGAACCTGACTCATGTGTTAGAAAGTACACAATACTTGAAAGAGAATAAGCACTCACCTGATTGTGAAGAAAAACAATTTATTCACAATCTTGCAAGAATGAATGCCCACCCAAAAATGGTGATCAGTGCTCCAAACAATAGAATGCCACAGGTATTTATATCCTAAGGTTATCACGCAGGCCCCTCTCCAATTTCTCCACTGATTGGATATTCCAGAAGTTACAGTCTATGCAGATAGTCTAACCAAATTTCCTGAAGAAGGTTTTGACTTTTTATTACTCTTTACATTTCAATGACCTATTATTTATTTAAATTTCTTTCTACTTTTTTTGGTGCCAATTCTAGGCTTACATCAGAGGCGCTCTCCTTCCCTGCTCCCTGAGCTGTTCTGCAGCCCTTTCTTGCACCATCTTGCATGAAAGCTAAACTTAATTTTCTTACAAATCCCCCCTCTTTCTTTTAGAAATTTTTTAGTTTGTACATTTTATTCTTTATTCAAATTCGATAAGAATATTTTCATGCTTTTCACTATACGGATTTTCTTTTTTAAGGAAATTGTACTGAACAGGCATTTGCTTGGTTAAGGCAGCCTCAATGAGTCTCTGAACTATTCCTCAGGTACATGGGATAATGCAGTGCTCAAGTGCTATGAGTACCCCAGCTAGGATGATTAAAGAATTTAACATGGATAGGGCCACCCCTTTCCATTTCCTAGACTCGTTTTTTTTAAACATCCCATGAGGGGGTCATCTATGCCTGAATTTTTTGCCAATTCTGCAGATAACACCCTCAGACTTGTAGAGCTTTGTTAAGAGTTCTATTTGGGGTTGAATTATTGGGGATAAATGTATAACTATCCCTGGCCATAAAGCTAATGCCTTCCTTATCAGCTCATATCATGTCTAGGGTCATCTTATTTTTCTTTGTCATTTGGCTAGTAACATGCAACACTTCTGCTCTTCCTTCAATTCATACTTGGTGTAATTAATTTGATTAATGCAATCTACATTTTTTGTTGATGGTGAGCACCAGAATAAGGATGATTTAAATTCTGCAGCTACTTAATTTCTAATCTTAAACTCATTTGAGATTTCCCTTGGAACTCCTATACTTTTTAAATTAACTCAATCCTCCTCAATTTTAAATGCCAAGGTGAATGGGATGGCCAGTTGGACCAGAGCACAGGTCCTCCTCACCTTCTTTGGAAAAACAGGTTGGATGATGCCCTTTTCACAATACCACCAAAGGTCTGCTTGTGTTGTGGTTAAGTGGGAGAAATTGTTATTACTGTCCTCAGTCACATCCCATGCTTGGGTACATGAGGCCATGGTCCCAAGGACCTGGAGCCCTTCTTCCCATCTAGAGAGACAGGCAGAGTGACTTCCTTAACTGAGGTAAGAAGCCAGTATGACCTTGACTTTTCCATCCCTGATTAGAGAGACAAGGGAGAACAATATACTTCAATTTTTGACAGGAGTAGTATTCTGAAAAAGTATAAAGCACTTGGACTCCTTTTGTTTTCCTCCATACCCTTTGGAAAGGGCATAAGAGCAGTGGGATGGCCTGTTGCACAGACACATAACAGTTGCTTTTGTTTAGACTCTGGACTGGATATATGATCCATTCCACCCAGGCATTTGCATTTTTGCACCCTACCTGTACACTTATGGTTTGCTCCAAGTTTTCTGTTCTATCTGCCCTGACAACTTTGGGATTATTCTGTATTTGGGAAACTAATTTCTATCTGAGTCCTTAGGCACTTTTGAAGAGTTAATTGGAGAGGGAGTTATTGGCTAGGGAAAGAACTTGTATCCTGAATCTTTCTAGAGGGTGTTTTTCAGTGAGGTTTGCCCCCATCCCATATATTCTGTTAACTATTATTGCATCTCTGCTGCACCCCCTGCTAGATGTTTGTTTGCTTTCTTGATGGTTATCATGAGGTTACACTGCCTTTAGGTCTGTGAAATTAATTCCATGTTCACATTTCATCCTTGAAATTGGGTAGTCCATCATACATCATTCCAGGATGGGCAATGAGAGGCTTGACTGTAACAACTCCCTACTGGATCTGGACACTAGTATTTGTTTTTCCCACCCAATTGACATTGATTTGTTAAGTCTCTGCAATCTATTATTTGACATGCACCAAATGTAAGGCCTGGAAGATAGGATCCCTTCCACCAGGATGTAAGCTACCCTTGGTAAATATTTTAGAAAGCCTCTCTTACCCCAAACGGCCTCAGCCCAGCATCTCCTTCAACCTCAATCAGCTGCTTTTTTTCAGTTATTTCTCATTATTCAGCCCCCACACTCCAGCAAATGAATTCTTGTGTAAACTCCCCTCATTTATTATTTGTCTTCCAGCATTTATAACGCTGCATGCCTAAGGCAATGTTGGAATTTTAAACTTTACCAATGGAAAGCTCCCATCTCCAAACTTAATCCCCTATTTCTGAAAACTAGCTGAGAGGGACTTGCCTAACCCTTGCCCCCAACTTTTAAACCTTAAACCTTAAAAACCTATCCCCACCCACCATCTTGGTGCAACCATCTTTCTCTTTCTCTTGAAATGCTGTCTGGGTGGCTCTGTTTTCTCCTGAAATACAGCCTTTGCTTAAACCCCTTTGTTCCACCTCCTTCCTGGTGACTTTGCAGAGTTTATGTTTCATCAAACTGTATAGTATGGGGCTTTAAACTTCAGTTACATACATTACTAATTTGACAGGGCTTATTACATTCCCAATTTGG
This sequence comes from Tamandua tetradactyla, assembly GCF_023851605.1. Classification (NCBI taxonomy): domain Eukaryota; kingdom Metazoa; phylum Chordata; class Mammalia; order Pilosa; family Myrmecophagidae; genus Tamandua; species Tamandua tetradactyla. The sequence continues at coordinate 881,673 of NC_135352.1, read as the reverse complement.
AACATTATGACTATTTCTCATTTTTAAATTGGGCCCCAGATCCCTCATCTGTCTTCCTTGGGTAAGACTTTACTTTGGCCAGGGTCACTATTAACTATGTTAGATTAAAGAACAAAATCCAAACCCCAAATTAATAAAAATAAAAACATTTACCCTCCCAACTATTGTCTCTTTAACATGATTTTAAAGGGTCCAAAGTTGGAGTTATTTCCCAGGAATCAGACTGTGTTGTTGGATACTTATCATCTGGCTTAGATATTGGTCCTTTCACTTTAGTGTAGTGAGTCCAGCCTTTCTCTGCCATCCAGATGATCATTCCGCTGTCAACATCATTCCCAAGCCAGTTGGAGTTTTGATGCTTTCCACAATTTGATGAGGACCTAACTGCCAGGTTGCTGTTGATGGGCAGCAAATTCAAGAGGTGGAGTCTGAGCTGGCAAGCCAGGGTTCCCAAGGGCTGACAGAGTAGAGGACAAAGCAAGTATATAATTTTTAGGGAAGAGATCCTTTGCAGAGTCAGCTACATGCATGGTCTATCTTAACACAAAAAGCTCCTCTGGCTCTGGACCGGCAAAATTCAGAAAAAGACATCTACTGTCAACATACAAAGGAGGGACAGCCATAAGATACATATTCCCATTTTTCCCATAAGGAGAAATTGGAAGAAACACAGGGTTACCACACCCAAGCAGCTTTGAAAAACCCACAGGGAAAACTCCAGTAGACTTCAAAATCTTAGAGTCATTTATTCTTAGTACCTCAGAAAGTGGTAGTCCCACCATTTCCAAGGGCCTACACATTGACACACATCTCTCAGAATGCAAACTCGGGGAACACTGGGAAGACCACATGCCTCCTGGCTTCACCTTCTGCAAGCAATGGGGTGGCACCCTGGCCCTCCTCCACCTCTGGGGCACATGCACAAGTCCTCCATGTGGTTGCAGCCAAACTCCCCCCAATCCACAAGGAATGTGCCCAACCCTCTCTCCAAGGCCTGGGATGGCACCACTCCCTTCCCATGAGGTGGAGGCCCATCCTCTGTCCTTGGGGAAGGCCACCCTCTCCAAGTATTTGTGTGTGTCTGTTCTCCTGGCTCAAAGCCTCTTGATTTTAGATCCAAACCTCCATTGTTTTGCCTCCAAAGCCATTTTCCTCCAATGTGTCCCTTCCCTGCCCCTCCTGATCTTTATTGGCAGTGGCTTTCTTTATATACAGATGCCTCAACTCTCTCACTGCTACTCCATGCAGCAGTTTGGGGTTGTGCCCATTAGCCAGTACCATGGATTTGATTAGGTTCTTTCCCTAAAACCTACTCCCAGTTTCTGGAATGTAATGCATGGGGCTTATAATTTGGCTATCTTCCCAATAGATATCAGTAGGTTTGAAAATGGAGACTTTAAATCTTTTCCCTTTTACCCCTGAAACTGTGAGGAGCTATGGTGAATTTGATTCCCTTTGTAATATGGGTTGCAGAAGATTGAGCTGCCCTTGATATGGGTCCACCTTTAGATTTATCAAATGCTTCTGATGGGCTCTTGAGACAAGGAGGCCTTAACCTCCCTAATTTTTAAAATTTATTAGGAGTGTCCCCTGATCTTCTTTCTTTACATTCAGGCATTTCATTTTGAGATGATCAGGTTTCCCATTGCTGTGCCCCCTCACACCTTTATCCCCTTTGGCCCAGACTGTTTCTCTATTTCACCTCTGCCTGTTTCCTTCTTGCTTTATCTTTATCCTTTATTGACTATGTGGTTAACTGTGCTTAACATGATTTTAACTTGTTATTTCTGCTTCCCTTTTCCATTTTCACAACCCATTATAACCAATGGCATGGCACAGAAAGCCGTCAAGTTACGTGACTTGGTTTCTGCACTTGGTGAACAGCCTGGGAACATGAAGCCAGCATTTGCACAGGCCCCTCAGCCAAGCTCATCCGTGGCCTATCCCTGGTGCTGGTCTCCACCAGAAGGGCCAGTGGCTGCCAATCATGAGAGCCTGGGGGTGGGCCATGCATTGCAGAGGGTTTGGGGGCTTAGAGGAGAGGGTCAGGCAGTTGCCAAGCCTATGCTCTCAGGACTGACTGGCCCATGTTCAATTGTTCTTCACACAGAATCCTTCTCCATTTCAGCCTTCAAAGTTCTCATTTAAATATTTGCTATTACCACCAAGGCAGCTATAGCCAGGTCTGCCCCTGAGGCTTCAAGGCTCACTGCAGTGGCTCTCTTATTCATTGTGGGCTAACATCCATGGGGTTCGGGAATCCAGGTTGCTGATGTGAGGCAGCAACACATCCTGCTCCTGTTCCTCTCATCCCTCTGATGTACAACCCAACCGCCAGGGATGGCCAGGGATGGGCCCAACACTTCAGTACCATTCATTTCTACAGCACTGATACTGAGCAGTTTTGAACACCCCTTTCTCACCTGCTTCCCACCTCCCTTTTATACAACACCTCAAAGCAGACAAACAGCAAACAAATGCCCACACCTGTTCCAAAGAAAGAACAGGTGATCCTACATCTAAAATCAAATGTAGAAGCAAAGAAAGGAGACTGATTGTGTCTTAAGGGCGACCATCATCAGTAAAGTTAAATTCAGCAAAACATCACAAATAAAATACACTGAGACCTTCTTAATAATTCTCCTAGTTGTTTATCCTTCCACCTATCTATTTTTTGAATGTTTGCCCAAGACCCCTTTACATCCTTGCACCACAGGACTATCAGGGTCCATCTCTGCATATTTCCTTATTTGGCCCATTAACTTTTGGAGGTAAGCAAAGGGAGTTTTGTTGAAGTTCATCCCTCAAAAAAATGTAATACCCAACAAGGTTTTGATGGAAAAGATGCATCTTTAGTTTAACCAAATTCCCCTTGTGTCTCTTTAATCACCAAACTTCTCCTTAGCTTAGCTATTTGCCTAAATAAATCAGAAAGCAGGCATCTTTTCTGCCACCTCAAACAATGCCAACATTATTGCTCCGAAGTAGTTGGCAGGTCCAGTTACAAGACACCATAACCCTCCTAGAAGTCCAATTCTTGTATTGACACTTTCATTGAGACTGAACTCCTACAGGAAAATGCTCCCACATCAAGATAACTTTATCCACCCATTTGCTTCACACTTGTTAGTAGCAAATCTACAATACCTGCATTTGGCAAAGGGATTTATTATACAGATACCAAGACATCAAATGATCATGTACAAGTTTGAAATAGTTCTACTGAACCAAAGAGACAAAACTAGAAAATTACTAGAATACACGTAACTCTGAGTAGCTTCTTCAAGTCCCTTTTAAGGATTACAAATTATTGGACAGTTTAAGCTGTATTTTCCATGAGCGACCTCAAAGGCCTTATTTAAGTTCTGAGATTTGGGTACAGCCAATTTTATCCCCTGTATAGTGAGACTGTAAAGATCTTGAACAAAGTCAATCCTCATCTGTCCTGTACTTAGGGCAGAATACATTGGACCACACAATGCTTTCTTTTGCCCAAATGTACATTTTCTTCCCCCTGGCCTGCCAATGCTCCAACTTCTTCCTATGGACTATCCAGGCAAGTTTTCCTGGGGGAGAGATTTTATAGTTTCCCTCTCCTTTTTTCCCTGGCTGGCCAACTGCCTCTATCTATTCTGAGTCTTGCCTGTCTTCCTTTGTTTCCACACCATCTCGCTTTGTTCAAATCCAGCCCTTTCCCTCACTGGAGAAGGGAACCACGGATTGGATCTCTGCACTTGCTTATGGCCAGGCTCATCATCATTCATCCCGACCACCAAGGTAATACTTAATAGCATTTTTCTTACCTTGGTCTGTGCAAAGAGTTACCTGGATACTGTGAAGTGCATATTCCCCCTTTCTTCTTCACACTCGTGTATTTAAGCATCTGATCTCCGGTCCTTCTGGCTGCCAGAGGTGTGACCCCATGGCAGAGTATGTTATTGCTTAATCAGTGGGGCGTGGAACCCCAAATTGTTAGAAATAGGATGGTACTTTAAGGAGAATAAGTGCTCACCCAATTGTGGAGAAGAAAAGAATGTATTCATGTTCTTGCAAGAACAGACACCCCCCCAAAAAAACTGGTGGTAAGCATGCTAATCAATGCAATGCCAGAGGTATTTATATCCTAAGCTTAGCACACAGGCCCCTCCCCTATTTCTCAGCTGATTGGATATTCCAAAAGTTACAGACTATCTGGATAGTCTAACTAGTTCACACTTTTAATTGCATTTTACATTTCTTTTTTTTTGACTTTTTTTTATTAATTAAAAAAAGAATTAACATAACAATTAGAAATCATTCCAATCAACATGTACAATCAGTAATTCTTAATAACATCACATAGTTGCATATTCATCATTTCTTAGTACATTTGCATGGATTTAGAAAAAGAAATAAAAAGACAACAGAATAAGAATTAAAACAATAATAGAAAGAAAAAAAAACAAAAACAAAAACAAAAAACCTATACCTCACATGCAGCTTCATTCAGTGTTTTAACATAATTGCATTACAATTGGGTAGTATTGTGCTGTCCATTTCTGAGTTTTTATATCCAGTCCCGTTGTACAGTCTGTATCCCTTCAGCTCCAATTATCCCTTCTCTTTTTTTTTTTTAATTAACGGAAAAAAGAAATTAACCCAACATTTAGAGATCATATCATTCTACATATGCAATCATTAATTCTTAACATCATCACATAGATGCATGATCATCATTTCTTAGTACATATGCATTGGTTTAGAAGAACTAGCAACATAACCGAAAAAGATATAGAATGTTAATATAGAGAAAAAAATAAAAGTAATAATAGTAAAATCAAAACAAAACAAAACAAAACAAAACAAAAACCTATAGCTCAGATGCAGCTTCATTCAGTGTTTTAACATGATTACTTTACAATTAGGTATTATTGTGCTGTCTATTTTTGAGTTTTTGTATCTAGTCCTGTTACACCATCTGTATCCCTTCAACTCCAATTGGCCATTATCTTACCCTGTTTCTACATCCTGCTGGACTCTGTTATCAGGGACATATTCCAAATTTATTCTCGAATGTCTGTTCACATCAGTGGGACCATACAGTATTTGTCCTTTAGTTTTTGGCTAGACTCACTTAGCATAATGTTCTCTAGGTCCATCCATGTTATTACATGCTTCATAAGTTTATCCTGTCTTAAAGCTGCATAGTATTCCATCGTATGTATATACCACAGTTTGTTTAGCCACTCTTCTGTTGATGGAGATTTCGGCTGTTTCCATCTCTTTGCAATTGTAAATAACACTGCTATAAACATTGGTGTGCAAATGTCCATTTGTGTCTTTGCCCTTAAGTCCTTTGAGTAGATACCTAGCAATGGTATTGCTGGGTCGTATGGCAATTCTATATTCAGCTTTTTGAGGAACCGCCAAACTGCCTTCCACAGTGGTTGCACCCTTTGACATTCCCACCAACAGTGGATAAGTGTGCCTCTTTCTCCGCATCCTCTCCAGCACTTGTCATTTTCTGTTTTGTTGATAATGGCCATTCTGGTGGGTGTGAGATGATATCTCATTGTGGTTTTGATTTGCATTTCTCTAATGGCCAGGGACATTGAGCATCTCTTCATGTGACTTTTGGCCATTTGTATTTCCTCTTCTGATAGGTGTCTGTTCAAGTCTTTTTCCCATTTTGTAATTGGGTTGGCTGTCTTTTTGTTGTTGAGATGAACAATCTCTTTATAAATTCTGGATACTAGACCTTTATCTGATATATCATTTCCAAATATTGTCTCCCATTGTGAAGGCTGTCTTTCTACTTTCTTGATGAAGTTCTTTGATGCACAAAAGTGTTTAATTTTGAGGAGTTCCCATTTATTTATTTCCTTCTTCAGTGCTCTTGCTTTAGGTTTAAGGTCCATAAAACCGCCTCCAGTTGTAAGATCCATAAGATATCTCCCAATATTTTCCTCTAACTGTTTTATGGTCTTAAACCTAATGTTTAGATCTTTGATCCATTTTGAGTTAACTTTTGTATAGGGTGTGAGAGATGGGTCTTCTTTCATTCTTTTGCATATGGATATCCAGTTCTCTAGGCACCATTTATTGAAGAGACTGCTCTGTCCCAGGTGAGTTGGCTTGACTGCCTTATCAAAGATCAAATGTCCATAGATGAGAGGGTTTATATCTGAGCACTCTATTCGATTCCATTGGTCGATATATCTATCTTTATGCCAATACCATGCTGTTTTGACCACTGTGGCTTCATAATATGCCTTAAAGTCAGGCAGTGCGAGACCTCCAGCTTCGTTTTTATTCCTCAAGATGTTTTTAGCAATTCGGGGCACCCTGCCCTTCCAGATAAATTTGCTTATTGGTTTTCTATTTCTGAAAAATAAGTTCCTGGGATTTTGATTGGTATTGCATTGAATCTGTAAATCAATTTAGGTAGGATTGACATCTTAACTATATTTAGTCTTCCAATCCATGAACGTGGTATGCCCTTCCATCTATTTAGGTCTTCTGTGATTTCTTTTAGCAGTTTTTTGTAGTTTTCTTTATATAGGTTTTTTGTCTCTTTAGTTAAATTTATTCCTAGGTATTTTATTCTTTTAGTTGCAATTGTAAATGGGATTCGTTTCTTGATTCCCCCTCAGCTTGTTCATTACTAGTGTATAGAAATGCTACAGATTTTTGAATGTTGATCTTGTAACCTGCTACTTTGCTGTACTCATTTATTAGCTCTAGTAGTTTTGTTGTGGATTTTTCCAGGTTTTCGACGTATAGTATCATATCGTCTGCAAACAGTGATAGTTTTACTTCTTCCTTTCCAATTTTGATGCCTTGTATTTCTTTTTCTTGTCTAATTGCTCTGGCTAGAACCTCCAACACAATGTTGAATAATAGTGGTGATAGTGGACATCCTTGTCTTGTTCCTGATCTTAGGGGGAAAGTTTTCAATTTTTCCCCATTGAGGATGATATTAGCTGTGGGTTTTTCATATATTCCCGCTATCATTTTAAGGAAGTTCCCTTGTATTCCTATCTTTTGAAGTGTTTTCAACAGGAAAGAATGTTGAATCTTGTCAAATGCCTTCTCTGCATCAATTGAGATGATCATGTGATTTTTCTGCTTTGATTTGTTGATATGGTGTATTACATTAATTGATTTTCTTATGTTGAACCATCCTTGCATACCTGGGATGAATCCTACTTGGTCATGATGTATAATTCTTTTAATGTGTTGTTGGATACGATTTGCTAGAATTTTATTGAGGATTTTTGCATCTGTATTCATTAGAGAGATTGGTCTGTAGTTTTCTTTTTTTGTAATATCTTTGCCTGGTTTTGGTATGAGGGTGATGTTGGCTTCATAGAATGAATTAGGCAGTTTTCCCTCCACTTCGATTTTTTTGAAGAGTTTGAGGAGAATTGGTACTAATTCTTTCTGGAATGTTTGATAGAATTCACATGTGAAGCCATCTGGTCCTGGGCTTTTCTTTTTAGGAAGCTTTTGAATGACTAATTCAATTTCTTTACTTGTGATTGGTTTGTTGAGGTCATCTATGTCTTCTTGAGTCAAACTTGGTTGTTCATGTCTTTCCAGGAACCCGTCCATTTCATCTAAATTGTTGTATTTATTAGCGTAAAGTTGTTCATAGTATCCTGTTACTACCTCCTTTAGTTCTGTGAGGTCAGTAGTTATGTCTCCTCTTCCATTTCTGATCTTATTTATTTGCATCCTCTCTCTTCTTCTTTTTGTCAATCTTGATAGGGGCCCATCAATCTTATTGATTTTCTCATAGAACCAACTTCTGGTCTTATTGATTTTCTCTACTGTTTTCATATTTTCAATTTCATTTATTTCTGCTCTGATCTTTGTTATTTCTTTCCTTTTGCTTGCTTTGGGATTAGTTTGCTGTTCTTTCTCCAGTTCTTCCAATTGAACAGTTAATTCCTGCATTTTTGCCTTTTCTTCTTTTCTGATATAGGCATTTAGGGCAATAAATTTCCCTCTTAGCACTGCCTTTGCTGCATCCCATAAGTTTTGATATGTTGTGTTTTCATTTTCATTTTCCTCGAGGTATTTACTAATTTCTCTTGCAATTTCTTCTTTGACCCACTCGTTGTTTAAGAGTGTGTTGTTGAGCCTCCACGTATTTGTGAATTTTCTGGCATTCCGCCTATTATTGATTTCCAACTTCATTCCTTTATGATCCGAGAAAGTGTTGTGTATGATTTCAATCTTTTTAAATTTGTTAAGACTTGCTTTGTGACCCAGCATATGGTCTATCTTTGAGAATGATCCATGAGTACTTGAGAAAAAGGTGTATCCTGCTGTTGTGGGATGTAATGTCCTATAAATGTCTGTTAAGTCTAGCTCCTTTATAGTAATATTCAGATTCTCTATTTCTTTATTGATCCTCTGTCTAGATGTTCTGTCCATTGATGAGAGTGGGGAATTGAAGTCTCCAACTATTATGGTATTTGTGTCTATTTCCCTTTTCAGTGTTTGCAGTGTATTCCTCACGTATTTTGGGGCATTCTGGTTCGGTGCATAAATATTTATGATTGTTATGTCTTCTTGTTTAATTGTTCCTTTTATTAGTATATAGTGTCCTTCTTTGTCTCTTTTAACTGTTTTACATTTGAAGTCTAACTTGTTGGATATTAGTATAGCCACTCCTGCTATTTTCTGGTTGTTATTTGCATGAAATATCTTTTCCCAACCTTTCACTTTCAACCTATGTTTATCTTTGGGTCTAAGATGTGTTTCCTGTAGACAGCATATAGAAGGATCCTGTTTTTTAATCCATTCTGCCAATCTATGTCTTTTGATTGGGGAATTCAGTCCATTAACATTTAGTGTTATTACTGTTTGGATAATATTTTCCTCTGCCATTTTGCCTTTTGTATTATATATATCATATCTGAGTTTCCTTCTTTCTACACTCTTCTCCATATCTCTCTCTTCTGTCTTTTCGGTTCTGACTCTAGTGCTCCCTTTAGTATTTCTTGCAGAGCTGGTCTCTTGGTCACAAATTCTCTCAGTGACTTTTTGTCTGAGAATGTTTTAATTTCTCCCTCATTTTTGAAGGACAATTTTGCTGGATATAGGAGTCTTGGTTGGCAGTTTTTCTCTTTTAGTAATTTAAATATATCATCCCACTGTCTTCTAGCCTCCATGGTTTCTGCTGAGAAATCTACACATAGTCTTATTTGGTTTCCCTTGTATGTGATGGATTGTTTTTCTCTTGCTGCTTTCAAGATCCTCTCTTTCTCTTTGACCTCTGACATTCTAACTAGTAAGTGTCTTGGAGAATGCCTATTTGGGTCTAATCTCTTTGGGGTACGCTGCACTTCTTGGATCTGTAATTTTAGGTCTTTCATAAGAGTTGGGAAATTTTCAGTGAAAATTTCTTCCATTAGTTTTTCTCCTCCTTTTCCCTTCTCTTCTCCTTCTGGGACACCCAAAACACGTATATTTGTGCCGTTCATATTGTCCTTGAGTTCCCTGATACCCTGTTCAAATTTTTCCATTCTTTTCCCGATAGTTTCTGTTTGTTTTTGGAATGCAGATATTCCATCCTCCAAATCACTAATTCTATCTTCTGTCTCTTTGAATCTATCATTGTAGGTATCCATTGTTTTTTCTATCTTTTCTACTTTGTCCTTCACTTCCATAAGTTCTGTGATTTGTTTTTTCAGTTTTTCTATTTCTTCTTTATGTTCAGCCCATGTCTTCTTCATGTCCTCCCTCAATTTATCGATTTCATTTTTGAAGAGGTTTTCCATTTCTGTTCGTATATTTAGCATTAGTTGTCTCAGCTCCTGTATCTCATTTGAACTATTGGTTTGTTCCTTTGACTGGGCCATATTTTCAGTTATTTGAGCTTGATCTGTTATCTTCTGTTGGCGTCTGTGCATTTAGACCGATTTCCCTGGGTATTGGATCCAAAAGTTTGGAAGATTTTCCTGTGAAATCTCTGGGTTCTGTTTTTCTTATCCTGCCCAGTAGGTGGCGCTCGTGGCACACGTTTGTCTGTGGGTCCCACCAGTAAAAGGTGCTGTGGGACCTTAAACTTTGGAAAACTCTCGCCGTCAGGGGGGCTCGCTAGCCGAAGCGGCTTGAGCCGGCCCGGGGTCCGAACGCAGGGAGGGTTGCTGGTCGCCGCAGCCCGGGAAAGAGCCTGTCCGAATTTCCTAGTCGGCCCTGGGCAACAAGAGTGGCGGGAGGGCGCCAGCGGCAGCGACCCACCTGGGAGAGTGCACGTTCCCCGGGAGTCACGGGTTTGGAAGGGGCCTCCCCCACCCGTCACCGTTCTCTGCGGCCTGGGGATTTCCAATCCAATTCTCTCAGTTGGTCCAGGGGCTGCGCGTGGTGTGGGCACCAGTCGCCTTGGTTTCAGGGGACCACCTCTCCAATTCTCCCAGCCGGCCCGGGAAGGGGGAAGGGAGCAACTCCGGCCGCCTGCCACCCCGCCCGGCAAGGCCCGCGCGCCTCGGCGATCTCACCCGAGCTGCTTCTCTCAGCCAGCCAGCAGTTCCAGGATGGGGTACGCTGTCTTTTTTATCTCTGTTGTGGCTTTGGGCGCTTTCTGTATCGTTTCTACTCCCCTAGTAGCTGTCCTGGAGAAGAAACTAAGATCCGTGCGTCTTACTAAGCCGCCATCTTCCAGGAAGTCCTGCATTTTACATTTCAATGACCCTGACCATTATTTATTTAAACTGGTTTCTACTTTTTTTGGTATGAATTTTAGGCTTGTATCAGAGGCACTCTCTTTCCCTGCCTGCAGCCTGAGTTGTTCTGCAGCACTTTTGTACACCATATTGTGTGAAAGTTAAACAATTTTCTTACACCATGGAATCTCTGCCAGGTGCCCACTGGAATGGAGGTTGGAGAGATTTCATGCTGTAAGTAGTATAACCTCTTTTTTCATTCTTGTGAATTTAATATGTTTGCTGCTATTATGACATGGAAACATTTTCCCAAGGAAGTGAACTATGAACAGTTAGAACTGCAAAGCTTGTTTTATGCTGAAAAAAAATGAGGTTCCTAAAATGACTTATATCATAGTATCTGATCCATCTCAAACTCCTTGTAGTCCTTCAAGGTGGAATCAAGTGCCACACTGTGTGTCTCATCCTGATACTGGATCTGGACCATGTTAGTAGCTATCTATGTACCTCTGTCACCATCCATATATAAAGAGAAGGTAAACAGAACCTGACACATAGGACTACTAGGTGGTTTGGGTGGCAAACAATTAAAGGGCTCAGAATAGTACATGTGCTGTCTTTTAACTCTTGTATGGTCTATTCTGAGTTTTAAAAACTCTGTGAAGAAGTGTCAGGGTAACACTTTGCCTTATGAGTCTCCCTTTGATACATTGTGCCACAATGCATATATCAGAGTTATGATGTGTATGGTTCATCCATATTTTTCCATCTTCCTCTTTGCAGTATTGACCAGGCAAATAAAATAATTTCTCTATGTATCTGCTGTTGATGTGTGAAATTAAGCTAGTTCCAATGGGAAGCACCTGGGATAGTAGGAATGGGTCATTTAACCTGAAGATTAATTATCAAATCTATAGGTATAGCAGTGTTGCAGCAGGAGTTTGCTAAGTCCATAGCACATGGTGGACAGATTAAATCCATATTCCCCTGTGCTTTGATCCCCATCCCTCAATCCTGACTTTTACCCATGAACTCCAGGCTACCAAAGTAATATGAGAGCAGAACTTTGGCTTGACTACACTCATGGAAAAGAAAAAATAAAATGTCTCTCTATACATAGTGGTTGGGTAGAGTTTTCACAGTAAGAGAAATGAAGGCCTGGATTTCTCAACTGTTGAGTGTTTTCATGTCTTCTAATGTTTTTAACGAAACATTCTGGGAAAGGCATCCTATATACCTCTACTTACAGATCTTTACACTATGAGTTGGACAAATGTGCTTGGGATGCTGATGTGGGAAGTGGAGCATTTAAGATGGTGAAATGTAGAGACCCCATTATCTGGAACCTGGGATACCTGAAAGGTCCTCAAAAAATCCAGAGTGGTTGCTAAAAAACTAGGTTCTTTGCAGATCACTGAGTAAGAAGTCAGGGAACATAGGATCTAGCTATGGTTTCATATGCACAAATGTCACATTTTTAAATCAGAAAATAAGAGAAAGAAAGAAGGGCAGGTTATTCCAAAGATACTTCCATTTTCCAAAATAGGAACAACTGTGTGCACCAAAAGGCAAAAAATGTATTGAATGTACAATATGAATATATTTTCAAGATGCCACTGCTTCTCTCAGACCTGAGCCTCTTAGGAGTTGGTTGACCATGAAGAGCCATGTTTGAAGACTAACTCAGAGACCAGCTTTATACACTTCCTCATGGCTTGAGGTCTCAAGATGGTTCTTGAAATTTGAACTTTGTAGTTCATTTAACAGAACACTGAGTAGAGCTGGCACAGAACAATTACTTTGAAAATTGAAAAAAAGTATATATTCTATGTATGCATTTGTATATACATATGTGTTTATTTTATGTGTAAATCAATTAAAAATAAATAAATGTATAAATATGTGTATAAATATGTGCATAAATAGGTATATGTATAAGTATTTTGAAGCTAAAGAGTGTGAAGAACTTGTATAACAGAAATATTTACCTCTATAAGATGAAGAATATATACAAGATCTCTTCTATTGATGCTACAGAGGGATTTGAAATATTCAGCCTCCAAGTGTAACTGTAGATAGCTGGACCACCCAAGTCATGCCTGGAACTTCCTTTCAAGGGTACTCCTGGGAATAGCTGGGAAGGCTTTTCCTGGCATTATGTTTCACAACTCAGCGATATCATCTGCATTACCTTGATTTCAATGCCAGGTCTGTCCCTTCTTAGATGGCTCATTTGGGCAACTTGCTTATCCCATCTGTCTCTCCATTTCCTCTTCAGAAAGTGAATTGAGTGTAATGGTGTCCAACTCAGAGAATTCATAAGAAAGATAATATTTGAGGTGTATGTGCTTTTCAGTGGAAGAATGCTCTCTATCATGTGGGAGACTCAGGTTCAAGCCCTAGCCCATGCATCCCCTCCCAGAAAAAAAGCGAAAAAAAACCCCATTAACATTGTAAAATGCTTAGAATAGGTCATGACATTTCATTTACATGTTAGTTTGTTACCAGGATCATTAATTCTTAAAGCAATCTTGGCAGAAGATCATAGCTCAGAATTTCACAAATAAATGATTATCTATCTCCTGTGAGCCTTTCAATCCGTCCCCATTGGAAACATTCCATGCTACAAAGGGATCAGCTATTGACTTCACCAATGCTGGTCTCACTCACTACTATTTGCATTTACATCCTCTTAGCTGTAACAGATTTTCATGATTTCTTGGTAAAAGGACTGGTCATATCCTCTTACACTGCCACAATAGGAGGATATTTTGTTGAAGCTAGCTCAGCTAAGGTGTAGCCTACCTCTATCAGGATGGGTCTTTGTAGAATCTTATATATTGCCCATGGATTAACAGCAATGGTTTTCGTTTGGGGTTGTCAAGTTATGAAAAGTAACAATGTTTAACTGAAGCTTGCATGAGAGTGATCTCCAGAATAGCCTCTCCATTCTAAAAAAAAAACTTTCTCACCCACTAACACTTTATTAGTTACACTTCTTTTCTCCCTTTTGGTCAGTATGGAATTGTTGGTCTTACAGTGCCAGTGCCAGACTCATTCCTGGGAGTTATTTTCCACACTGTCAGGGATATTTTCACCCTGGAATTCATATCCTACATAGGGGAGAGTGCAAAGATTTCACTTACAGAGTTGGGCTTAGAGAGAGTGAAGCAACATATGAGTAACAAAAGAGCTCCTCTAGAAGTTACTCAGTATACTTATTGATAGGCTAAGCTGCTCTGCTCCCTACATAAGGTTTGCAAAAGAAAGCCTCAAGATCAAGGACTTGGCCTATTAATTTGGTGTCCCTAAGGTTTCAGAGGATTCCTTAATCATAAAGTTTAATATTTCCATAGTTTTTCTCTTGTCTCTCAAGGAACTTAGCCAATACTTTTTTTTGTTATCCCCTTAAAATATTTTATGTATATCAAGTCATTACATTAAGATATGCAGAATTAAAGGCCCTCATTCTTGTTCTGCACTTCTTGCGTTTTAGCTGTTCAAATCCATATAGTTGTTATATTATTTGCTACAGAAATTTTTGGCTCCAGGCAAACAAATTTTTCATCCTTTGGTCCCAAAGAGTAGGTGTGGTTCTAAAATACAGACATTGTCTTCCTTACCCCTGTATTCTGAATTACCTTAATCCTGACCAGATCAGCTTCATTCTTATTTCTAAATATCAGGTTTTAGATACATAAAACATCCTCTAAAATCCAGAAATAATAATCAACATTCTAGACTAAATATGTCTGCAAGAAGAGCTTACAATCCAGGCCCCCATTTCTTTATAAGCATTTTCTAAAGGAGACCATACAATAATTGTTATTTATTTTTAGCTTATTCTGTGTCCCCAAAGGTCCCACAGGTTCATTCATATCATTGCAATCCTCATAACCTCAATCCTTTTCATAGCAGCATAATGTTGTATCATATGTCTACACCATGATTCACTAATCTACTTCTCAGTCAATGCATCGTTCAGTCACCTGCATTCATTAGGCATTATGTATAATGTCTAAAGTACATGGTCCGTGAACACTCTCAATTTTAGATAATTTCATTCTTCACACGAAGAAGATAATCAATAAACACACGCTCACCAAATAGAATACCTAGCCCTCCTCTTATCTCTTGTCCTTTCCTCCATTATTTACCACTGCTGTTGCTGTGGTACAGCTGATGTTTAGCAAAGCCCACAGCATGCAATAACAATTTATCCCTTCACCCTGGACTTAACACTCCTTGTACATGAATCATACCTTTGCTATAGTTCTTGAAAGAACTTATTTAATTTCTAGGGTTAATCAGTGTGTCATATGTGTCTAAACAACCACTTTTAATTTTGTTCACCTTCTTAAAGACCCAGAAGAGAACTTCCTTCCCTTCTATCTATTCCTTTACATTTGAATTTAACCTCATTAGCTAACCAATCACTCATCTCTAGCTTCTATGTATCACTTAGTACCCAATGTTCTGCATTATAAGCCTCTGATTTTATCTTTACCATGGTAATGAAAGTGGAGTCATAAAGTATCTATTCTTTTCTCTGGCTTATTTCACTCAGCATTTTGTCCTCAAGAGTCATCCATCTTGCCATGTACTCCAGGATGTCATTTCATCTTACTGCTGCATAATATTCCATCATATGTATAGGCAACATTTTGTTAATCAACTGATCTGTTGATGGGTATTTGGGTTGTTTACATTTTTGATGATTGTGAATAATGTTTCTATGAACATCGATGTGCAGATGTCCCTTTGTGTCACTGCTTTCAGCTCTTCTGGATATATACCAAGTAGTGTTTTTGCTGGGTCATAGTACAACTTAATATTTAATTTCCTAAGGAACCATGAAACTGTCTTTCATTGTATCTGTACCAATATGCACTCCCATCAGCAGTGCATAAGTGTCCCAATTTCTGCACATCCTCTCAAACATTTGTAGTTTCCTGTTTGTTTTATAGCAGCCATTCTTATAGGTGTGAGGTGGCATCTCAACTATAGTCTTGATATTCATTTCCCTTATACTTAATGAAAAGGAACATCTCTTCATGAGCTTTTGAGCCATCACTATTTACTCTTCAGAAAAATGCCTATTGATATCTTTAGCCCATTTTATGATTGGGATGCTTGTTCTTTTGTTGTTGAGTTGTATGATTTCTTTATGTATACAGGATACCAAACCTTTGTCCAATTTGTGATTTCAAAATATTTTCTCCCATTAAGTTGGTTGCATCTTCACCTTTTGACAAAGTCTTTTGAAGTACAGATGCATTTGATTGTGAGGAGTTCCCATTCATCTATTTTTAATTTTGTTGCTTGTTCTTTGAGTGCAAAGTTTAGGAAGCTGCTTCGTATAACTAGTTCCTGAAGATGTTTCCCTTCATGTTCTTCTAGAAACTTTATGATATTAGTTCTTATATTTAGGTGTTTGATC
Organism: Tamandua tetradactyla; assembly: GCF_023851605.1. Lineage (NCBI taxonomy): Eukaryota > Metazoa > Chordata > Mammalia > Pilosa > Myrmecophagidae > Tamandua > Tamandua tetradactyla. Next base: position 865,578 of record NC_135352.1, on the reverse strand, counting down.
CAATTTTTGTGCAGGGTGGAATGTAAGAGTCCTCTTTCATTCTTTTGCCTATTGATGTCCTGTTCTCCCTTACCCACTTATTAGAAAGACAATTTTGTCCTAGTTCAGTGGATTTGGGGATTTTTGTCAAAACCAGTTTACCATAGATTTGGTGGCCTATTTCTCCACTCTTGATTCCATTCCATTAGTCAATACTTTTATTTTTGTGCCAGTACTTTGTGCCAGTACCATACTGTTTTGGCCACTGTGTCTTTATAACACGTTTTAAAGTCTGGAAGCATCAATCTTCCCATTTTCCTCTTCTTTTTAGGATACTTTCAGCCATTCGGGGTCTCTTTCCCTGCCAAATGAATTTGGTAACTAGCTTTTCCAAGTCTTCAAAGTAGGTTGTTGCAATTTTGATTGCTACTGCATTGAATCTGTAGATCACTTTGGGTAGAATTTACATTTTAATTATATTTAACCTTCTTAGGCACTAGCAGGGAATGTCTTTCCACCTTTTCCGATGTACTTTGATTTCTTTTAGCAATGTTATGTGGTTTTCTATGTTCAAATCCATTACATCCCTAGTTAAGTTCATTCCTAGATACTTGATTCTTTTAGTTGCTACCTTGAATAGAATTTTTTCTTAACTGACTCCTAAGGTCATTATTTATATATAGAAACGTTACTGAATTTTGCTTATTAATTTTGTATCCTTCTACCTTGCTGAATTTGCTTATTAGTCCAAGTAACTTTGTTGTGATTTTCTCAGGACTTTCCAAGAATAATATCATATGATCTGTAAATAATGAAAGTTTTACGTCTTCCTTTCCAATTTGGATGCCTTTTATTCTTTGTCATGCTAATTGCTCTAACTAGAACTTCTAGTAAAATGTTGAACAATAGTGGTGACAGCGGGAATCCTTGTCTTGTTCCTGATCTTAGGAGGACTGCTTTCAATCTTTCTTCATTGAGTGTGATGCTGGCTGTCAGTTTTTCATATATGCCCTTCAGCATATTGAAGAAGTTATATTTGATTCCTATTTTTTGAGTTGTTTTTTAATCAGAAAAGGATGTTGAATTTTGCCAAATGCTTGTTTTAGCATCAATTGAGATGATTGTGTGATTTTCCATCTTGATTTCTTAATATGGTGTATTAAATTAATTGATTTTCTTGCACTGAACCAACTTTGCATACCTGGTATAAATCCCACTCAGTCATGTCGTGTAATTCTTTTCATGTGTTGTTGGATTCAATTTGCTACTAATTTGTTGAGAATTTTTGCATGTATGTTCATTATGGAGATTGGCCTTTAGTTTTCCTTTCTTATAGCAACTTTGCCCATTATGGAAATTAAAATTATATTCTTGTGTGCTTGCTGCCAGTATGAAATATACTAGAAACAGAATGGTTTTTAAAAGGGGGAATTAATTAACTTGCATGCTTACAGTTTTAGGCTGTGAAAATGTCTCAATTAAAGCAAAGTTTATTTTTAAATGTCCAGTCTAAGACTTCAGGGAAAGAGACCTTGGTTCAAGAAGGCGAATGAAGTTCAGGGTTCCTCTCTCAACTGAAAATCACATGATAAGCATTGTAATCTCTAATTTTTTCTCTAACTGAAAACAGAAATAGACACATCTACCATAATAGTTGGAGACTTCAATTCCCCCTTTCATCAATGGACAGAACATCTAAACAGAGGATCAATAAAGAAACAGAGAATTTGAATAGTGCAATAAACCAACTACACTTAACAGATATTTATAGAACATTACACCACACAATAGCAGGATACACCTTTTTCCCAAGTGCTCATGAATCATTCTCAAGTATAGACCATATGCAGGTCACAAAGCATGTCTCAATAAATTTAAAAAGATTGAAATCATACAAAATAATTTCTCAGATCATAAAGGAATCAAGCTGGAAATCAATAATAGGCAGAGTGTCAGAAAATCCACAAATATGTGGAGGCTCAACAATACACTCTTAAGCAATCAGTGGGTCAAGGAAGAAATTACAAAAGAAATCAGCAAATATCTCAAGGTAAATGAAAATGAAAACACAACATATCAAAACTTATGGGACACAGCAAAGGCAGTGCTAAGAGGGAAATTTATTGCCCTAGATGCTTATATCAAAAAAGAAGAAAGGGCAAAAATCAAGGAATCAACTGTCCACTTGGAAGTACTAGAGAAAGAACATCAAACTAACCCCAAAGCAAGCAAAAGGAAAGAAATAATGAAGATTAGAGAAGAAATAATTGAAATTGAGAACATGAAAACCATTGAGAGAATCAACAAAACCAGAAGTTAGTTCTATGAGAAAATCAATAAGACTCCTTAGCGAGGTTGACAAAAAGAATAAGAGAGAGGATGCAAATAAATAAAATCAGAAATAAAAGCATAACCACTGACCTCACAAAAATAAAGGAATTAATGAGAGGATACTATGAACAACTTTATACTAACAAATTCGACAATGTAGATAAAATGGGCAACTTTCTATAAAGACATGAACAACCAACTTCTTCTGGAGAAAAAAATACATGACCTCAATAAAGCAACCACAAGTAAAGAAATTGAATCATTCATTAAGAAGCCCCCCCAAATAAAGTTCAGGACCAGATGGCTTCACATGTGAATTCTACCAAACATTCAAGAAAGAATTAGTGCAAATCCTGCTCAAACTCTTCAGAAAATAATTGAATAGGAGGGAAACCTACCTAACTCATTCTACGAAGCCAACATCACCCTCGTGCCAAAGCCAGACAAAGATACTAAAAAAAAAAGAAAACTACAGACAAATCTCTCTAATGAATATAGATGCAAAAATCCTCAACAAAATTTTAGCAAATGGAATACAGCAACACATTAAAAGAATGATACACCATGGCCAAGTAGGATTCACCTCAGTTATGCAAGGATGATTCAACATAAGAAAATGAATCAATGTAATACACGATATCAACAAATCAAAGCAGAAAAACTACATGATCATCTCAATTGATGGAGAAAAGGTATTTGAAAAAGCTCAACATCCCCTCCTGTTGAAAACACATCAAAGAATAAGAATAAAAGGGAGCTTCCTAAAAATGATAAAGGGAATATATGTGGGATAAACAATGCCATCCTGACCAAAAGGGGAAAAGTAAATGGAAAAAAAAAAGTATCAGTGTGGGAGTTCAAATAGAGTTAAGAGGCTACTCAAGAGGTCACTCATGCATGCTTCAGTTAGATATTGCTACCTGTTGTAATTTGCCAACCCCCAACCAAAGCCATTTCTGCCAATCCTAAAGAAACTTTGGGCATTATATAAGATTCTACAGAAGTTCTACATGATAAGGTACATTTCCAGAAACCTACAACCTACAAATCATTCCCTTGACCACATAAATACTGAAATGGAGAGGACCCAGCCTCTCCAGAACATCAACTAGTTCATTTCCTTATTCCATATTTCTCAGAGCCCCTTCCAACATGAAAAAATTAGAATGAGTGTAGCCCCCATACCCCTAAAGAGTGGGGAAAAGATTAAGGTGATGGTGAAATTACACAGAGAAGTTAGGTTTTAACAAATAAATGAGATTGCTGAATCATGTTGTCAATTTTTCTTTTATTCTTCTGTACCTTAGAGCAGCTGGAAGTAAAAACTTAAAATTGCAGAATTGTAACCCATTATCAAACTCTGAAATCTGTTCTACAACCATCATGATGCATTTGGTAATTTATTTTTTCATATATATGTTATTTTTCACAAAAGAAGAGAAAAAACAAGGAGAATTACAATAGAGATGATAGGATTTAACAAATGAATGACTGTGGAATTATTATATTGATTTTTCTTTTTGGTCTTCTGTGTCTTGGAGCAGGTAGAAGAAAAAATGAAAAATTATGTTACTACAACCCATAAGAAAATTTAAAATCTGATTTATAACTACTTGTTAAAATTTACTTGCAAATTTCTTGCTTTCTTGTATATATGTTATATTTCACATTAAAAACATGGTAAAAAGTTAAAAATTAAAACAAGGCAAACAAACAAATCATTGGCAAAGTCCCATGAATGATGGGAGAAAAAGTATGGAGTTCTTAAATTTTACCACTGTGGAACCCCTGACACTTTGTCAAACATTAAGGACACTCAAATCAATAGGTCAAGCCCTCAAACTTGGAGCTTTGTCCTGTGAAGCTTATTTTCATAATGGGAATGCTTAGCCTACCTATAGTTATGCTTAAGTGTTACTTCAAAAGGCCCTCTTTTGTTGCTCAAGTGTGGCCTCTCCCTCTATAAGCCCAGTTCCACAAGTGAAATCATTATCCTCTCCCTGACATGGGACATGACACCCAGGGGTGAAAGTCCCCCTGGCACCTTGGGGTATGACTCCCAGCCATGAGCCTGGCCCTGGCACCATGGTATCAACAATGCCTTCCTGACAAAAAAGGGGAAATGAATAGTAATAAATAAGGTATCAGTGGCTGGGTGTCCTTCATACTATAAATTGTGGGTAAGAGGGTTCATATAGATTTGAGAGGCTACTCTGGAGGCTACACTAGTGCAAGCTTCAGCTACATATTGCTATATATCTTGGTTTGCCAAACCTCAACCAAAACTATTGCTGCCAGTCCAAAAGAACACCTCTGACCTCCAGTTTGCTTTCTAGGCCAGTAAGTCCTGAAATTCATAGGGGCCACCTCCAGAACATCAGCTGGTGCCGCCCACCTACCCATATTATTGATACCCTTTTCCAGCATGAAAAATTTAGACTAAGTATAGTCCCAAAGCCCCTAAATATTGGGAGAAAGATCAAAGATGTTGGTGTTTTAACAGAAGATAGGATTTAATAAATGAGCATGATTGCAGAATCATTATATTCTTATTTTACTTCCCTTAGTCTCCAGTGTCATTGAGCTACTGCAAATAAAAACTTAAAATTATGACATTGCAACCCATACCAAACTCTGAAACCTGTTCTACAACTAATAGATTGCAGTGTACATTGAAATTTGTTGTTTTTTATTGTTATTTTCCACTATTAAAATATTGAAAATAATAAGAATGTGCTGAGCTCTTAATCCAGAATTGATATGCCAAAACCACATTCTGCTAGGGCATGGTCCTTATCCTTTAATTCCTCTTTATTAATATGAACTTTAAGACAAGTTCATCTGCTTTGATTTCCTTTATAATGTTCATGCCAAAGGATGTCATAAAGTAAAATGTGCCTGTAACGCTAATGATTTTCAAATGGTGTAGTAGTTTCAGATGGGGAAATGTGAGGAAAACTGCACTTCTAAACCTCCAGCCTAGTGGAGATTTTGTTGAAATAAAGCTCTTTAATAGAGAGAAAACTGTGGCTATATAAGAAATGCCAGAGCATTTTAGCTTTCATAATTTCAAGAAGTGATTAAATTGAGCTAGTGGATAATGGAGGAGCAATCTAACATATTCTCTGGGTTTTTTTTTTGGGGGGGATGGTTAATAAGCATGCTCCAGGAATCAAATCTGCGTCTCTGGCATGGCAAGTGAGAATTCTGCCACTGAGCCACTGTCACACCACCCAGATTCCCTTTTCAGCACTGAGTAATCCTGCTAATAAACAGGAAATCATCCACAGGTATCTAAAATAATAGGATTAGGGTGTGTTCTGGGAACCAGCCCTGAATGGCCTTTATAATCTTCCACTTGAATTTAGAAGCTTACTAGAGAATGTAAAATACAATGTTAAAATATCTATGAAAACTTGATAGTAAAATTCTGAATCTCTAGTATATAAACTAAAACCATTCCTTTGTTTACCACTCCACAATTGGCAAGGAAAAACCCCAACCAGACTGAAGCAGCCAAGAAACTGGTGCCAGTCTCCACCAATCTTAAAATAAATGTCTGCAGGGTGGTGCAATGGTGGCTCAGTGGCAGAGTTCTTGCCTGCCATGCCAGAGACCTGGGTTTGATTCCCAGTGCCTGCCCATGCAAAAAAAAAAAAGAATCATGGCTACCAAAAAATAAAAATATATAATCAAGGCCACTGGAACAAAATTCAACAATTTCAGGTACAAGTGTTTGTAGCCTTGATTCTTTAAGATGATTATATAATGATATAGCTTTTACAATGTGATCATGTGATTATGAAAACCTTGAGTTTGATGCTTCTTTTATCCAGGGTTTGAACTAATTAGTGAACAAAATAAAGGTAAAAATAAATATTAGTGAGATGATACAGGATAAAAGTGGTAGATTGAAATAATTTGTGTGAATGAGAGGAAGGAGTAGGAGTATGGGATGTATGAATTTTATTTTTACTTATTATTTCTTTTTGTAGAGTGATGCAAATGTTCTAAAAATGGTCGTGGTGATGAATACACAATTCTGTGATAATATTATGACCCATTGATTGTATACTATGTATGGATTTTATGTGTGTGAATATTTCTCAATAAAAATATTTTTAAAGTGTCTCACACAATGGAGGGATGTATGAGTCCAAATTTCATAGGTCAGGCTGCAGCCAGGAACTTCAATGAAGATTTTTGATGAATTCACCATGAGAAGCTGGCTGGGTGAACTAGAGATGGAAAACCTTACTTCTGGCTGCTGAAATCATCAATTCCTTTCAAGCCTTCAACAAATTGGATGAAACATCTCTCCTTGCTGCAGGTAAGCTCATTTGATTGTAGATGTAATAAGCAATCAAATTAGTGATGATTTAAGTCCATGGACTTACTGATGATTTAGGTCCAGGAAATATCATGGTAGTTAACAGGAGAGTGCTTGTTGACCAGATGACTGGACACCGTTATCTGGCCAAGTTGACACATGAGCCTAAACATCACAGTATCTTTATATCTGTGTCTCTATATCTATATATGAAAGTCATATAAGACATAGAGCAAGGTCAAGAGTAAAAGGTTGAAAAAAATATATCATGTAAATATTTTTACAGTATTAAATCTTATTTCATTTTGTCTACATTCAATTAGAGATACAAAAAAACAAACATTAGAAATTAACTACTATGACAGGTTCAACTGTCAAAATTGGTCAGATGATGGTGATCAGTTTTCTGATCAAACATATGTTGGCCTCTCTATTGCTGTGGAATTAATCTTGAGCACATTGATTTTATTTTGGCTGCTTATCTCTGGAGACTTTAAAATAAATCAGAAGGAGCTTAGCTCAACTCAGCTCAGGAGCTTAGAACTGAAACAGACCCAAATATTTGGAGATGCAGAAGGATATGCCCCAGGAGAATACATTTGATACTGGGAGATGGGAGAGAATGCCAGATGTACCAGTGCACTTTCTTATGTGACAGAGGAATCCACTATGAACTATAAATTTGTCACTTAATAAATACCCCTTATAAAATCCAATTCATTTCTGGTGTATTGCATTCTGGAAGAATTAGCAAACTAAAACAATTTTCCTTCATAAGGATAAAAAGGTTTAAACTGACAGGAAAATATACCATTTATAAATGCATACAAAGCCAGTAGCAGGGCTTTTGAAAAGTGATAGAAGTATAACATTTCAAAGAACTGGATATTTTCCTACAACTCTTTCAGGAATTGATAGATTAAACAGAGAAAATAAAAGCAAATTTATTGAATATTTGATCACTGTGAATAATAAATAATGAATTTTTCCTAATGCCCCTATACAGAACAGTATAAACAATAGCAAATTGCTTGCTTTTTCCCATGCACTTAAGCAAATGTAGGCACAAGAGGGAAAAGGAAAACTAAGAAACTATAGCAATATTGTCCTATGCAGGGATGACCACAGAAGAAAGGTGGAGGGGATAGTTGTGGACTTGTTAAGATGATGAGGCATAGAATATGCAGATGGAATGAGAGTGTAAGGAAAGCAACAAATCAAGAGAGGTGGAAAAGCTTTCACAAAACCCCTGTCAAATGGAGACCCTGTACGTGGAAAGCAAGAGCCAGAGAAGGATTGAATTCCTGGAAGGAAGTAAATAGAAACTGTTATTAAATAACAGTAACACATAGAAGAGAAGGAACCCAGAATGCCACCAGTTGAGTATTTATGTGGATAAAAAATGTCCAATTCCCTTGCTGAGGAAAAACTGTTAACCAAGTTAAATACTGTGTTGGTTTGAATTTGTGGATCCTAGAAAATCCATGTCCTTTAATCCCCATTCAGTATTCTGGTTGGGAGTTTTTAAGCTATCTGTGGAGATGTGATCTACCCAATTGTGGGTGGCAGTTTTTGATTAGATGATTTCCATCCATGTTTGCATCCACCCATTCAAGGTCCCGTGGTTTACTGGAGCCTTTTAAAAGGGAACCATTTAGAAAGAGCTACAGAGCCTGTGCACCCAGAGAACTCTGAAGATAAATAAAACTCCCCCAGGGGAGCTTCATGAAACAAGGAGGGACAGAGTGTTAGTAGATGGCACCACATTTTCCATGTGTTTTTCCAGTTGAAAGAGAAACCCTGAATATCATTGGCCTTGGTTCAAGATATCTTTCCCTAGATGTCTTAGATTGGACATTTCTATTGCCTTTCTTTAGTTGCCTTAGCAAGAATTTTCATTAGAACATTTTCATGGCCTTAGAACTATGGACTTACAACTTAATAAATTTCCCCTTTTAAAAGCCATTCTTTTTCTGGTATATTGCTTCTAGCAGCTATCAACCTAGAACAGATGCCTAAATAAATTTTTATCCTTATTGTTTACCAATAGATGTACCCACAGGACAAGCTTGTGCACTGCAATTGACACTGTTATTCACTAGGAAGAACAAGAAAATCACCCCTAACACAGAAGAAATTTTAAAAGCTGTAAAACCACAGGCATAGGTTGATGGAAAATCTGGATATACAAAAATAGTAAGATCCACTTAAATGCAACTCCAACAGCCAGGTATTGTACAACTCAATAAATAATACAGAGTTAAACTAAAATCAAGAGAAAGAATTGCTCTATCAATACAGTATGTAAATTATCTTAATTGCAAGTTATACCAGAAAAAAATGAAAAGTTATTATTGTTGAAAGCAGGGAGCTTTATATATCTACATTTTTTATTTTTGTGCATCTAACTTTCTATTTGAGTCTGTTTGCTTTCTCATTGCTCATGCTTTGGGCATAAGGTCTAGAAACCCAACCCTTATCAAAAGATTCATAAGATATTTCCTTACATTTTTGTCTAAAAGTTTTATGGTCTTAGCTCTAATGTTTAGGTCTTTGATCCATTTTGAGTTCATTTATATATACAGTGTGAGACACAGATAATCTTTTTTTCTTTTGCATATGCATATCCAGTTCTCCAAAGGTCATTTATTGAACAGACTGTTCTGTCCCACTTGCATTGATTTGACCTTATCAAAGACCAATTGTCCATAAATGAGAGGGTATATTGTGAACACTAAATTCAATTTCATTAGTCAGTATATTTATCTTTATGCCAGTACCATGCTGCTTTGACCACTGTAGCTTCATGATATGTTCTAATGTCATGTACTGTGAGGCCTCCCACTACATCCTTTCTCAACATTGTTTTAGCAATTTAAGGCACTCTGCCCTTCCAAATAAATTTGGTTATTAGTTTTTCTATCTCTGCAAAGCAAGGTAAATCAGACTAAAGAATAAAGGATGCTTTTGACTGTATTTGAAAACTTCAACTTCTGTGTGAGATTAAAAAAAGAGAGATCTACTTGGTTTAAAATGTATATTTTCAATAGCACACTATTTAACTTGTGTGGTTAGCATATCTGAATATATGATTACATGGAACATTAAATAGACTGTGAGAACGAGTTGGTTTGTTAAAGTTAGTGTGATGCCTTCATAAATTCCAGAGTTATCTAGGTAACAAAGGAGGTTTTTATTTGGGATGAGGGTGAAGTGCAGGGTCCTGGAATTGAAACCAGATTTCCTGGCTAGCACACAATTATACCACTGAGCTACCCTTGAACCACCCCAGAGTTATCTAGAAAAAGTTAAAATATATTTGCAAAGGCGACTTGAGGGACTTGACAGACAGGAGGAAAAATTCAATTTCTTCATCTGAGGAATTCCTGAGTATTCTCACAAGCAATGGGGACAAAAAATCCAATAGAGTGAGCCTGGAAACTTGAGGTTCAACCCTATGAAACTTATTCCTGCAAAGGAGAAGTAAAGCTTACTTATAATTATGCCTAAAAGTCTCCACAGAATACCTCATTTGTTGCTCATATGTGGTTCTCTCTCTAAGACAACTTGGCAGGTGAACTGACTCTCCACCCCTCTAAGTGTGGCATGACTCTCAGGTGTGTACATCTCCCTGACAATATAAGACAGAATTTATGGAATGAGCCAAGATGCAACATTATGGAACTGAGAAAGACTTCTTGACCAGAAGGGTGAAGATAGAAATGAGACAAAGTTGCAGTAGCTGAGAGATTATAAACAGACTTCAGAGATTATCCTGGAGGTTATTATTATGCATTATATAGATATTCCTTTTTACTTTATGGTGTATTGGTGTGGCTAAAGGGAAATACCTGAAACTGTTTGTATTAGTTAGGGTTCTCTAGAGAAACAGAATCAACAGGGGATACTCACAAATATAAAATTTATAAAAGTGTCTTATGTGACTTCGGGAACACAGAGTTCAAAATCCGCAGAAGCCAATGACTCTGATGGAAGGTCTGGATGAACTCTACAGGAGAGGCTCACCAGCTGAAATAGGAAGAGCCTGTCTCTTCTGAATCCTCCTTATAAGGCTTTCAGTGATCAGATTAAGCATCACTCATTGCAGAATACATGCCTCTTTGTCTGATTATAAATGGAATCATCTGTGGATGTAGCTGACATGATCATGATTCAATTCTGTGAAATGTCCTCATCACAACAGACAAGCCAGCACTTGCCCAACCACCACTTGGCCAAGTTGACACATGAACCTGACCATGACACTGTTGATCTGTGTTCTAGTAACCTTTATTCTTGATGATGATTATGTAATGACATAGATTTACAATGTGGCTGTGTGATTGTGACAACTTTTGTTTGATGCAACTTTTATCCAGGGTATGAAAATATGAGTAAAGGAATATGTATTAAAGTAAAAACACATTAGGGGGCATAAGGGTTAAAAAATTGGGGTAGAGTGAAATACCTGTGGCCAATGAGATAGATGGGTTAGGGGTATGGTATACACAAGGTTTTTTCATTTTTCTTTTTATTCCTCTTTCTAGAGTGATGCAAATGTTCTAAAATGATCACAATGAATACACAACTGTGGAATGATATTGTGAGCCACTGCTTGTACACCATGCATAGACTATATGTGTGTGAAGATTTCTCAATAAAGATATTTTCTTAAATGAGTGAATATTATCTAAGACTTGCACCCTTTTTCTGAGAGATGTAGTGTATTTCTGGTCATATGCAAAGCAGTTGATTGTTGTTCTACTATTTTGTTCTATGTGGAAATTAACTGTGTTTCAATATGAGGTGTATATCTGCCAAGTGTACACTAGGTTCACTCTGATGGTTAGATTCTATTGTCAACTTGACCAAGTGATGATGCACAGTTGTCTGCTCAGGCAGATACAGGCTTCACTCTATCAGTTGCCTTTATTTTTGAGGGTGAATGTATAAGTGTATAGCTTTTAAAATGTGATGATGTGATTATGAAAACCTGTGTCTGATACTCCTTTAATCAAGGGTATAAAGAGATGAGTAAAAATAAGGAATAAGTAAATAAATATTAGGGGGATAAGATAAAAAAATTGGGTAAACTGAAATACTAGACTAATTGTCAACGAGAGGAAAGGATAAGGAATATGTGATGCATGAATTTTTCTATCTCTGGAGCGATGCAAATGTTCTAAAAATGATCATGGTGATGAATATAAAACACTGTAATAACATTGTGAGCTTCTGATTATATACAGCGGATGAACTACGTTTGTGTATATATTTCTCAATAGAAAGATTTTTTAAGGAGCACAGGTTGTCAGGAGATCAAAGAGGGTACAGAATGTGCAACAAGACTGATGTAAATGTTCAGAAATGGATACCATCACATAGTATGTGATGGTAGCATAGAAACATAAGTACATAAGCACACTAAATGAACCTGAACATAATATCTGACGTTAGACTGAATGAACCTGAACATTCATATGGTTGAGGGAAAAGAGCTGGGGGCATGTTTATCACAGGAACAAAGACAGAGGATAAAGACTTAGGAATGCCTAAAGTGGACAACGATGTGGAGTAAAGGTACAAATATAAAATTTTTTTGTGTGGAGGAGAAACAAATGGATTTCAACATTGCATGGTGCTGAAATTGAGATGGAATATGGGAAAATGCATGTAGTCAACCGTAACACTGTAATATAATTTTGCTGAATGTAACAGAGATATTATGCCAAAACTAAATGTCAACAAATGGGGAACATGGGAGACTGCTATGGATTCTGTGCAGAATAAAAAGAAATATCTTCATATGGATTATGGTGGTGAAGGCATGGCTATTTACTTAGGTTGTATTTCAGGGCATGAAAATATAGCTGCAAATATGAACAGAGAGAAACATGTACTAGAGAAAATGTGCAGAAAGAGATGTATGTATTCACTGTTAGTAGGGAAGCTGAGAGATACAGCCCCTCTGAAGGAGAGTGCAGTGATTCCAAAGGAGGCTTGAATTGGGGTTTCCATATAAGTCTGCAACCCTGTTGCTAGGTATATAACTGAAGGAACTGAGAGTGGGGAAGTGAATGGACACTTACATGCTGGTGTTTATCATGGTATTGTTTATGGTTCACAATGGATGTAGGTGGGATGATAGTACAATAACTGAGGAATGGAAGGGGGAACTGTGGGGTATACATACAGTGGACACTGGGTTGGCTGCAAGTAGGAATGAAATTGTGAAGCATGCAACAAGGTGAATAAAAGTTGGAAACAGTTTGTGGAATTAAATGATAGAAACAAAAAGACAAATATTAGCATGGCTCAATCATACAGCCTATTATAATACACAAACTCATAGAATTGAAGTCAAGAGTAATGGTTTATCAGGTTAGGGTCTATAGTAAAGGGTTTTAGTAAAGTTTGGGCTTATAGGAAATATTGTAAGTTCTAACAGCAGTCACATCTATTTAGGAGCTGTAACAGTTATTTCTAAATTCTGAGTCACTGAGATATTTGTATGTAATCTGGTTGACCACAGAATCTTTGGCAATTTACATGACACCTGAAATTTAGAGCACTAAATCTAAAAAAGTCAACAGTACCGCATACAGCAACAATTTAAAAACTTTAAAAAGTAATCAGACTTCAACTAGGGATATGAATGAAACTGATCTGAGTAGGATTAAGGTAAATCATAACACAGGGTAAAAGATGATATGGTCCTTATTTTAAACTTTCAAATTATGTGTGAGACCAAAGAAAGGTGTTTATTTAGTGCAAAACATATTTTATTTGTGCACCATCTAATTTAACTTGTGTAGTTGGTTTATTTCAATGTCATAAACCCATGCAACCTTGAATATGAAGTGAGATCTTTCTTAGTCTGTCCATGTTCATGTCATGTCTTCAGATATCCCAGATTAATTTGGGTAGAGAATAAAATGCATTTGCAAAATCCCCTTGAGAGATTGTGGAAGACAAAGGAAATATTAAACTTTCCCACCTGGAGAATTTCAGATATTCTTGCATCCAGTGGGGACAACCAATTCAATAAACTAAGCACTCAATCTTGGGGATCACCCCTAGGAAATTTATTCCAGCAAAGGAGAGACTAAGTATGCTTATAATAATGCCTGAGTCACCCCCAAAGAACCTCTTTTGCTGCTCAGATATGGCCTTTCTCTCAGCCTACTTAACAGTTGGACTGACTTCCCACACCTCTACATGGTACATAACTCCTAGATGTATAAATCTGCACAGCAACATAGGATAGGGTATCTGGGATGAGCCAGGACCTGGCATCATCAGATTGAGGAGAACTTCTTCACCAAAAGGGGAAAGAGAGAAATGAGACAAACATATAAAGTTTCAGTGTTGGAGAGATTCCAAATAGAGTCCAGAGGTTATCCTGGAGGTTACCGTTATGCATTATAGAGATATTCCTTGCACTGTAGTAGATAGAGGGATGAACTTTAAGTTGTTGAACTTTGTTCCAATAGCCTTGATTCACAAGAATGATTATGTCAATATATAGCTTTTACAATGTGAATGTGTGATTGGAAATACTTGTTTCTGTTCCTCCTTTTATTCATGGTATGGAGAGATGAGAAAACAAAAGATAATATGTAAATAAATAATAATGGGGTGAAAGGTAGAAATGGGGTAAATTGCAATATTAGTGGTCAATGAGAGGGAGGCTTAAGGGGTATGCATTCTCTGAGGCTTCTTTCTATTTATTTCATTTCCTGAAGTGATGCAAATATTCTAAAAATGATCAAGGTGATAAATACACAACAATTGGATGATATTTTGAGCCATTATTGCATACTATTTATGGACTGGATCTATGTGAAGATTTCTCAATAAAAATATATGTTTTAAATTGCTGTGTTGGATTGTGCAATAGGACTGATTGTAAAAATTCAGAAATGGATAGCACAATACTGCCTGATTGTAGCACAATAATGTAAATACAATGAATGTGAGAATGATAGAGACAGAAGGTTGGAGTAATGTATGAAACCAGAAGGAAAGATAAAGACTGATATGGTATAATTTAAGACTAGAGTGTACAATGGTATTGATTAAATATGCAAATTAAAAAATATTTTTGCATGAGGAAGGACAAAGGAATGTCAGCATTTCAGGGTGTTAAAAATAGATGGCCATTCATATTTTATAGCTTCAACTTCTGTGTAAGACTAAAGGGAGAAATGTTAACTTGCTGCAAAATTATGTTTTGACTAGTGCATTTCCTAATTTAACTTGTATGGTCAATTTAATTGAACACCATAAGTACATGGAACCTCAAAAAGGGCATGAGATTTTGTTGATTTCTCCAGGTTAGTGTGATGCTCTGATAAATCCCAGAGTGATTTCAAAAGTGAATAAAAATGTATGTGAAAAATCCCCTTTGGGGAATAGGGAAAAATTTTAACATTACAGTTAGTTCCTATTAGTGAGATGCTATATTTTTCTTTTTGTTTCTGGTTTATTTCACTCATTTTATTATCCCCAATATTCATTCACCAAGTTGCCTGGCTCCTAACTTCATTTCTTCTTGCAGTTGTTCAATATTCCATAGTATGTATTAACCACAGTTTGCCCTTACATTTGATGTACCCTTAAGCCACCTCCATCCACTGCAAACAGCAACACTGCTGCCATGAACACAAGTAAGGAAATGCCCCTCCGTGTCCCCATTCTCATTTCTGCCAATTATACACCAAACAATTGGGTTACAGGATCATATGGCAACCCCACACCTAACCTCATTTGAAGCCATCACATTGCCCACCAGAGGGTATGCACCATTGTACTTCTCTACCAACAGTGAAGAGGTACATTTTTCTGTCCACATTTTCTTTGACACTGGTATCTCTGTTCATTTTTTTTCTGCTGTATGGTAAGGGTCATATTTCATTTTTTTTCCACATCAAATATCTTGTCATTGCAGCACTATTTGTTGAATTTTTGTTTGTTTGTGTTTGTTTGTTTGCTCATTTATTTTGGGATGAGCATGGCCCAGGAATTGAACCTAGGTCTCCTGCATAGCCAGTGAAAATTTTACCAATGAACTACCCATGCACCCCCATCTCTGTTCATTTTTAAACTGTTTTATTCACACAGCATACAGCCCAACCTATTTTAAAAATCAACGGTTCCAAGAATAATTACATAGCCATCTCCTTCACCACCACAAGTTCTTTAGGATATTTCCATTTCTTCTATAAATAATCCTATATCCCTCCCCTATATCCCCACTAACTGACATTTAGCTTTGGCATATTTGTTACAGTCAATGGAACCATGCCCCAAGGTTAGTCTTAACTATAGACAATACTTTGCATTGATTGTATTTTTCTCCATATATCAACTCATTTTTAACACCTTGCAATGTTGACATTCATTTGTCCTCCCTCATGCATAAAGAGTCTTATACTTGTACATTTAATTACCAACATTGTACAAAGGTCATATATGTTTGGTTTTTGTCAAACAAACTTCTCTGCCATGAGAGACCTCACTCAGCCATCCAAGCTTGTTAATTAAAACAGCAGTTAGAGTTTCATTGAGTTGTCTTCCCTTCTTCCCAGAAGTGATGTATTCTTCCCAAGGGAAGTGTCTCCTACAACCCGCTCTGCCACTAGGGACAATGTGCAAACCTCAAGTGCTTGGGTCTTTTGTTAAAGTTGTATGCCATGATCTCACTCCTTCTACACATTCCGGATTTGTGTGTTGTGTGTCTTCACGTGGATTTCATGCAAACAGTTGTTCCAGATGTTTGTGGCTATTTATCAGATTCTCTAGAAGACTACTAAATTCCACACATCCCAAAACCGCTGTCATGCCCTGCCGTCTGAAATATTATTTTAAATGAGAAGTATTTATGTACCATAAGACTCTACTTCTAAATGGTTTTCATTTATGAAAGGTATTTCATCATGGGGATGAAAATATATAAATAATAATTTTGACTAAACATTCTAAGTATTTTATGATTGATTCAATTATTTTTGTTTAGAACTGCATGAAAGCAAAACCAGAATTAGCCCAGCATATCAGATTTTCAGCAACAGTATTTATTCCTTACAAATGTGAAAATGCTGATCTATGGAATTAATTTCACTTCATTTTACTTTTCTCAAATTCATTGTTCAATTTAGTACCAATGACACTTCACAATTCTACACTGTTATCCCACATAATTTTAACACTTAAGTTTTGTTCACAATTCTTGTCTCTTTACTGAATTGACAATGAAGGGGCCCAAATAAAAGATTTTATTTAATACTATGAATGTTCTGAGGTGGAATCCAGCTGAACATCTATCTTAAGTAACTTTAGGATTGTTGCTTCCTCTGCACAAACATATTAACGCTAAGGAATGAGTGATCTCTGAGGACATGCTTTCATTCTTGACACCAATAATTTTTATACAGTGTGAATTCATATTTGCCTTACAGAATGTGTTGTTTAATGAATGATTTTGTGTGATGTTTTGTAAGTAACATCTCCAGCTTATATTATCTGGCACTATTTCAAGGAGCTTCATCTTCTGGTAAAGACTTTTCTCTATATCAAGTGGGATAATCAATGTAAACAGTTCCTCATCAATAACATATATGTTATGATTTCTTTCATATTGTATGACCATCTACTAAAGGCATGTATACAAATGTGACATTTACATTGATGTGTTCCAATATAAATTGGCTTGGATTGACACAATATCAGGATGACTAAATGCTCTACAAGATTGATCATAGTGAATTTTTTTCAGTGTGTGAGTTTCCTAGCATTTTTAAAGTTTCACTCAAGGGCTGAAATCTCTTCCAAATACAAAACAATTTTATTTTGCATTATTTTCTGCCATCTAAGTTCAAAATGGTGACTGACACCTTTCATAAATATGGTATTCAGAAGGTTTCTCTCCAGTTTTGGTTCTGTCATGTTGTCTAAGGTTACTTAAATAAACTAAAGTTTCCCCACATAGAGGATATTCTTATGGTTTCTCTACAGAGGAAATCTCCTCATGCTCTTAAAAGGTAAAATGATAAATGAAGGCTTTAACAAAAGGTAATATTCATAGGGTCACTCTCCACTGTGAATTCTGTCAAGTTGTCTGAGGGTAGAACATTGTGCAGAGGCTTTCCAAGATGGTGTCTGCATGGTTTCTCTCCAGTGTGAGTTATTAAATGTTGTTTCAGGCAATAATAGCAAGAGAAAGCTTTCCCAGAAAGATGGCATTCATACAGTTTCTCTCTAGTGTGAGTTCTTTGATGTACTAAAAGTTGACAAAAATGAAGAAGACTTTCCCACATTGATGGCATTCATATGATTTCTTTTCAGTGTGGTATTACTCATGTTGTCTCAGGTTAGAATACTGAGAGAAGGCTTTCCCACATAGATGGGACTCATATGGTTTCTCTCCAGTGTGACTCCTCTCACACTGTCTAAACATGGAACAATGGATAATGGCGTTTCCACATGTGACATTCATATATTTTCTCTCCAGTGTGAGTTCTTTCATGTTGTCTTTTGGAAGAATACAGAGTGAAGGCTTTCTACATACATGGCACTCATATTGTTTCTCTCCAGTGTTGAATTCATTATAATGTGTAAGGCCAATACAAATGTCAATAAAAATGTTTAAAAAAATGTGACCGTACAATTGTGAATACCTTGTGGCTGATGCTCCCTTTATCCAGGGCAATGGCAGATGAGTAAAAAATAAGGACAAGAATAAACAAACAATAGGGCATGGGGTAATGAAAATTGGTAATTTGAGATACTAGTGATCAATGAGAGGGAGCGGTAAGGCATATGGGATGCATGGATCTTTTTTCCTTTTATTTCTTTTTCTGGAGTAATAGAAGTGTTCTAAAAATGATGACATTGATGAATACACAACTATGTTATGATACTGTGAGTCTTTCATTGTGTACTTTGATGGACAGTAAGTGCACAAAGTTCTCTCAATAAAAAATATATTAAATATTAAAAAGCTTAAAAATGAAGAAGGGTGGGCAATGGTGGCCAAGCAGCAGAGTTCTTGCCAGCCATGCCAGAGACACAGGCTCACTTCCTTGTGCCTGCCCATATAAAAAAAAATGGAGACCTTTGAAAAGGAAAAGGGAAAAAATGGAAAAACATTTTTTCATACAATGAAAAATACCTGACAGTATTGCAAGGAGTTAATAATAAAGGGGTATACGAGAAAAAATTTCCTATTGAAAACTATGGAGTGAGATTCCCAGAAATATCTTAACACTCTTTCATCAGCAGTAGCAAATATACATCAATACTAGAGATCAATAATGTAAAGGGTACAAAGTTTTTGAGAAGTTGTGTTTTTGTTTTGGAATAATGAAAATTTATAAAAGTGATAGTGATGATGAATGTAGAACTATGCAATGACACTGTGAGGCATTATTTCATACTTACAACAGATTGGTGTGTGACTCTTTCTAAATAAAATCACATCACAACAGAAAGTTTAATGATTGGATTTTCCATTTGTGCAAAAAAAGTTGTGGAAATTTTGTTTGTTGATAATGTAAACTGATTTTGGTAATACTGGCATCTTTACAATATTTAGTCTACCAATCAATTAACACAGAATTTCCTTCCATTTGCTTAGGTCTTATTTGTCTTAGCAATGTTCTCTAGCTATCTAAGTACAAGACTTTTACATCCAAAGTATGAGCTATTCCTGAACACTTGACTCTCTTAGATGCTAGTATGAGGGGAATTCTCTTTTTTTGTATTTCTTCTTCCAATCATTGATTGCTTGTGTATAAAAACAGTATTGAGTTTTGCACAAGAATCTTGGACCCTGCTACTTTTTGAATAAATTTATTAATTCTAAGAAATTTGCTGTGGATTTTTCAGAATTTTCTATATGTAGGATCATATCTTTTGTGAATAGGGAAAATTTTGCTTAATTTCAAACTTCAGTGTACTATTTTTTCTTGCCTATGTACCCTGGCAAGAACTTGTAGTACAATCTTATATAATAAAGATGACAATGGGCATCCTTCCTTATTCCTGATTTTAGAGGGAAAGCTTTTAGTATTTCACCATTGACCAAGATGTTAAGAAGGGATTCTTACATATGCCGTTTATCAAGTTGACATTTGCTTATGTTTTATTAAGGATTTTTAAAACTATTATCATAAGAGATATTGGTCTGTAGTTTTTATTTCTGTGATAATTTTATCAGGCTTCGGTGTGATAATGAAATTATCACTGTAGAATGATTGAGAGAATATTCTCCCCTCTTCATTTTTTGGGAGATTGAGCAGAATTGGAGTTAAGTTCTCTTGGAATCTTTAGTAGTTTTCCCCTGTGAAAATGGTTCTGGGTTTTTCTTTTTCAGTAAGAGTTAGATTACTAATTCAATCCATTTATGATAACATGTTTATTTATTTCTTCCTAAGTCAGTATGTAGCTTGTATGTTTCTAAGTATTTGTCCATTTCATCTAAGTTATGTAATTTATTCATTTTTTCATAGCACCCCCTTAAATTTTTTTCTAATTTATACAGGCTCAGGATAATGTCCCCCTTTTCATTTATGATTTTTGTTATTTGTGCTTTTTTCATCATTTGTCAGTTTGGCTAAAGGGTTGCCAACTTTATCACCCTTTCAAAGAGCCAACTTGGTTTTGTTGATTCTGTTGCTTTTTTTTGTTATGTTTTCCATTTATCTCTTCTAATCTTTGTTACTTCTTTCCTTCTGCTCACATGGGTTTACTTTGCTCTTCTTTTCATATTTCTTCAAATTTTGTGGTTAGATCTCTGGTTTGAAGTCTTTGTCTTTTTCTCTTGTACAAATTTGAGCTACAAACTTCCCTTTTAGCACTGCCTTCACTGAATCCCATAAGTTTTGCTTTGCTGTATTTTCATTTTTATTTGCCTTGAGAAGTTCCCTAATTGTGCTTCCAATTTTAACATTATCCAATTAGTAAAGAGAATGCTAATTTTTGCTGCTGTATGGTGGTGTCACATTTTATTATTATTGTTCCATGTGAGTATCCCATTATTGCAGTATGACTTGTTGATTTATGTTTTGTTTTCTTTTTCTGTTTGTTTTACTTGTTTGTTTGTTTGGGAAGTTCATGGGCTGGGAATTGAACCTGAATCTCCAGCATGACAGGTAAAGGAGTATGCTTTTTAATTTCAACATATTTGTGAGTTTTCATTTTTCCTCTATTATAGATTTCCAGCTTCATTCCATTGTACTTGGAAAACACATTACTTGGCTTGTAGTCAGAGGATATGTATTATATGATTTCCATATTTTTCAATTTATTGAAACTTGTTTGGTGACTGAACATATGATCTATCCTGAACAATGTACAGGCATACTCAAGAAAAATATTTCTGTGGAGGATAGTGTTCTATATGTGCCTGTTAGATAATTAGTCTAGTGTTAAAATTCAAGTCCTATACTTCCTTATTGATTTCATGATTAGATGTTTGATCCATAATGGAAAGTAGTGTGTTAAAATCTCCAACCTCTGGTAGAATCACCAATTTCTCCCTTCAATTTTGGCAGTATTTGATTCATACATTTTGGGGCTCTGCTGTTAGGTGTATTTTTGTTTATAATCATAGCACCTTCCTGTTAAACTGAACAATTTGCAACTGATTTTGAAAGTACAAAAGAGTAAATGGAAAAAAGTTGTAAAAACTTGAATTGGACTCAGGGAAATGATGGACAAAATAAAGTGCATATATATAATAATTGTTACTATCCCTGAAGAGGAATAAAAGAGTAAGGAGCTAGAAAGACTACTTGAGGACATAATCGGGGAAAATTACGAACCCCTATAAATTATATAAATATGAACGTCAAAGAAGCCCAACAAAATCCAAAAAGAATGAATCTAAATAAGCCATCCCCAAGACACACACTAATCAGACTGTCAATTGTTGGAGAGAAGCAGAAAATCCTGAAAGCAACATGAAAAAAACAATCTACTACATACAAGGGAAACCTCAAAAGCCTGATTTTGACTACTCTACTGCCACTCTGTAATGTAGGTGAGAAGCCATATTTAAGAACCTGAAAGAGGAAATCTTTCAGTGAGAAATTTTGTGCCTAGTCAAATCCTCCTTCAGAACTGAGTAGTTTAACATTTTTACAGATAAACAAACATAAAGAGAATTTGTCAACAATAAACTGGCTCTACAAGAAATACAAAAAGGGAGTTCTGCTGGCTAAAAAAAAGACAAAGGAGAGAGGTTTGGAGGAGGGCACAGAACTTAAGGATACCAGTAAGGGTAACTTACATGATAAAAAAGAAAAGTAAGAAAAGAATATAGAGCTCTAACAAACAAAATCCAAATTATAAGATGGTGGATTCAAGAAGTGCCTTTACAGTAAATTTTGAATGTTAATGAATGGAACTTGCTAATTAAAAGGTACACATTGATGGAATGAAGAAACATAATCCAGCTGCTGAAAGCAGTGAAACAAACAGAAATTTGCACACCAATGTTCATAGCAATATAACAAACAACTGCAAAGAGATGGAAATAACCCCAGGGCCCATCAACAGATGAGTGGATTAACAAAATGTGTTATATGCCTACAATGGAATATTATTCAGCAGTAAGTATGAAGCACTTGACAAGATGATGAGCTTTGAAAGCATAATGCTGAGTGAAATGAAACCAGACATAAAAAGGACAGTGTATGATTCCAATTTTATGGACATGGTAAAGGTAAAATTGGAGGCTTATGACATAGAATACAAGGGGCCTATAGATAAATAGAAATTAGACATGGCTGAATGTTTAGCTAATGAGGCTGAATTCAAATGTAAGGGAATAGATAGAAGTAAAGACAATTCACTAGTGGGTCTATAAGGAATAATATCATAATGAAGGTGAATGTGATTTAAATGGTTTGTATAGAGCCACGTGTCACACTGTTTAACACTACAAATATAAATAAATTCTTGTAAGAACTACTTCGAAGGTATGAATCTCTGCAATGATTATAATTCCAGATTTTATTGGGGAAACTGCTATTGTATGCTATGGGACATTTTTAACAATAACACCAGAGGTAAAAATGAGGGAGAGAGAAAAGAGTTAAGGGGAGGTTTAGAATTTCCACTTGGTGAGGGTGTGTTCATTCCTTATCTTTCTGTTGGCAATGAAATTATCAATAATTGTGAACATTGACAGGTTGTTGACAATGAATATTATATATATGATGCCTACTGAATGGAGGTGGCTTAAGGACACATTGACTGAGACATAGGTTGGTGAAGGATGTTGTGTACATATGATTGAATATTGTGCTGCTACAAAAAGGAATGAAATTGTGAGACATACAACATTGTGAGTGAGCCTGTGGGACATTTGATGAGGCAAATAAGCCAGAAACAAAAGAATGATTATTATTTGGTCTCCTTTAGAAATACTTAGAAGAAAGAAAAAAATGGGCCTAGATTGTAAGCTCTTATAGAAGTCACATTTATCCTGAAGTGGTAACTATTATTTCTGGATTTTGAGAGTCTGTTTTATATACATGTAACATAGGATGTATAATTAGGAATGAAGCCTATCAGGTCTGGATAGAGGTAATTCAAATACAGGGATAAGTAAAATATTTTCTATATTTTAGAATCTCATCTGTGCTTTGAGACAAACAGAAGAATGCTTATTTTGCCCAGAGACTAAATTTTCTTTGGCACATTATCTAACTCATCCTGTCTGGGTAGGTAATTTTAAAACTTGAAATACAGAGAGCCCCAAAACAAAAATGAAGTCCTTCAACCCTGTATAGCTTAAGGAAATGCCTGGATACATCCCAGAGTATATTAAGTAGATATAATCAAAAAAGAATTTGCAAAATCCCTTAAGGGATGGGAGAAAAAATATTGAACCATTAAATTTTAACACTGGGGAAAACCGTGTTACTGTGACAAATATTTGGGACCCTGAAATCAGTAACCCAAGTCCTTTATCTTGAAGCTTGCTTTTTTGAGGGTTATGTAGATATTGGAGAAGCTTAGCCTACCATAGCTATCCCTAAGAATTATTTCCAAAAGACCTATTTTGTGTTCTTTGTCTCAAAACCAAACCCTGAAAGTGAAACCACTTCCCTCCCCCCATGTGGGGCATGACACCCAAGGGTGAACGTCTCCCTGGAAGTGTGGGACATGACTCCCAGGGATGAGTCTGGCCCTGGATCCATGGGATCAATAATGCCATCCTGACCAAAAGGGTGAAAAGGAGTGCAATGAACAAGGTGTCAGTGGCTGAGTGAGATCAAGTACAGCCAAGAGGTTACTCTAGAGGTCACTTTTATGCAAGCTTCAATTAGATATTGCTATATATCATACCTTGCCAAACACCAACAAAAACCAGTCCTGCCAAACCTAAAGAAAACCTATGGTGTTATATAAGATTCTACAAATGTTCCATTCATTAGGGTAACATTCCAGAAAACTAAAACCTACAGATGGGTCCCTGGACAAGATAAGTCCTGAAATTCAAAGGGGCCAGTCTCTCCAGAATATCATCTAGTTCCATACCCCTAAACCATATTACTGACAGCCCATTTCAACATGAAAATGTTAGAATGGGGATAGCGCAAATACCCCTAAAAAGTGGTAGAAAGATCAAAGGTGATGCTGGAGTGATACAGAGATGGTAGGGTTTAACAAATGAGTATGACTGCTGAATCATTACACTGATATTTTTTAGTATCCAGTACCTTAGAGCAGCCAAAAGTAAAAAACAAAAATGATGCAATTGTTCATCATTCTGAACTCTGAAATTTGATTGATAAGTAATTATCTTGATGAGATTTCAAATACATTACTTTAATGTATATATGTTATTTTTCACAAAATATATATATGTATTTTCTAACCTTCAGGAAAAATCTGAAAGAGTGAAATGATAACCATAACAACTCTGAAATCTGTTCTGTATCCACTTCTTGAAGTTTAGTTGAAAATCATTGCTTTTTCTTACTTTTCTTTGTATATATGTCATATTTACCAATAAAAAATGTTTAAAAAAGGAAATATAATTCAGCTATATGCTGCTTTAAAAATACTCATCTTAAACACAAGAATGGAAAGAGACTGACAGTGAAAGGATGGAAAGTGATGCTCCACACAAGCTGTAACCAAAGGAAGCAGTAGTGGCTAAATTAATATCAGACAAAATGGACTTTAAATATAAAGAGATCATGAGACAATCATACATACTAATAATATCAGTGCAAAATTCTCCTAATGCAACATTCAGCTATAGTAAACATTTTATAATTAATGTAAAGCTAAATAATTCATTCCCACTGTCACGGTTGCTTTGCACTGAAAATTCTCACTTTAATTTCATACGTGTATATCAATAATATAGCCAAATGATTTTATTTGTCTCACAAGTTTTATAAAGAGGAAAATGGAAAAACATGAATGAATCCCATACATTGTACCTCTGAAGTAAAAATTTTGGAAAAATTAATTGAATGAGCCCCTTCTGGCACACTGTTACTCTCAAAGTTGTGCAGAATGTTTTTATAAAATCAGAATAAATCATAAAATAGCTAAAAAGGAGCACGGGTATATTTCTGAGCTTTCTACATTTATCCCAAAGGAAATTATGGTAGCACTCACTGTCAGGATCTGTTTTCCTTTTCTTTATATATATAATTAGAGAGAGAGACGGGGGGAAGATAAAGTTTAGGGCACACTCCAGACACAGTGACAGGTGGAGACCAATACTCAAACATTCCAGTTCCTAAGAAACTTGAACGCATCTTGCAGCATGTGGACATTATGGACAGCAAGGTGCTGGGGTATGGATCAGATCACATGACAGAAAATATTTCAGGAAGATATTTCAGCTCTTCAGTGTGAAATAAACTTTGCAATTCTAATAATTTGTTAATTTTTTACTTCCTGGGCACAATATTCTCTTTTTATAGTAGTAGCTGAGAGAAATTCACAAGAAATAGACACAAAAAAGTCTTATTTACTTATGGGAAGGAACAACCATCCCCACCCCCAAAAACTGGCAGAAATTTCTTGGGACATGTTTCAAAGAGTACATGGTGGAGGAAGGACCTCAACCACCCCTTTGTTAAGCAACACTTCTGCTGGGCTCCAGCCACTCCTCCAGCTCCCTGCAATGTAGACTGGGAACCCTGGCTTGGACTGTTGATGCTCCCAGATGTATATGTAGTCCTGGGTGGATCACTCTCCTTCAGAATTACCAACTAAATTCACCAGCAAACTGTGGATATTTTCTGACTTGACAGGGAATAGAGGCTGTGGGATGAAGGAGGGGAAGACACAGGTGGATGGCACCTGCAAAGAGAATCACAGGGGAATGCAGATTAAGCATTTTAAAAATCTGCATTTTAAGCATCACAATGAAATGAGCCAGATAGTTGAAGGGTGTGAAAAAGAGCTTGTTTCCCAGGCCTAATGGGGACTGAGGAAACTGGGTCTGGAGCAGAAGTCTCCCCCATTCCTGTTCTTCCTGCAGAGCCTTGCTTCTGGATAGCTTCCCTGCTGACTGCACTGAAGTCCACTTCATGCAGCTTGGCATTGAGGAGTTTCAGCCTCACTTCAGAGATTCATCCAGAGGGAGAGGAAGTAGTGCATTCTCCAGCAGGCATCTAAACCCACTTCCACAACCTATGATGACTCAAATTGTCCCAGAAATGTTCTGCAGTTCAGTTCCCAAGAAGCTGGTGCTGCTTTCACACTGAAAATGGAGCTTTGTCCCCACAGGATCCACCAGGGAGGCAGTTCAACTCTTGGATATCTTGGCCATTTACAGTGAGTAAAATGCTTTCTCTCCATTCCTGCTTTTGAGGAGGCATCTTTGCCACTCACTCCTCTGAGAAGTTTTTTCTTGAAATAGTGATGGCTGAACCTTTCTCTGCACTGTTTCCATGTGATTTATTCACCTTCCTCTGATATTTAAGCAAGACTTCCTTTTCCAGAGTATTTTTTCATTGAGGGTATTTCTTGTTTAAAATCTTGCATGCTGTAAGATCTTTTTATAGATCCAGGATTGTTCCTGGAGAAAATCCCGATAGAGAGTCAGAAAAGGGGGGGAAACATTTTCAGTATGGAAATGAATATGCAAAATATTGGAAATTTCCAGCCAGATAATTTGGAGGCAGGGTGTTTCTGGCTGAGCCACATGGAAGCCTGAGGGGAAAGGGCAAGTGATGTCCCTCCATATAGACTTTCATAATTTTTTTAATGGTTCATTTTTTCTACAATGCTAACATAGTTTAAAAATGTTAAGAATTGTAACTACAAATATTACAAATCCCAACATTTGTTTTAATTATAGCTATGTTATTTACACATAGAACCAAAATTTACTATATGTTCTACTTTCCTTTTTAATGGAAACAAGCTCATCAATAAAATTTTTGACATATGCTTCTTAATTTCTTTTTTAATTGAGAAAATTGTCACATTAGAGAATTTCTCAGGATCCAATGATGATCTCAAATTATTTAAAAGTAACTACAGTTTACTGAAACGTCTTTCATGTGACTGTGACTGATATTGTTCGTAAAATATATAGACAGATCAATATATGGTGGTCATATTTGCTCAGCATGACAATGTACTAACACCACTGAATTGTACAGTTTAAAAGGAATTATTCATGTTTTGTGAATTTCAACTTAAGATAGGTATATGTCATCTACTGTTAGGTAGTTGGTAAGCCATGAGCCCACCACATGGGAAGAAGGGAACCACCCAAGGCCAACCCCAAGAGGCTAGAACCAATTTCAACTGATGGTTAAATCGAGCAAACTGCAGTCAGAACATCCCACCCTTAACAGATGGTTAAATGGTAAAATTAAGCAAAGTGTGGTCAGAACACTGTGTTAAAGCAAGAGACAAAGCCACAAATTAAAAATCCCAAGAAAGCTCCCTAATAATTTGTTTGCAATATTACCACCAGCTGGCCCCATAAAAACCTGAACTGGAATTATGACCAGGGCCAACCCTGGTTCTTAACCAGCTGAGCCCATCCTTCTCTAGGAAGTATTCCTTCCTTTCTTTGCTCTCTGCTTTTAATAAATCACCTTGCTCTCCCAACTTCAACTCAAGTTTCAATTATTTGTCTCAGGAGTCAGGGACCAGGACTCCTGGTCAGATAAGGCAAGGGCTAACACTTCAAATTATAATAAATTTGCACTAAGTAAAATTTGTGCATAAGAGCAATCTCTTTTAGAAAAATGCCATATAATGTTGATTTTCAGTACCTACTATTGCATTCTGCTTAAAACTATCTAAAATGAAATTTCATGAGGACTTAAATTCTTAGCATATTTAAGAACTGAGGGTGGACAGTGGTAGTTCAGTGGCAGAGTTCTCACCTGTCATGCCAGAGACCTGTGTTTGGTTTCTTGTGCCTGCCCATGTATAAGAAAAACTGATTCAGTGACTGTTTTTTGTATTCAGTGAAATTGAATTTATACTGTTAAAAATTCAAAATATGAGTGTACCTAATTTAATTTTTATATCTCCATTTGAAGGATGAAGTTAGGACATCCATAATCTCAATTTTTGTATGCTTCTTTCCCATAATAATCATCTTTATCTGATGATGAATGATCCATAAGTTCTTTTTCTTGTACTTTCAAACTTGAAAATAATAATTCATGTGTCTGTTAAATTTCACATGAATGAATTCTTTCAAAGTTACTTTTTCTCAGTTGTAGTAAGCAAGGAAATAGGTTTTTTAGTAATCATGCACCTTTATTGTCAGGTATCAGAAAATAAAACTTAACAAACAAAATGGGTTCTGTGGCATGGGGGCCCCTTCAATGTCTCCCTTTCAGCCACTTTTCTGACAGGACCTGATGTGACAGCAAGATAGTGAGCACAAATATGCCAAGATCTCACCTGCCAGAGGCCAGACCAGATAACCTTGAGCATGAACTCATGATCTGCACCAGCCTGATATCTCCTGGTGATGTCTGTGACAACATGTCACCCCCACCCCTCTTGGTGTGGTTTTGCCTTTAAAACTGCAAACTGTCAGAGAGTTGGCATCATTTTTCCTTTCATTTTGCTGGAGGATTTTTCTGGCTTCCACTTGCCTGCTCTACCTTTGCTCTCTCTTTCTCTTTAGCAATTAACTATTAAACTTTAACTTGCTGTCTCATGTGGAATCCTTTAGCAACCCTGTGCCTAACATTTATATTTTGTCAGGATTGCTTGTCAAGCTTTATTAACTACTTTGGGTTCAATAGAGTATCCCAGAAAAAGTTCCATAATTATTTGTATAAATAGTTGCACCAAGAAACTTTAACTCCAAATTAGTATATTTCTTCAACTACAGTATACATCTCAGATGCATCTAATATCATATATATATCGATGACTGTTCATTTGAGTGTAAAGTAACATGATTACATTTGATCCCATCCCAGATTATCACCTAAAGGTAAATTCCAGCATCCTATAATACCCTAAATTTTCCTTTTTTGCAAATCCCTGTCATGACCAAGTTCTTACCTCATCCTCCCTCCAAATCGACTGTTAAAGAGGAAAGAGATGGAAGACTCTGGCCATCTTCTCTATTCACATCACCTGAAACACCCATGTGCAGACTAACAAAAGACAGACAAGTATAGAATATTGGAACTGAGATCTGAGCCACCTCCTGAGGCCACAAAGAGTGATTTCAAACATGTTTCTCCAGTAGCATGCCTCTCTTTGCTGGATGACATATATATAAGTGAATGCCTTTCTTCATGACTTTTAGCCTTGGTGAAAGGATGTTACTCTTCTGAACAGGCAGCAAGGAAAGGGGTTCCTGTGAAAAAGTAGACAAATACCTTACTGTTTCCACAAACACCACAAAAGCACTCAGGACACCAAAGGCCTAATGTTATTTATGTAATATTCATATTTTTACTACTTATTAATATCCAGGCTCTTATATGGGCAATTACATTCACTGCTTTTTTTGAACTGCTATTTATTTTTTTCCATGCCACAATATAGTTTAAATATCTTCTGTTTATATTGACTGAAGGCTATTTTCAATATTACTGCTGTATACCACATTTAGCTGCTTTTCTTCATTTGTTTTGAGACTCTTCTCAGATCTTTGTCATAAATAATGGTGTTATAAACATTCTTCCTCATACTTTTTGTCTTGTAACTATATACTAAATATAATTATCTAAAGTGATTCCCTCTGGCCTTTCCCATTCTAAATTCCTTACTTAGCTTAAGTTCTTATCATTTTAAAAATATGTTGTGCATTCATTTCTGTTTATCTCAAAGTGTTTATTTCCTTTATGATTTCTTTTATGACTCATTGGTTGCTTAAAAGTATTGTTAATTTTCACGTATTTGAATTTTCCAGTTTGTCTTCTCTTACTGAGTTTCAGATTCACTTCATTTTGGTCACAGAAGATTCTTATGATTTCAGTGTTTTTAGAAATGTCATGGAGTTACATATGGTCTGATCTAGAGAATGTAAATGTGCAATTGAGATGAATCTGTATTTTGCTGGGTCTAGTTGGTTTATAGGTTTGAAAAGTCTTCTTTCCACATTGATCTTCTGTCGAATTTTTCTATCCATTTATGAAAGTGGGTAACTTTATTTTTGTGAAATGGTTTCTCCCTTCAAACAGCCATATATTTTGGTTTTCTGTTGTTGTGTGCATATATAGTTATAATTATATCTTCTTGAAGATTTACCCTTTTATAAGTATATACTTATATATCTCATAATAATAACTGACCTAATTTTGTCTGATATTTCTTATAGCCAACCCAGCTCTCTTTTGGTGACTGTTTGCATGCAGTATTGTTAATATTTTTGCCATTCTCCCACTTTCAACCTATTTGGGACTTTGCATCTAAAGTGGGTTGCACTAGACAGTGTTCTATTATTTTTTACCCATTATGCAAATCTCTGTGTTAATTACAATCTAATACATTTTCATTTAAAGTAATTACTTATAAGAAAGGGTTTATACTGTGCCTTTTGTTAGTTGTTTTACAAAAACATTTTTGGTTACTTAATTCCTCCACTACTGCCTTTATTGGTGCTTAAGTTTTATAGAACAGATTTTAATTCCATTCTCAGTATATATATATATATATGTGTGTGTGTGTGTGTGTGTGTGTGTGTATAAATTTTATTGTGAAATATTTTTATACTTAAAGAGCATTTGGAAAAATAATGCAAACTCAAACAGAATACACCAATTTTAACATATTCCCATATTTGCTGTATCATTTTGTCTATTTACTTGTCTTTAATTTTCTTATCACATGAGAGTAGTTTATGTATATCATGCTCCTTAAACATGGTATTTCCACATACATTTCCTCAAAACAAGGTTATTCATTTATGTACTCACTCTTAAGTACAGCTATGAAGTTCAAGAAATTTAATATTGATATAAACTTATCATCTATGTTCCAGTTTTTTCATGTGTCTCATTAACTTTGCTTTTTGAAGTTTAAAAAGCAGATTTATTTGGAGAAAACAAAAAACCCACAGCTCAAAGGATGGGGATTAGGCATCTCAAGACATCTCCCAGGAATGAAATTTATAGATTACAAATAACTTTCATAGAAGACATTTTTGTACAAATTTCACATTTATTTAGGAAAACATTCCCTGTTAAAGTAGAATTAGGGGAAGGGAGTAAAGAAATGGGAAAGAACAGCTTTGGATACAACTCTTTGTAAGAAGAGTAATCATACAAGGGGTAGATCCTCTTACTGAGGAAACATCAAACTGCTTTCTAGAGTGGTTGTACCATTTTACATTCCCACCAAGTGTGTGGATGTCTGCCTCTTTCTCCATATTCTCTTCTGTACTTGTCACTTTGTGTCTTTTTGCTATAATGCCCATTCTAGTGGATGTGAAATGATATTTCATTGGGGTTTTAATTTGTGCTTCCCTAAAAGACAGTGAAGTTGAACGTCTTTTCCTGTGCCTTTTGACCATTTGTATTTCCTCTCCTGAAAAGTGTCTATTAATGTCTTTTGATCATTTTTCACTTGGGTTGTTTGTGTTTTTGGTGTGGAGTTATAGAATCTCTTTATATATTCTGGATACTATGCCCTTATCTGATATGTGGTTTTCAAATATTGCCTTTTTACCTTCTTGACAAATCCTTTGATGCACAAAATGTTTAATTCAGAGGAGATACCAATAATCTATTCCCTTTTTCATTGCTTGTGTTTTGGGTGTATGGTAAAGGAAACCATCTCCTATCACAAGATTTATATTTCCCTACATTTTAATTTAATATTGATAAATGACATAAAATTTACAGTCTATGTTCCAGGTTTTTTCATATGTTCTACTAACATGCTTTTGAGGCTTTTCCATTGTTATATTCCATTCAGAATCATGTTTTGCATTAATTGTTTTGATGCTTTAGATTCTCTTGTTTCTTTAAATGTGGAAAAATAAAAGCTTTCCCTTTTCAACGACTCTCAAGGATACATTTCAGTGGGAGTAGTGAAGCTCATAATGCTGTACACACCCTTACCACTATCCATTACCAGAATTTTCCAATCACCTCAAGCAGAAACCATAAACCCAGTATGCATTATCTCCTGATTCTCCTCCTCTTCCCCCCATAACTTGTACTCTACTTTCTGTAACCCATGAGTTTGCATATCGTGGGTAATTTGTATAAGTGGAATCATGTCTCAATTATTTCTTCAGTTCCAGAGTATTTCATTCACATGATGTCTTCAAGTTTCATCAATGTGTGGTGGCTTATATCACAGCTTTATTCCTTTTTAGAATTGAGTGATATTACATTATATATACACACATACCATGTTTTGCTTGTCCATTCACCTATGGATGGGTATTTAGGATGTATCCATCTTTTCGACTATTTTATTCACAATACTGCTATAACGACTGGTGTATAAGCATCTCTCTAGTCCCTGTTCCTAATTATTTTGAGTATTTACCCGGATGTGGGATTCATATGCCAATTTTATGTTTAAGTTTTTAAGGAACTGCTAAACTGTTTCCTATAGCAACTGCCATTTTACATTCTCAACAATAATGAATGAAGGTTCCCATTTCTCAGCATCCTTGCCAGAAATTAATATATCCTATTTCTTAAATAATAATCATGCTTGTGGTGTAAAGTTATGTCTTATTGCAGTTCTGATTTAATTTTCCTAAATTCTTCATGTAAGGAAAACTGTTAGAATGTTGATTGAGATTTCTTTGAATTTGCAATTTGCTTTGGATATAATTGATATTTTAACAATATTTGATTTTCTTATCAATGAAGAGAGATATTCTATTTTAGGTCTCATTTAATTTCTTTCAATGATTTTAAATGTGTCATGTACAAGCCCTTTACATCCATGATTAAGTTTGTTCATAGATAGTTGATTTCTTCTTTTGTAATAATAAATGGAATGATTTATTGTTTTAATCACTGGATTATTTTTTACTAGTGTTTAGAGCCACCACTGATTTTTTTGTTGATATTGTACCCTGCCACTTTCCTGAATTCATTAGCTCTTACTGCTTTGTTGTGAAATTTGGAATTGTCATCCACAAATAATGAAAGTTTTACTTTTTCCTATCCAATTTTATTTCTATTGCATGCAAGATTACTCTGGCTAGAACTTCTAGTACACTGTTGAGGAACAATGTTGACATTGGGCATTCCTGATCTTACAGAGAACATTTTCAGTCTTGCAACATTGAATATGATGTGAGCTCTTACATGTCTTTTATCATGTGGAGAAATCTACTTCTGTTCCTAGTTTTCTAAGTGGTTTATCAAGAAGGAGTGATAAGGACTTTGTGAAATGCTTTTCCAGCATCATTTGAAACAGCCATATTTTTCCTTATTTCTGTTGATGTTTATTAGCAAATTAATTCATTTTCTTATGTTGAAATATTCATGAATGCCTAAGACAAATCTCACTTGATCAGGGTATTCAATTCTTCTGATGTGCTAGTATTTTATTTAAGATTTTTATATCCATATCCATTGGGCTATTTGTCTACAATTTTATCTCATTTATTTATCTGGCTTTGCTGTTAAGATGACGTTGGCCTCAGAATGAGTTAGAGGTTGTTTTCTCTCCATGTCTTTGATGCATCCCATAACTTTTGGCTTGCTGAGTTTTCTTTTTCATTCACCTCAAGATATATTCTATTCCCCCATGTAAATAAATATACATTATTTAAGAATACGTGGTTTATTTGCACATATTTGAATTTTCCACTGCCCATCCCTTACTGATTTCTAGCATCATTCCACAGTGGCTGTAGAAGATACACTTCGATTTCAGTAATTTTAATTCATTGAAACTTTACCTATCTATCTTGGATAATGACTGTGTGCACTATGGTAGATTATTCTGTAGTCATTGACTAAACCATTCTATTCTTACATGCTTGGACTATTTGGCTTATAACATTGTTTAAATGTTCTATTACCTTTTTGATCTTATTTTTAGATGCTCTATCCATTGTTGAAAGTGCTCTATTGTGATTTCCTTATATACTGAAGATTTTCCTTCAAATTTATCAATGTTTTTCTTCACATATTTTGTGGTACTGCTGTTAGGTTCATAAATTTATAATTGTTATATTTTCTTTAATTGATTCTTTGTATGTTTATGTTATCTTTGTCCTTGTGAGAGCTTTTACTTAAAGTTTATTTTATCTGATATTAGTATTGCTGCTCCAACTGTCTCTAGGTTGCTATTTCCATGGAATATTTT
This sequence comes from Tamandua tetradactyla, assembly GCF_023851605.1. Classification (NCBI taxonomy): domain Eukaryota; kingdom Metazoa; phylum Chordata; class Mammalia; order Pilosa; family Myrmecophagidae; genus Tamandua; species Tamandua tetradactyla. Next base: position 831,176 of record NC_135352.1, on the reverse strand, counting down.
CTCTTTCAACTTAATTTGAATTTGAGGTGTTCTGGGAATAGTATGTATTTATTATTTTATACATTCTCCCAATCTTTATCTTTGACTGTAGAGTTTAAATAGTTTATGTTTAACATCTGCAGACTCTCTCTCCAGGCTTCTGCTTTGAAATAGCTTCCCCTGGGTGTTTTCTCTCTGCATCACCAAACATCTGGATCTCTGTCAGCTTTGTGCTTTTGAACTCCTTCTGACTTCTTATATAAAGCCCTCAGTTGACTATATTAAACATCATTCCTTGTGGAAGACATTCCCCTCAGGTAATTGCAGAGGCAATAAGTCTCAAATGAAATCAGTGTGCTAATGATTTAAATCTGCAGCAACAGATGGGGCAGTACTTCCTTGATCTGCACTGGACTTGCCAAGTTGACACATGAACTTTCAGTGTCCACCTGTTGTCAATTTTGCAGCTACACACATCATCTTAAACCACACATAGTTTCTAAATTGAAAATAATAAAAGAACATATATTTCACCTTATAATACTCAATTCTCCTGAAAAAACAAACTAAACTTTTCTATATAAAAATACATTCATTTTATCATAACATCACAAAGATTTAAACCATTTCAGTAAAAATGTAAATTCAATACCAATTAAAAAAATTTCTTTAATTTCATCAATTCAGTTACCAATATCTTCAGCCCTAAGGCAAAAATTCTTCTCTGACTCTGAAATTATAAAACTCAGATCCAGTTATTTGCTTCCAGTATTTAAAGAAGGGACAGTCATATGGTAAATGATTTGACTAACATTAGAAAAATTGAAAGGAAAATAGGTTTCACTGGACCTAAATGCTTACAAAAACCTACATGGCAACCTTCATTAGATTTCAGAGCCTGAGATTTATTTTTTCTCAGGGCTTTAGAAGGTGATATTCCCATTCTTTGCAAGAGCTTATGCAGCAGCTTTGACACTAGAATATGGGGGCGACAATTTTTTTTAGGACCTGGGAAAGTTTTTTTAAATTTGTTTTATCTTATTTTTTTAAATACCAAAAAACACCAAACAAATGCAAACGTTCCTATTTTGATCATTCTATTCTACATATATAATCAGTAATTCATCACATAGTTGCATGTTCATCATCATGATCATCTCTTGGAACATTTGCATCTATTCAGAAAAAAAATAAAGTGAAAACAGAAAAAAAATTATACATACCATTCCGCTTACCCCTCACTTTCATTGATCACTAGCATTTCAAACTAAATTTATTTTAATATTTGTTCTCCCTATTATTTATTTTTATTCCATATGCTCTAGTCATCTGCTGACAAGGTAGATAAAAAGAGCATCAGACACAAGTTTTTTGCAATCACACAGTCACATTGTGAAAGCTATATCATTGTACAATCATCTTCAAGAGACATGACTACTGGAACACGTCTCTAAATTTTCAGGCTGTTCACTCCAACCTTTCTGTTACATCTTGAATAAAAGGTGATATCTACTTACTGCATAAGAATAACCTCCAGGATAACCTCTCGGCTCTGCTTGGAATCTCTCAGCCATTGACACTTTGTCTCATTTCACTCTTCCCCTGTTTGGAGACAACATTTTTTGGGTTCACCCTCCTCAAGCTTCTGGGTGGCACCCAGATTTCCTGCCATCTTCAGGGCAAATGTTCAATGCCTTCAGAACAATAGAATGGCAGCCAGGCTCTGTGCAACCCCAGAGGAACGTGCTCTATCTTCTCTGAGGCCTGAGATCACAAAACTTCCAAACATCAAGGAGGAAGGCCTACCTACACACTCTGAGGAAAGCTCATCCGTTCCACATGCATGGATGCATCTGCTCTTCTGGCTTCTGCTTTTGTGACTTCAGACTTCAGCTTCCATAGTTCTGCCTTTGAATTCATTTTTCTTTCAATCCATATCTTTTCTATCCCTTTTAGTCTAGACTAGAAATGATTTAATTTACAGGTCTCAGAAAAAATCTGTTGACTTGGCATGTAGCATACAAGAATCAAAGCCATCAGACAGTAGGACCCTCCACAAATTCTTTCTGGGTAGCTCCATCTACAATCCTGGCTTGTCTTGTAATGGCTGACTTGTTCTATGCTTGATTAAATCCTCATGTGTGGCACTATTCCCTATGGCTTCCCTATTCAGAGGCCCAGAATTTCCATTAACATCAATTTCTGGTTTCATTGTACCCAAGAGTTGACCTCTCAGTTTATCCCTTTCCTATTTCATTTTGCTATAAGCTGCAAGAAGATACCAGAGTGTATTTCCCAAATTGAATTTGCTAATCACTTAAGCTAAGTACACAGACACTGCATTCAAATTCTCCCTTCCATCCAGCACCAGAATTTAATTTATCCAAAGTTTCTGTCACTGTGAAAAAAGGGATTGGCTTCTTCTAATTCGCTGTGATGCATTCATCATTTTGACCTAAGGAATCATCAGAGATATCTTTAAAGTCCACATTTCTACCATCTAAGCTTCTTCTATTAAGTGCCCCACAATTATCATTTTAAAAAACTTCCAACATGTTTGATATTTGCAAACTCATCAACACAATTTTTTGCTACAAAAATCTATTTTTATTTGTTAAAGCTGTGAGAATGCTAGGAATGGACTGGTTTCTATAAGGGGGATTTGTTAAGTTAGTAATTAACATTTCCAAAGGATTTCTCCATCACATTTTGAAGGCATATGGCAATTTCTGCTTACCTCCTCTCCTGGCTTCTGATTTCAAATGGCATCCTCCGTGGTGTTTCATTTCTGCATCCCCAAATGACTGGTAATTTGTCAGCTCTGGGCTTTTGAAATCTTTCTAACACCTCATTTAAAATCTTCAACTGAATTCAACTGAATTCTTTTAAAAACTCATTCATTGTGATCAGACTTTGATTAAGGATATGGATGAAGCTGATCTGGGTAGGACTAAGGTAAATCAAATTGTAAAGTAAAGGATGATGTGGTCTATATTTTAAAACTCAACTTTTGTGTCAGACCAAAGGGAATGGTGTTCATTTAGTGCAAAAATTATATATCAGGTAACACATTATCTAATTTAATTTGAATGGTCAGCTTATTCAAACACCATAATTACTTGGAATCTTGAATAGGATACATGATCTTGTTAGTTTTTACAGGTTAGAGTGATGCCCTGTTACATCCCAGAGTAGTTTGGGCAGAGAATGAAAAAGTACTCACAAAGTCTCCTTGGGTAACTGGAAAGAAAAGAGGAAATATTACACTTCCTTATTTTGGGAATTCCTGATATTCCTGCAAGCTGTGTGGACAGCTATTTCATTATGCTGAACCCCTGATTTTAAGGCTTATTCCTGCCAAGAGGCTATGCCTGCTGATAGTTATGCCTAAGTGTCACCCCAATCAATCTATTTTGTTACTCACATGTGGTCTTCTTATTCTAAAGCCAACTGAGCAAGTGAACTCACTGACCATGCCCCATACATGGGAAATGACTCCCAGGGGTGTAAATAATGCTGCCAATGTGGAACATGACTCCTGGGGATGAGCCAGGGATAAGGATAATGGGTTGAAAGAGCCTTCTTGGCCAAAAGGGGGAAAGAGAAATGAAACAAAATGAAGTTTCAGTGGCTGAGAGATTTCAGAGTTGAGATGTTTTCCTGGAGAATATTCTTATGCATAACATAGATTTTGCTTATTTGTTTGTGGTGTATTGCGGTGGCTAGAGGGAAGAACCTGAAACTGTTTTACTGTATTCCTTCAACCTTGACTCTTGAAAATGATTGTATAACTATATAGCTTTTACAATGTGACCATGTGATTTTGAAAACCTAGTGGCTGGCACTCCCTTTATTGAAGGTATGGACAGATGAGTAAAAAAATAAGGACAAATAAGGAATCAAATAATAAATGAAATATTAGGGTGGGGGATAAGGGGTAAAAAAATTGGGTATATTGCAATATTAATGGTCAATTATTGAAGGGTAAGAGATATGGAATGTAGGGTTTTTTTTTTCATTTAAGAGATTTGTCTGTAATTTTCTTCTCTTGAAGTATCTTTGCCTGGCTTTACTATTAGTGTGAAGTTGGCTTCATAGAATAAGTTAAGTAACTTTCTCCCCTCTTCAATTTTTTGAATGATTTGAGCAGATTGATACTAATTTTTTCTTGAATGGTTGTTAGAATTCATATGTTAAGCCATCTGGTCCTGGGCTTTATTTTTTGGGAGTTTTTGCAAGACTGATGCAAAACTTTTTATGATTGGTTTGTTTAGGTCTCCTATTTCTTCTCAAATCATATTTGTTGTTTATTCTTTTTTAAGATGTTCTCCATTTCATTTAAGTTTTCCAGTTTGTTTGTATATATACATTTTGGAGGGTGCATGGTCCGGGAATTGAATCTGGGTCTCCTGCATAGAAGGTGAACATTCTACCACTGAAGGACCCATGCACCCTGTCAGCATATATTTGTTCATAGTATCTTATTATCTCCTTTATTACTGCATTGTCAGTAGTTTTGGTCACCTTCCCATATCTGATATTTATTTGCATGCTCTCTCTTTTTAAATATATCTGCCTAGCTAAATGTCTATTTATTTGATTCATTTTCTCAAAAAAAACAAAACCAATGTGTGATTTTATTTCTTCACTTTAATCTTTTCATATTCTCAATCTCCCATTTTCACTTATTCTTGCTCCAAAAATAATGGTAAAATTACTCCCCTTTCTTCATATACAGCTCATAATCCATTATATAATTTTATTCACCTGAGAAATCCTCATTCTTGTAGCTATCCAATTCTTAACTCCAATCTTGTGTTCTCTGGGCCTGCTGGACCTATCCTGGTGCATAATTTCTCATGCTATTGCATGTTCTTTGCCTCAGATTGGTTACCATATGTGAGTTGTCCCTGTCCTTCCCATTTTTAGCTCTTCTTTTTCTGTCATAACTTCTGTGTGGTAACTTCTTCATAATATGTGATTAAGTGGAGAGCTGGTTATGAGCATGGATGCCTAAATGTTCCACCCTCACTTATTCAGATGATTTGACTAGATTAGGAAAGCAGAAAACAAAACAGACAGTTATTTTTCTCTTTGAGCTTTAAAAGCTTTCTTTAATTAAGATTTATCTTACTTTTTCTATTGTGAAAATACAAATATACAAAAGAGCAAAAATTTCAAGGCACACCACAGCATGTAGTTATAGATTGGATTTCAGAATTTGGTATGGGTTACAGTTTCAAAATCTTGCTCTTTTTCTAACTGCTCCAAGACACTGGAGACTAACAGAAATATCAATATAATGATTTAGCCGTTGTGCCCATTTGTTAAGTACTACACTCTGTATTATAACTCCACCTTCTACTTTGATCTTTCTTGAATATTTAGGGGATATTTTGGCTACATCCAATTTAATGTTCTCATGTTGAAAGACGTTATTTTTTTTTTTTATTTTTTTTTTTATTAACGGAAAGAAAAAAAAGAAATTAACACAACATTTAGAAATCATACCATTCTACATATGCACTCAGTAATTCTTAACATCATCACATAGATGCATGATCATTGTTTCTTAGTACATTTGCATCAGTTTAGAGGAACTAGCAACACAACAGAAAAAGCTATAAAATGTTAATATAAAGAAAAGAAATAAAAGTAGTAGTAATAGTAAAAAACAACAACAACAAACAAACCAACAAGCAAACAAAAACAAAAAAAAACCCTATAGCTCAGATGCAGCTTCATTCAGTATTTTAACATGATTACTTTACATTTAGGTATTATTGTGCTGTCCATTTTTGAGTTTTTGTATCTAGTCCTGTTGCACAATCTGTATCCCTTCAGCTTCAATTACCCATTGTCTTACCCTGTTTCTAACTCCTGCTGAACTCTGTTACCAATGACATATTTCAAGTTTATTCTCGAATGTCCGTTCACAACAGTGGGACCATACAGTATTTGTCCTTTAGTTTTTGGCTGGATTCACTCAGCATAATATTCTCTAGGTCCATCCATGTTATTACATGGTTCACAAGTTTATCTTGTCTTAAAGCTGCATAATATTCCATCGTATGTATATACCACAGTTTGTTTAGCCACTCTTCTGTTGATGGAGATTTTGGCTGTTTCCATCTCTTTGCAATTGTAAATAACGCTGCTATAAACATTGGTGTGCAAATGTCCGTTTGTGTCTTTGCCCTTAAGTCCTTTGAGTAGATACCTAGCAATGGTATTGCTGGGTCGTATGGCAATTCTATATTCAGCTTTTTGAGGAACCGCCAAACTGCCTTCCACAGTGGTTGCACCCTTTGACATTCCCACCAACAGTGAATAAGTGTGCCTCTTTCTCCGCATCCTCTCCAGCACTTGTCATTTTCTGTTTTGTTGATAATGGCCAATCTGGTGGGTGTGAGATGATATCTCATTGTGGTTTTGATTTGCATTTCTCTAATGGCCAGGGACATTGAGCATCTCTTCATGTGCCTCTTGGCCATCCGTATTTCTTCTTCTGGTAGGTGTCTAAGTCTTTTTCCCATTTTGTAATTGGGTTGGCTGTCTTTTTGTTGTTGAGTTGAATAATCTCTTTATAAATTCTGGATACTAGACCCTTATCTGATATGTCATTTCCAAATATTGTCTCCCATTGTGTAGGCTGTCTTTCTACTTTCTTGATGAAGTTCTTTGATGCACAAAAGTGTTTAATTTTGAGGAGCTCCCGTTTATTTATTTATTTCTTCAGTGCTCTTGCTTTAGGTTTAAGGTCCATAAAACCGCCTCCAGTTGTAAGATTCGTAAGATATCTCCCTACATTTTCCTCTAACTGTTTTATGATCTTAGACCTAATGTTTAGATCTTTGATCCATTTTGAGCTTGGAATTGTCCTGAAGCACTTTCAGTCTCAAAACTACTCATAAGTTGGGTGGGCCATGATGGCTCAACAGGCAAAATTCTTGCCTGCCATGCTGGAGCACTGGTTCAATTCCTGGTGCCTGCCTATGCAACAAACAAACAAATAAATGAACAAAAACTACCCATAAGCTCACACAATACATGCATCTGGGCCATGAGCAATTTTTTCCTATTTTAGTTTATACCTAGGGAGATAATGAGCCTTTGCTTTACTTTAAATAGTTTCTTATAAGAGCAGGCCTCAACAGTTGTGATATTGAGGGCCCTGTTTATTTCCAGGCAATTTTATGTGTCTTCTCTCAGCAGAATCTGATGCATGAGTAACTTCAATTTCTCTGTGGAGTACCATAGATTCTATTACATTAGTTTCTTACTTATGGAACCACCTATTTATAACAAGACCCAACATCAGCTTTTTTTAAAATACTGACACAGTTACTAATAGTTTGAATATTCAAGCCCAGCATTGGTACCTATACCAAGTGCAAAAAAATTTTGTGTTTCTACCAAAATATGTATCACTAGCAATAAATATTTTCTTTTTTTATTGTTACATTTTCCTGTTTTTAGCTTGCACCATTTATTACATCATTTTGGAACTATCAGATTGCATTCATTATTTTTATATTTTTTTAAAAAAAATTTTATTGATAAAACCAAACAACATACAAATATGAACATTCTTAACATATGAACATTCCATACTTGGTGTGCAATCATTGGCTCACAATATCATTGCATACTTGTATATTCATCATCATGACCATTTCTTAAAATATTTGCATCACTCCCGAAAAGAAATTAAAAGGAAAAAGAAAAAACTCATACACACTATACCCATTAACTCTCCCTCTTATTGATCATGAGTATTTCCCTCTATCCAATTTATTTTAACATTTGTTTCCCTTATTATTTTTTTATTTATTACTAATCCATATTTTTTACTCATCTGCCCATAGCATAGATAAAAGGAGCATCTGAACAAGGTTTTCACAATCACACAGTCACTTTGCAAAACCTATATCATTATTCAGTCATCTTAAAGAAATATGGCTACTGCAACCCAGCTCTACAGTTTCCAGGACTTCCCTCTAGCCTCTCTAGTACACCTTAAACTAAAAAGTGGATATCTATATAATGAGTAAGAATAACCTCCAGGATAATTTCTTAACTCTGTTTGAAATCTCTCAGCCACTGACACCTTATGTTGTCTCATTTTACTCTTTCTCCTTTCAGTTAAGAAATTTTTCTCAATCTCTTGATGCTGAGTCCCAGCTCATTATAGGATTTCTGACCCACATTTCCATGACATTTTACACCCCTGATAGCCATGACCAATATAGAGAAGGGGAGGACAGTGAGTTTGCTTGCCATGTTGGTTGAGACATAGGCCACATCTGAGCACCAAAAGAGGTTCTCTGGGGGTGACCCTTAGCCTAATTTTAAGTAGGATTAGCCTATCCTTTGCAGGGACAAGTTTCATATGAACAGACTCTAAGGCGAAGGGATCAGCCTATTGATTTGTTTGTCCTCATTGCTTGTGAGAATAACAGGCCTTCTTCAAGGGGGGAAGTTGAATTTTCCCCTTTCTCATCATTACCCCAAGGAGATTTTGCAAATACTTTTTAATTCACTGTTCAAATCATTCTGGTATTTGTCAGGGCATCACTCTGGACAAACCTACAAAACCTCATGCTCTATTCAAGGTTCCATGTTCTTAGGGTGTTCAACTAAACTGTCTTATAAGTTATATTAGAAAATGCAGTAAATTTTGTACCAAATAAACATTTTTTTGCTTTACTCTTACACATAAGTTAAAGTTTTAGCATATGAATGATCATCTATTTTCAACACCCTGCAATATTGATGTCCTTTTGTTCTATACATTTTCTTGATTGTCTGCTCTCCCAGATTGAATTTCAGAATAGCATACATCAGGTCTGTTTATCTCTCCTTTGTACATCACACTGTGGTATATGAAAAGGATCAGAAACTGTGTTGACAGAATGAAAGATATTCCAATTTGGGCTTTTTTTCTTTATTTTAGACCATGTTCTGGCATTAATGTTGTAGAAAACTCTCAATGAGGATAGGATTTCAGGAACTCTGAGAAAGTTAATGCTCCATAAAGAAATGCTGGGCATACATTTGAGCCTCTTGAGTCAGTTTAAGTGTGGTTAAATGAAAGCCATCAGTGTTCACTGACAAACTCTTTCAGTGAACATCTGAACTGAAATGCCCAAGGGTGTGAAAAAAATGAAATGTTTGATTCCAACTGCTTAAGTTTGTGATAGCATGGACTCTCTGTTTTCAGGTTAAAGGTTTTATTACATAATTTAAGCCATAGAAATGACAGTGAATTTTCATAAGTAGATAAGAATACAAAGTACCCTTTTTCCTCATGCTCTTTGGGGGCCCATTACTTTATCTCAAGGATATCTCTTTCCTACTGTATTTAAATTATTTACAGGCTTCATAGATAAATTAATGATATTTGTTTAATAACAGTGTAGATTAGGACATCTATCACTGAGTATCTTTTTCACTATTTTAATAACCAATTCAGATTTTTCAGTACTATAGATGGAAATTTATTAAAATAGTATTGCCATTTTTAAAATTCATCCTTTGATAGTTTTGGTCTTGTTTGAATCATTCATTAAAGGAATATCTCATTGACTTGGAGACCACTGATATTATTTAGAAAATCTGAAAAATCATGAACAACTCCACACTTTTTTAAGGATTCATCTGTTGTCCATATTTGATATATTTAATCAGGATTTACACATTTCCACATAAATCTTCAACCTGGATACAGTGCTTACTAATTTGATAAAATATATTGGCCTCAAAATACTCCTGAAGAGGGCCTGACTGGTCACTCCTATGGCACAGAAAAAACTCTAGGCCTACTAACTAGATAATACTATACTGTTTTCACTATTATAAATAACAATTTTAATTGAGCACACTTTGTTAAGCTTATTTCAAAGAGACATACATGCAACTATTTGTTTTATTATTCAGAATATAAAGGTGGTTTATGTATCATCCTTCTTTGAATTTAGCTGGGGTTCTATGACATCAGGAGCATTTTGCAACATGGATCATTATCTTAAATCCTGGTCTCCAGACACCCTCAACCTTAAAATTCCTCTGACATCCAGAAACATTGCTATTTCAGGTAAATCTAACAGCTAAGTGTCAGATACTCCCTGCAGCAGCTATCTGTTTTGGAGGATTCCTAAATGGCGTGTTTAAGGCTTGGAAATAGAAACAATGTTAACTTCAGACATACTCTCCTTTCAGTTAGAAGTTCCTGGTTTCAAGGAGAGGCACTTTTACCAAGGTGCATGGTAGGTACTACCCAGGATCCTAGCCATCTAACTACTATGGGTGTTTCTCTAAAATTCTAAACAATCTTGTTAGGTTTGTCAGGTCAATTCCATTTCCCATGCTTGACAAACATTATTTTAAGCCTTTGCCATAATCTTGGCATCTCCATAGTCTTTCCTTCCCATTCACTTTCTTTCAGCATCTCTTTTCAAACTTTCACTTCAGAACTAAAATACATAATTTGGAGGTAAGTATTTTGGGCCATTAAATTTGAAATTGTTGCTCTTCTGACATGTCTCTTATAGCAGGTGAGGCATTGTCTTTTATCCTAGTGGTCTTCCATACAATTTTAGCTTTTGTGCTCCAAAGTATGATCTAACCTGGAGAATACTCTGTGAGCCCTAGAGAAGAATGTATATCCTGGTATTGTGGGGTATAACGAGATATATTCAGTCTAGTTGGGTGTAATTTTTTTATCAAATTGTTTTCAATTTCCTTTTTGATCCTCTGTCTGGTTGTTCTGTCTATAGATGAGAGTGCTGTATTGAAGTCTTCTACTATTATTGTTGAAACATCTATTGCTTTCTTCAGTTTCACCAATGCTTTATTCATATACTTTGGAGCTACTTGATTGGAACATAAAAATTGATGATTGTTATTTCTTCTGGTGAATTATCCCTTTTATTAGTATATATGATTGTCTCATGATCTCTTTATATTTAAAGTCCATTTTGTCTGCTATTAGTTTAGCCACTCCTGCTTCCTTTGGTTACAGCTTGTGTGGAGCATCACTTTCCATCCTTTCACTGTCAGTCTCTTTGCATTCTTGTGTTTAAGATGAGTATTTTTAAAGCAGCATATAGCTGAATTATATTTCCTTTTTTAAACATCTTTTATTGGTAAATATGACATATATACAAAGAAAAGTAAGAAAAAGCAATGATTTTCAACTAAACTTCAAGAAGTGGATACAGAACAGATTTCAGAGTTGTTACGGTTATCATTCCACTCTTTCAGATTTTTCCTTCTAGCTTCTCCAAAACACTGAAGGTTAGAAAATACATATATATATTTTGTGAAAAATAACATATATACATTAAAGTAATGTATTTGAAATCTCATCAAGATAATTACTTATCAATCAAATTTCAGAGTTCGGAATGATGAACAATTGCATCATTTTTGTTTTTTACTTTTGGCTGCTCTAAGGTACTGGATACTAAAAAATATCAGTGTAATGATTCAGCAGTCATACTCATTTGTTAAACCCTACCATCTCTGTATCACTCCAGCATCACCTTTGATCTTTCTACCACTTTTTAGGGGTATTTGCGCTATCCCCATTCTAACATTTTCATGTTGAAATGGGCTGTCAGTAATATGGTTTAGGGGTATGGAAATAGATGATATTCTGGAGAGACTGGCCCCTTTGAATTTCAGGACTTATCTTGTCCAGGGACCCATCTGTAGGTTTTAGTTTTCTGGAATGTTACCCTAATGAATGGAACATTTGTAGAATCTTATATAACACCATAGGTTTTCTTTAGGTTTGGCAGGACTGGTTTTTGTTGGTGTTTGGCAAGGTATGATATATAGCAATATCTAATTGAAGCTTGCATAAAAGTGACCTCTAGAGTAACCTCTTGGCTGTACTTGATCTCACTCAGCCACTGACACCTTGTTCATTGCACTCCTTTTCACCCTTTTGGTCAGGATGGCATTATTGATCCCATGGAGCTAGGGCCAGACTCATCCCTGGGAGTCATGTCCCACACTTCCAGGGAGACGTTCACCCTTGGGTGTCATGCCCCACATGGGGGAAGGGAAGTGGTTTCACTTTCAGGGTTTGGTTTTGAGACAAAGAACACAAAATAGGTCTTTTGGAAATAATTCTTAGGGATAGCTATGGTAGGCTAAGCTTCTCCAATATCTACATAACCCTCAAAAAAGCAAGCTTCAAGATAAAGGACTTGGGTTACTGATTTCGGGGTCCCAAATATTTGTCACAGTAACAGGGTTTTCCCCAGTGTTAAAATTTAATGGTTCAATATTTTTTCTCCCATCCCTTAAGGGATTTTGCAAATTCTTTTTTGATTATATCTACTTAATATACTCTGGGATGTATCCAGGCATTTCCTTAAGCTATACAGGGTTGAAGGACTTCATTTTTGTTTTGGGGCTCTCTGTATTTCAAGTTTTAAAATTACCTATCCAGATAGGATGAGTTAGATAATGTGCCAAATAAAATTTAGTCTCTGGGCAAAATAAGCATTCTTCTGTTTGTCTCAAAGCACAGATGAGATTCTAAAATATAGAAAATATTTTACTTATCCCTGTATTTGAATTACCTCTATCCAGACCTGATAGGCTTCATTCCTAATCATACATCCTATGTTACATGTATATAAAACAGACTCTCAAAATCCAGAAATAATAGTTACCACTTCAGGCTAAATGTGACTTCTATAAGAGCTTACAATCTAGGCCCATTTTTTTCTTTCTTCTAAGTATTTCTAAAGGAGACCAAATAATAATCATTCTTTTGTTTCTGGCTTATTTGCCTCATCAAATGTCCCACAGGCTCACTCACAATGTTGCATGTCTCACAATTTCATTCCTTTTTGTAGCAGCAGAATATTCAGTCATATGTACACAACATCCTTCACCAACCTATGTCTCAGTCAATGTGTCCTTAAGCCACCTCCATTCAGTAGGCATCATATATATAATATTCATTGTCAACAACATGTCAATGTTCACAGTTTTTGATAATTTCATTGCCAACAGAAAGATAATGAATGAACACACCCTCACCAAGTGGAAAATCTAAACATCCCCTTAACTCTTTCCTCTCTCCCTCATTTTCACCTCTGGTGTTATTGTTAAAAATGTCCCATAGCATACAATAGCAGTTTCCCCAATAAAATCTGGAATTATAATCATTGCAGAGATTCATACCTTCGAAGTAGTTCTTACAAGAATTTATTTATATTTGTAGTGTTAAACAGTGTGACACGTGGCTCTATACAAACCATTTAAATCACATTCACCTTCATTATGATATTATTCCTTATAGACCCACTAGTGAATTGTCTTTACTTCTATCTATTCCCTTACATTTGAATTCAGCCTCGTTAGCTAAACATTCAGCCATGTCTAATTTCTATTTATCTATAGGCCCCTTGTATTCTATGTCATAAGCCTCCAATTTTACCTTTACCGTGTCCATAAAATTGGAATCATACACTGTCTTTTTTATGTCTGGTTTCATTTCGCTCAGCATTATGCTTTCAAAGCTCATCATCTTGTCAAGTGCTTCATACTTACTGCTGCATAATATTCCATTGTATGCATATAACACATTTTGTTAATCCACTCATCTGTTGATGGGCCCTGGGATTATTTCCATCTCTTTGCAGTTGTTTGTTATATTGCTATGAACATTGGTGTGCAAATTTCTGTTTGTTTCACTGCTTTCAGCAGCTGGATTATGTTTCTTCATTCTGTCAATGTGTACCTTTTAATTAGCAAGTTCCATTCATTAACATTCAAAATTTACTGTAAAGGCACTTCTTGAATCCACCGTCTTATAATTTGGATTTTATTTGTTAGAGCTCTATATTCTTTTCTCACTTTTCTTTTTTATCATGTAAGTTACCCTTACTGGTATCCTTAAGTTCTGTGCCCTCCTCCAAACCTCTCTCTGTCTTTTTTTTAGCCAGCAGAACTCCCTTTTTGTATTTCTTGTAGAGCCAGTTTATTGTTGACAAATTCTCTTTATGTTTGTTTTTCTGTAAAAATGTTAAATTACTCAGTTCTGAAGGAGAATTTGACTAGGCACAAAATTTCTCACTGAAAGATTTCCTCTTTTAGGTTCTTAAATATGGCTTCTCACCTACATTACATAGTGGCCGTTGAGTAGTCAAAATCAGGCTTTTGAGGTTTCCCTTGTATGTAGTAGATTGTTTTTTTCGTGTTGCTTTCAGGATTGGTGTGTGTCTTGGGGATGACTTATTTGGATTCATTCTTTTTGGATTTTGTTGGGCTTCTTTGACTTTCATATTTATATAATTTGTAGGGGTTCATAATTTTCCCCAATTATGTCCTCAAGTAGTCTTTCTAGCTCCTTACTCTTTTATTCCTCTTCAGGGATAGTAACAATTATTATATATATGCACTTTATTTTGTCCATCATTTCCCTGAGTCCAATTCAAGTTTTTACAACTTTTTTCCATTTACTCTTTTGTACTTTCAAAATCAGTTGCAAATTGTTCAGTTTAACAGGAAGGTGCCATGATTATAAACAAAAATACACCTAACAGCAGAGCCCCAAAATGTATGAATCAAATACTGCCAAAATTGAAGGGGGAAATTGGTGATTCTTCCAGAGGTTGGAGATTTTAACACACTACTTTCCATTATGGATCAAACATCTAATCATGAAATCAATAAGGAAGTATAGGACTTAAATTTTAACACTAGACTAATTATCTAACAGGCACATATAGAACACTATCCTCCACAGAAATATTTTTCTTGAGCATGCCTGTACATTGTTCAGGATAGATCACATGTTCAGTCACCAAACAAGTTTCAATAAATTGAAAAATATGGAAATCATATAATACATATCCTCTGACTACAAGCCAAGAAATGTATGTTTTCCAAGTACAATGGAATGAAGCTGGAAATCTATAATAGAGGAAAAATGAAAACTCACAAATATGTTGAAATTAAAAAGCATACTCCTTTACCTGTCATGCTGGAGATTCAGGTTCAATTCCCAGCCCATGCACTTCCCAAACCAACAAATAAGTAAAACAAACAGAAAAAGAAAACAAAACATAAATCAACAAATCATACTGCAATAATGGGATACTCATATGGAACAATAATAATAAAATATGACACCACCATACAGCAGCAAAAATTAGCATTCTCTTTACTAATTGGATAATGTTAAAATTGGAAGCACAATTAGGGAACTTCTCAAGGCAAACAAAAATGAAAATACAGCAAAGCAAAACTTATGGGATTCAGTGAAGGCAGTGCTAAAAGAGAAGTTTGTAGCTCAAATTTGTACAAGAGAAAAGGACAAAGACTTCAAACCAGAGATCTAACCACAAAATTTGAAGAAATATGAAAAGAAGAGCAAAGTAAATCCATGTGAGCAGAAGGAAAGAAGTAACAAAGATTAGAACAGAGATAAATGGAAAACATAACAAAAAAAAAGCAACAGAATCAACAAAGCCAAGTTGGCTCTTTGAAAGGGTCATAAAGTTGGCAACCCTTTAGCCAAACTGACAAATGATGAAAAAAGCACAAATAACAAAAATCATAAATGAAAAGGGGGACATTATCCTGAGCCTGTATAAATTAGAAAAAAATTTAAGGGGGTGCTATGAAAAAATGAATAAATTTCATAACCTAGATGAAATGGACAAATACTTAGAAATATACAATCTACATACTGACTTAGGAAGAAATAGAAGAAATAAATAAACATGTTATCATAAATGGATTGAATTAGTAATCTAACTCTTACTGAAAAAGAAAAACCCAGAACCATTTTCACAGGGGAAAACTACTAAACATTCCAAGAGAACTTAACTCCAATTCTGCTCAATCTCCCAAAAAATGAAGAGGGGAGAATAGTCTCTCAATCATTCTACAGTGATAATTTCATTATCACACCAAAGCCTGATAAAACTATCACAGAAATAAAAACTACTGACCAATATCTCTTATGATAATAGTTTTAAAAATCTTTAATAAAACATAAGCAAATGTCAACTTGATAAACGGCATATGTAAGAATCCCTTCTCAACATCTTGGTCAATGGTGAAATGCTAAAAGTTTTCCCTCTAAAATCAGGAGTAAGGAAGGATGCCCATTGTCATCTTTATTATATAAGATTGTACTACAAGTTCTTGCCAGGGTACATAGGCAAGAAAAAATAGTACACTGAAGTTTGAAATTAAGCAAAATTTTCCCTATTCACAAAAGATATGATCCTACATATAGAAAATTCTGAAAAATCCACAGCAAATTTCTTAGGACTAATAAATTTATTCAAAAAGTAGCAGGGTCCAAGATTCTTGTGCAAAACTCAATACTGTTTTTATACACAATCAATCAATGATTGGAAGAAGAAATACAAAAAAAGAGAATTCCACTCATACTAGCAACTAAGAGAGGTCACATCTGATCAATAAAAGTGATTCTCAAGGTGTGACTCTTATGCCTAATTTTAAGTAGATTTAGCCTATCCTTTGCAGGGATAATTTTCAAAGGGGTGAACCCTAAGGTCAAGGGCTTGGCCTATTGATTTGCTTGTCACTGCTGCTTGTGAAAATATCCAAAATCCTTGAAATGGAGAAGTTGAATATTTCCACTTTCCCTCCCATCTCCCCATGGGGACTTGCAAATACTTCTTTATTCACTGTCCAAATCACTCTGGGGTTTATTGGGTCATCACACTAACTTGCATAAACCAACAAAATCTCATGTCCTATTCAAGATTCTATGCAGTTATGGTGTTCAATTAAACTGACCATTTCAGTAAAATTAGGAAATGTGCTACACAAAATATAAATTTTGCACCAAATAAACATCTCTCCCTGTAGACTCATACAGAAGAGGAATTTTTAAAACATGGATATATACCATCCTTTACCCAATTTTCATTCATTTGTCTACTCGAGGTCTGATCACTTTTTCAACTTTTTATACAGTTCCTATATGGGGTATTGCTGACTTTCAAAGCTTCACAACTCTAACCCTGAGTCTCAGGTGTCACAATAAATACCTGTCCTTTCTGGGAAAGACCCAGTTATATTCAAATAGTTCAGTACTTGAGAATTTGGAATTAACAGTTACACTTCCTAAATATATAGGACTGCTGTAAGAGCTTACAGTTTAAGGTCCTTTACAATATTTCATTAAGCTTTCTTTGCTATCTTTTTCATTATGCTATCTTTGTTCATGTATGTGATCTATGATGTTTTCATGTAGACTTTGCATCTTCTGATCATACCAACATTTCTGAAATAGGAAAACACTGTACCTCTATCAGTTTTCACCATTTCCTCATACATATTCATCATGATGCAGGTCATGAATCTGCAGGTTGTCTCACACAATATAAGTGTATTGTACTCCCAGTGGGATTCAAACCAAGAAGCAGTGGCTCTTCCTATGGGCAGAAGGTTTGGGGTCCATGTAGTGATATTGGAAGAGTTATATGGGGGCCTTTATAACCCTATATCACATAGTTTTCTAAACAGGGTCATGAGTCAATGTCTGTGTGTCTTGACACCAGTGGTGACCCACAGCATAGAGACAGCTTATCAGGGAGACAGATGGGCAATGATGGGATTGGGAGATGGTAGGAAGCTTGGAATTGTCCTGAAGCACTTTCAGTCTCAAAACTACTCATAAGTTGGGTGGGCCATGATGGCTCAACAGGCAAAATTATTGCCTGCCATGCTGGAGATCTGGTTCAATTCCTGGTGCCTGCCTATGCAACAAACAAATAAATGAGCAAAACACTACCCATAAGCCCACACAATACATGCATCTGGGCCATGAGCAATTTTTTCCTATTTTAGTTTATACCTAGGGAGATAATGAGCCTTTGCTTTACTTTAAATAGTTTCCTATAAGAGCAGGCCTCAACAGTTGTGATATTGAGGGCCCTGTTTATTTCCAGGCAATTTTATATGTCTTCTCTCAGCAGAATCTGATGCATGAGTAACTTCAATTTCTCTGTGGAGTACCATAGATTCTATTACATTAGTTTCTTGCTTATGGAACCACCTATTTATAACAAGACCCAACATCAGCTTTTTTAAAAATATTGACACAGTCATTAATAGTTTGAATATTCAATCCCAGCATTGGTACCTATACCAAGTGCAAAAAAATTTTGTGTTTCTACCAAAATATGTACCACTAACACTAAATATTTTCTTTTTTTATTGTTACATTTTCCTGTTTTTAGCTTGCACCATTTATTACATCATTTTGAAACTATCAGATTGCATTTATTATTTTTCTCTCTTTTTAAAAAAAATTTTATTGATAAAACCAAACAACATACAAATATGAACATTCTTAACATATGAACATTCCATACTTGGTGTGCAATCATTGGCTCACAATATCATTGCATACTTGTATATTCATCATCATGACCATTTCTTAAAATATTTGCATCACTCCAGAAAAGAAATAAAAGGAAAGAGAAAAAACTCATACACACTATACCCATTACCTCTCCCTCTCATTGATCATGAGTATTTCCCTCTATCCAATTTATTTTAACATTTGTTCCCCTTATTATTTATTTATTATTTATTAAAAGAAGCATCAAACACAAGGTTTTTATAATCACATGGTCACATTGTAAAAACTACATCATTATATAATCATCTTGAAGAATCAAGGCTACAAGCACTTGTACCTGAAATTGTTGAACTTTGTTACAGTGGTCTTGATTCTATTTTTTTTTAATTTTTTGGTGGCCATAATTCTTTTTTTTTGCATGGGCAGGCACTGGGAATCGAACCCGTGTCTCTGGCATGACAGGCAAGGACTCTGCCACTTAGCCACAATTGCATCATCCTGCAGACATATTTATTTTAAGTTTGGTGGAGACTGGCACCAGTTTCTTGGCTACCTCAGTCTGGTTGGAGTTTCTTCCTTGCCAAATGTGGAGTTGTGATTCAGAATTTTCCTATTGAATTTTCATAGATATTTTAACATTGTATTTTACATTCTCTAGTAAGCTTCTAAACTCAAATGGAAGATTATAAAGGTCATTCAGGGCTGGTTCCCAGTACACATCTTAATCCTATTATTTTACATACTTGTGGATGATTTCCTGTTTATTAGTAGTTTTATTCTCTGCTTAAAAGGGAATCTGGATGGTGCAACACTGACTCAGTGGAAGAATTCTCACCTGCCATGCCAGAGACCCAGGTTTGATTCCTGGAGTCTGCCCATTAACCATCTCCCCACAAAAAACAGAGAGTATGTAGGATATTTCCCCCATTATCCACTAGCTCAATTAATCACTTCTTTGAAATTATGAAAGCTAAAATGCTTTGGCATTTGTATATAGCCACAGGCTTCTCTCTATTAAAGAGCTTTATTTCAATAAAACCACCACTAGGCTGGAGGTTTAAAAGTGCAGTTTTCCTCACTTTTCCTCATCTGAAACTGCTACATCATTAGAAAATCATTAACATTAGAGGCACATTGTACTTCATGACATCCTTTGGCATGATCATTACAAAAGAAATCAAAGCAGATGAACTTGTCTTAAAGTTCATATTAATAAACAGGACTTAAAAGATAAGGACCATACCCTAGCAGAAGGTGGTTTTGATATATCAATTCTGGATTATGAGCTCAGCACATTCTTACTTTTTCCAGCTTTTTAATAGTGGAAAATAGCATAATAAAAAGACAATAAATTTAAAAGTACACTACAATTACTAGTTGCAGAACAGGTTTCAGAGTTTAGTATGGGTTACAATTTCAATTTTAGGTTTTTATTTCCAGTAGCTCAAAGACACTGGAGACTAAGAGAAATATAATAGGAATATAATGATTCAGCAATTATGCTCATTTATTAAAACCTATCTTCTGTTAAAACAACAACTTCTTTGATCTTTATCCCAATATTTAAGACCTTTGGGAGTATACTTATTCTAAATTTTTCATGCTGGAAAGGGGTGTCAAGAATATGGGATGGGGGTGGCACCAGTTGATGCTCTGGAAGTGGCCCCTATGAATTTTGGGAATTACTGGCCTAGAAAGCAAACTGGAGGTCAGAGGTGTTCTTTAGGATGGGCAGCAATAGTTTTGGTTGAGGTTTGGCAAACCAAGATATGTAGCAATATGTAGCTGAAGCTTGCACTAGTATAGCCTCCAGAGTAGCCTCTCAAATCTAAACAAACCCTCTTACCCACAATTTGTAGTATGAAGTACACCCAGCCACTGATACCTTATTTGTTACT
The DNA here is from genome assembly GCF_023851605.1 of Tamandua tetradactyla. Lineage (NCBI taxonomy): Eukaryota > Metazoa > Chordata > Mammalia > Pilosa > Myrmecophagidae > Tamandua > Tamandua tetradactyla. The sequence goes on along the minus strand of NC_135352.1, from coordinate 810,923 downwards.
ATTCATTTCCCCCGTTTTGTCAGGAAGGCATTGTTGATACCATGGTGCCAGGGCCAGGCTCATGGCTGGGAGTCATATCCCAAGGTACCAGGGGGACTTTCACCCCTGGGTGTCATGTCCCATGTCAGGGGGATGATAATGATTTCACTTGTGGAACTGGGCTTATAGAGGGAGAGGCCACACTTGAGCAACAAAAGAGGGCCTCTTGAAGTAACACTTAAGCATAACTATAGGTAGGTTAAGCATCCCCATTATGAAAATAAGCTTCACAGGACAAAGCTCCAAGTTTGAGGACTTGACCTATTGATTTGAGTGTCCTTAATGTTTGACAAAGTGTCAGGGGTTCCACAGTGGTAAAATTTAAGAACTCCATACTTTTTCTCACATCATTCATGGGACTTTGCCAATAATTTGTTTGTTTGCCTTGTTTTAATTTTTAACTTTTTACCAAATTTTTATTGTGAAATATAACCTATATACAAGAAAGCAAGAAATTTGCAAGTAAATTTTAACAAGTAGTTATAAATCAGATTTTAAATTTTCTTATGGGTTGTAGTAACATAATTTTTCATTTTTTCTTCTACCTGCTCCAAGACACAGAAGACCAAAAATAAATCAATATAATAATTCCACAGTCATATTCATTTATTAAATCCTATCATCTCTGTTATAATTCTCCTTGTCTTTTCTCTTCTTTTGTGAAAAATAACATATATACGAAAAAAATGAATTACCAAATACATCATGATGGTTGCAGAACAGATTTCAGGGTTTTTTATGGGTTACAGTTCTGCAATTTTAAGTTTTTACTTCCAGCTGCTCTAAGGTACAGAAAAATAAAAGAAAAATTGAAAACATGATTCAGCAATCACACTTATTTGTTAAAACCTAACTTCTCTGTGTAATTTCACCATCATCTTAATCTTTCCTCCACTCTTTAGGGGTATGGGGGCTACACTCATTCTAATTTTTTCATGTTAGAATGGGCTCTCAGAAATATGGAATAAGGAAATTAACTAGTTGATGTTCTGGAGAAGCTGGCTCCTCTGCATTTCAGCATTTACATGTTCCAGGGAATGAATTGGACGTTTTAGGTTTGTGGAAAGGTACCTTATCATGTAGAACTTCTGTAGAATCTTATATAATGCCCAATGTATTCTTTAGGATTGGCAGTAATGGTTTTGGTTGGGGGTTGGCAAATTACAACAGGTAGTAATGTCTAACTGAAGCATGCATGAGTGACCTCCTGAGTAGCCTCTCAACTCTATTTGAACTCACACACTGGTACTTTATTTTTTCCATTTACTTTTCCCTTTTTGGTCAGGATGGCATTTTTTATCCCACAGTGCAAAGGCAATGTTCATCCCAGGGATTCATCTCCCACACAGCCAGGGAGACCTTCACACCTGGATGTCATGTTCCATTTGGGGGCAGGGCAATGGCTTCAATTGCAGAGTTGGGCTTAGGAAGAGAGAGCCACATATGAGCAAAAAAAGAGGTCATCCAGACATTACTCTTAGACATTCCTATAGGTAGGCAATCCTCCCTGTTACATAAATAATTTTAGCAAGAACAAGCCTTAAGATCAAGTACTTAGCCTACTGATTTCTGTATCCTGAATGTTGGACACAGTATCTGGGGTCTCTCTGATGATAAAATTTTAAAGTTCTATATTTTTTCTCCCATTCCTTAAGGGACTTTTCCAATGCCTTTTGATTATTTGCTTAATATACTCTGTGACATATCAAGGCATTACTTGAAGCTCTACAGGATAAAAGCCCTCATTGTCATTCTGGGCTCCCTGTGTACCCAAATATTTAAACACAATTTCTTGAGTAGTACACATATTTGTAAATTACATGCTACAAAACATTTAATTTCTGAAAAAAATAAATCTTTTTTCCTTTGGTCTCATAGAGCAGATGAAGTTTTAAAATACAGGCAATAACTTCCACATACCTGTATTCTGTGTTACTTTAATGCAGACTTGATTGGCTTTGTTCTTAAATCTGAATACCAGGTTGTAAATACATCCAGAAATAATAATTACCACTCTGGATGAAATGTGACTGCTATATGAGCTTACATATGCTTATATGCTATATGAGTTTATTTATTTAAAATCTATGCCCCAATTTTCTTACAAGTATTTTTTTAATGAGACTGTACAATATTTGCTCTTTTGCTCATGGCTTATTTTACCTGATGAAATGTTCTACAGATGCATTCACATCATTGCATGCCTCACAACTTTGCTCTTTTTTCTAGTAGCACAATATTCAATCTTACGTACACACTATCATTTGCTCTTCTACTTCTCAGTTTGTATATCCTACTGCCACTTCAATCCATTGGGCAACAGGTGCAATGTCTAAAGCCAAAGACCATCAGCACTCTCAGTTTTGGACAATTTCATTTTTCCCAAGAGAAAGATAATCAGTAAACACATCCTCACCAAATAAAAATCCAGACCTCCTTTAACTCTTGTCCTTCCCTCATTATATATCCCTGGCATTGCTGTGGTAGTGTTCATGTGTTCCTGTCAAATATTGCCCTTAATGTGCAATAGCCATTTTCCTCCTATATCCCCAAATTATACACTCTTTTTACAAGCTTCATAACACTGAAGTAATTCATGCAAGAATTATTTATATTTGCAGTGTTAATGAGTGAGACAGAAGGGTTTATATACCCACCTTTTTATAAAACTTATTTTATTACATTAACATACCAACATACAAACACTAACATTCTTACCAGATGATCATACCATTCCACATATATAATCAGTAATTCACAATATCATGGCATAGTTGTATATTCATCATCATTATCATTTCTTAAAACATTTGTATCAATTCAGAAAAAGAAATAAAAAGTAAACAGAAAACATCTCATACATACTATACCCTTTATCCCTCCCTCTCATTAATCACTAGCATTTCAATCTACTAAATTTATCTTAACATATGTTCTCTGTATTTTTTATTTATTTTTAATCCATATGTTTTACTCATCTTTCAATAAGGTATATAAAAGGAGCATGAGACACAAGGTTTTCATAATCACACAGTCACATTGTGAAAGCTATATCATTATACAATCACCTTCAAGAACATGGCTACAGGAACAAACTCTACATTTTCAGACAGTTCCCTCCAACCTCTCCATTGCACCTTCACTAAAAAGGTGATATCTATTAAATGCCTCCAGGATAACCTCTCGACTCTGTTTGAAATCTCTCAGTCATTGACACTTTATTTTGTCTCATTTCACCCTTCCCCCTTTTGGTCAAGAAGATTTTCAAAATCCCTTGATACTGAATCCCAGCTCATTCTAGGATTTCTGTCCCACATTTATAGGAAGGTTCACACCTCCTGGGAGTCATGTCCCATGTAGAGAGTGGGAGGGCAGTGAGTTTGCTTGTTGTGTTGGCTTAGAGAGAGAGGCCGCTTCTGAGCAACAAAAGATGTTCTCTTGGGGGTGATTCTTAGGCTTATTTTTTAATTTTATGTATTAAACATACAAACATGCAAATACAAACATTCTTACCATATGATCATTCTATTCTACACATTTATTCAGTAACTTACAATATCATCACATAGTTGCATATTCATCATCATGATAATTTCTTAGAACATTTGCATCAATTCAGAAAAACAAATAAAAAGAAAACAGAAAATAATTCCCCTTACCCCTCCCTTTCATTGGTCACAAGCATTTCAATCTAATAAATTTATTTTAACATTTGTCCACCATGTTATTTTTTTATTTTAAATCCACATGTTTTACTCATGTGTCAATAAGGTAGATAAAAGGAGCATCATACACGAGGTTTTCACAATCACAGTCACATTGTGAAAGCTAAATTATTATACAATCACCTTCGAGAAATATGGCTACTGGAACACAGCTCTGCATTTTCAGTCAGTTCCCTCCAGTCTCTACATTACACCTTAACTAAAAAGGATATATCTATATTATGTATAAGAATAGCCTCCAGGATAACCTCTCAATATTGGAATCTCTCAGCCATTGACATTTTATTTTGTCTCATTTCACTTTTCCCCCTTTTTGTCGACAATATTTTCTCTATCTCTTCATGCTGAGTTCCAGCTCATTCTAGGATTTCTGTTCCATATTGCCAGGAAGGTCCATACCCCTGGGAGTCATGACCCATGTAGAGAGGAGGAGGGCAATGAGTTTGCTTGTCTTCTTGGGTGAGAGAGAGAGGCCATCTATGAACAACAAAAGAGGTTCTTTTGGGGGTGAGTCTTAGGGCTAATTTTATGTAGGCTTAGTCTATCCTTTGTGGGGTTAAGTTTCATGTGAAGAAACCCCAAGATTGGAGGCTCAGCCTATTGCTTTGGTTGTCCCCACTGCTTGTGAGAATATCAAGAATTCTCCACTTGGCAAAGTTGAATTTTCTTCCTTTCTTACCATTCCCCCAAGGGGACTTTGCAAATACTTTTTCTTCACTGTTCAGATCACTCTGAGATTTATCAGGGCATCACTCTGCGCAAACCTACAAAATCTCATGCCCTACTGAAGGTTTCATATACTATGGTGTTCAATTAAGCTGTACACATGTTATATTAGGAAATGCACTAGTCAAAATAGAAATTTTGTATCAAATAAACATTGTTTGCTTTAGCCTCTCACATAAGTTAATGTTTTAAAATATTAATTACCATTTATTTTCAACACCCTGCAGTATTGACATTCCTTTGTTCTCCCTCATGCAAAAACATTTTTAAATTTGCATATTTATTTACTAGCATTATCTACTCTAGGCATTCCTAGATTATACCATCTCAGTGTTCTAACATTATTGTACTACAGTTAGGTAGTAGTGTGCCATCCACTTTTGAATTTTTATAATCAGTCCTGTTGCACAATCTGTATCCCTTCAATTCCAATTACCCAATATCTATGCTACAATATTTATGCTATTTCTATCTCCTGATGACCTCTTTTCTTAAATGAAATTCTCCAACTTCATTCATTAATGTTAGTTAATATCAGTGAGGCCATACAACATTTGTCCTTTTATTTCTTTTGAATCTCACTCAGCAAATGTCCTTAAGTTTCATCCATGTTGTTATATATTTTGTAAATATATAATGTCTTACAGCTACATATTATTCTATCATATGTATATATCACAGCTTGTTTAGCCTCTCATCTGTTGATGGATATTTTGGCTGTTTCCATCTCTTCACAATTGTAAATAATGCCACTAGAAACATCAGTGTGCAACTGTCCAGTTGTGTCCTTGCCTTCATGTTATCTGAGTAAATACCTAGCAGTGGTATTGCTGGATCATATGGCAAATCTATACTTAGCTTCCTGAGGTACTGCCAAACTGCCTTCCACAGCAGTTGTACAATTTGACATTCCCACCAATGGTAGATAAGTTTTCCTCTTTCTCTAACATCCAACACTTCTTGTATTCTGTTTTGTTGATAATGGACATTCTCATGGATGTGAGATATCTCACTTTGTTTTTTATTTACATTTCCCTAATAGCCAGGGAAGTTAGGCATCTTTTCATGTGCCTTTTGGGCATTTGTATTTCCTCTTCTGAGAAGTGTCTGTTCATGTCTTTTGTCCATTTTGTAATTGGGTTGTTTGTCTTTTTGTTGTTGAGTTGAATGAACAGAATATTTATATATTCTGGATACTAGATTTTATCTGATATATCACTTCCAAATATTATCTCCCATTGTGTAAGCTGTCTTTTTACTTTGTTAATGTAGTTCTTTGATCCACAAATGTTTAATTTTGAGTTCCCATTTATTTATTTATTTCTTCAATGCTAGTGTTTTGGGTGTAAGGTCTAGGAAACTGCTTCCTATTATAAGATTTATAAGATATTTCCATACATTTTCTTCTAAAAGTTTTACGGGCTTAGATCTAATGTTTAGGTCTTTGATTCATTATTGAGTTAATTTTTGTATAGGATGTGGGATATGAATCCTCTTTCATTCTTTTGCATGTGGATATCCAGTGGTCTAGGCACCATTTATTGAAGAGAACTGTTCTGTCCCAGGTGTGTTGACTTGACTGCCTTATCAAAGATCAATTGTCCATAGATGACAGGGTCTATATCTGAACATTATATTTGATTCCATTGCTCAGTATATCTATCTTTATGCCAATATCATGCTATTTTGACCACTGTACCTTTGTAATATGACTTAAAGTCAGGTAGCATTAGACCTCTGACTTCATTTTTCTTTCTCAGGATACTTTTAGCTATTCAGAGCACCCTGGCCTTCCAATAACCAAATATTGGCTTTTCTGTTTCTGCAAAGTAAGTTTTTGGGAATTTAATTGCTATTTCATTGAATGTGTGAATCAATTTAGGTAGAATTGACATCTTAACTACATTTAGTCTTCCAATCCATGAACATGGTATGCCCTTCCATTTATTTAGGTCTTCCATGATTTCTTTTTAACAATTTCTTGTAGTTTTCTTTGTATAGGTCTTTTGTCTCTTTAGTTAAATTTATTCCCAAATATTTTATTCATTTGGTTGAAATTGTTAAGGGAATTTTTTTCTTGATTTCCCCCTCAGATTGTTCATTACCAGTGTAAAAACACTACAGATTTTTGTGTTGATCTTGTAACCTGCCACTTTGCTGTACTATTAGCTCTAATAGTTTTACTGTGGATTTTTCAGGGTTTTTGGCATATATCATCTGAAAACAGTGAGAGTTTTGCTTCTTCCTTTCCAATTTGTTATCTTCTATTTCTTTCCTTTTTTGTTTAATTGCTCTCGCTAGAACTTCCAACACAATGTTGAATAACAACGGTGATAGTGGACATCCATGTCTTGTTCCTGATTTTAGGGGAAAAGTTTTCAGTGTTTCCCCATTCAGGATGATGTTAGCTGTGGGTTTTTCATATATTCCTTTTATCATGTTGAGAAAGTTACCTTCTATTTCTATCCTTTGGAATGTTTTCAGCAAGAGAGGATGTTGAGTTATGTCAAATGACTTTGTGCATCAGTCAAGATGATCATGTGGTGTTTTTGCTTTGAATCATTGATATGGTGCATTACATTAAATTACTTTTCTTATGTTGAACCATCCTTGCATACATGGGATGAATCCAACTTGGTCATGGCATATAATTGTTTTAATATCTGGCTGGGTTCAATTTACATGACTTTTGTTGAGGATTTTTGCATCTATATTCATTAGAGAGATTGATCTGTAGTTTTCTTTTTTTGTAATATTTTTGGCTTTGGTATGAGGGTGATGTTGACTTCATAAGATGAGTTAGGTAGCTTTCCTTCCTCCTCAATTTTTTTGTGGAGTTTAAGCAGGATTGGTACCAATTCTCTCTCGAATGTTTGGTGGAATACACGTGTGATGTCATTTGGTTCTGGACTTTTCTTTTTGGGGGAGGCTCTTAATGACTATTTCAATTTTTTGTCTTATGTTTGGTTTGTTGAGGTCATCTATTTCTTCTCAAATCAATGCTGGTTGTTCATGCCCTTCTAAGAAGTTGTCCATTTCATCTGCATTGTCTAGTTTATTAGTATAAAGTTGTTCATTTTATTCTTTCATTACTTCCTTTATTTCTTTTGGGTCAGTGGTTATGTCTCCTCTCCCAGTTCTGATTTTATTTATTTGCATTCTTTCTCCTCTCCTTTTTGTCAACCTTGTTAAGGGTCCATCAATCTTATTGAAATTCTCATAGAGCCTCCCTCTGATTTTGTTGATTTTTCTCAATTGTTTTCATGTTTTCAATTTCAATTCTTTCTGCTTTAATCATTATTTCTTTCTTTTTGCTTGCTTTGGGGTTAGTTTGCTGTTTTTTCTCTAGTTCTTCCAAGTTTCCAGTTAATTCCTTGATTTTTTTTTCATTTTTTAAAACTTTCTATTGTAAAATATAACATATATACAAAAAAAGAAAGAAAAGAGTAATAATTTTTTTCATTACATAGTTGTATATTCATCCTCATGACAATTTCTTAGAACATTTGCATCAATTCAGAAAAAGGAATGAAAAGAAAAAAGGAAAAAATCATATATACAATACCCCTTACCCCTCCCTTTCATTGATCCTTAGCATTTCAACCTACCAAATTTATTTTAACACTTGCTCCCCCTACGATTTATTTATTTATTTATTTATTTTCAACCATATATTTTACCCATCTGTCCATAAGGTAGATAAAAGAAGGGTCAGACACAAGGTTTTCACAATCACAGTCACATTGTGAAAGCTGTATTGCTATAGAATCATCTTCAAGAACATGGCTACTGGAACACAGTTTGACATTTTCAGGCAGTTCCTTCCAGCTCTACATTACACCTTACCTTAACTGGTGATATCAGTTTACATAGGAATAACCTTCAGGATAAACTCTTGACTCTATTTGGAATCTCTCAACCATTGACACTTTATTTTGTGTCATTTCTCCCTTCCCCCTTTTGGTCAAGAAGCTTTTCGAAATCTCTTGGTGCTGAGTCCCAGCTCATTCTAGGATTTCTGACCCACATTGCCAGGAAGGTCCACACTCCTGGGAGTCATATCCCATGTAGAGAACAAGAAGGCAATGAGTTTGCTTGTCATCTTTGCTGAGAGAGAGAGTCCACATCTGAGCAACAAAAGAGGTTCTCTTGAGGGTGACTTTTAGGCCTAATTTTAAGTAGGCTTAGTCTATCCTTTGTGTGGTAAGTTTCATATTGAGAAACTCCAAGAGTGGGGGCTCAGTGTATTGCTTTGATTGTCCCCACTGCTTTAGAGAATATCAAAAATTCTCCACTTGGGAAGTTGAATTTTCCCCATTTCCAACAATTTCCCCAAGAGGCTTAAAAATACTATTTTCTTCACTGTTCATATCACTCTGGGATTTATTGGGGCATCACACTAGGCAGATATATAAAATCACATGCCATTTTCCAGTTTCCATGTACTTATGCTGTTCAATTAAGCTTTCCACATAAGTTATATTAGGAAATGTACTAGTTAAAATATAAGCTTCATACCAAATAAACATTTTTTGGTTTTGTCTCACACATAAGTTAAAGTCTTAAAATATTAACTACTGTCATGGTGAGGGACAGGTGTCAACTTGGCCAAGTTGTGGTACCTGTTCATCTGATTGGGCAAGCGCTGGCCTGTCTGTTGCAATGAGGACATTTCATAGGATTAGGTCATGATCATGTCAGCTACATCCACAGCTGATTCCATTTGTAATCAGCCAAAGGGGAGAGTCTTCTGCAATTAGTGATGCTAAATCCAATCATGGGAAGCCTTTTAAGGAGGACTCAGAGGAGACAGGTTGCATTCCTGCTTTGGCTGGTGAGCCTCTCCTGTGGAGTTCATCCAGGCCATCCATTGGAGTCATCGGCTTCGCAGCCTGCCCTGTGGATTTTGGACTCTGCGTTCCTATGGTCACGTGAGACACTTTCATAAATTTTATATTTGCAAGTGTTCCCTGTTGGTTCTGTTTCTCTAGAGAACCCTAACTAATACATCTTGGTACCAGGAGTGGTTCTTAAGGAACAGAATCTTAAAAATGGGTTTTTATGAATGGTTTTCTACTCTGACTGGGCTCAGAGACACTAAGGACTCTGATTCCCATAATCAGAATGACACTCCCAATCCATGGACTGAGCTGGCAAAGGAGATAGTCAAAATATCATCATTCGATTCTCCTAATGCTTCGCTTGTATGAAGCCAGACTCTGGGGGATAATGTTTTTGACACCTTTACAGAGTTTTGTAGAAATAAGAGTTATAGAGATGTTGGTTGGTTGTTGTTAGATACACTGTCTACATTAAAGGGTGAAAGGGATGGGCTTAAGGCTTCAAACAAGAAGCTTAAGTGCCGTCTGAAAAATGTAGAGGTTTCTATGAGTATCCTGAAAGAAAATTTTATTTCCTGTAGCCGTAGACTTGAGATCTCTGAAAATCAGACTCAGAATCTTATTGTTAGAGTAGCAACTTTACAACGTAAACTGAAATCTCAGTCTTGCATGGTGTCTGCCGTTAAAGTGAGGGCATTGATTGGAAAGGAGTGGGACCCTGAAAAATGGGATGGTGACATATGGATTGATAATGATGTTGGGGGTGAGGTTGAAACCCTAGACCATGCTGAGCCTTCTTTAGATAACCCTGTAATAGTCTGCCCTGAGGACATAGCCGCCCCACCTCCAGCCTGCCTTGAGGAATTGGTCACCCAACCTCCTCCTGAAAGGATTAGCCCTAAAGTTATTAATCCTGTTTCACCAGATGAAACTGCAAATGAAAGCCCTGAAGCAAATGGCTTGGAAGATATTTCTAATTCTTTTCATGACCCACCCCCACCACCCGTCATTTCTTCTAGACCTATAACTAGACTAAAGTCCCAACAGGCCCCTAAAGGTGAGGTACAAAGTATCACACATGAGGAGGTACGTTATACTCCAAAAGAACTGTGTGAGTTTTCCAATTTATATAGACAGAAATCAGGGGAATATGTGTGGCAATGGATTTTAAGAGTGTGGGATAATGGTGGGAGGAATATAAGGCTGGATCAGGCTGAATTTATTGATATGGGCCCACTAAGCAGAGATTCTGCATTCAATGTTATAGCTAGAGCAGTTAGAAAAGGTGTTAACAGCTTGTTTGGGTGGTTGGTTGAAACATGGATCAAAGGGTGGCCAACATTACCTGAGGTTGAAATGCCAGAACTGCCCTGGTATAATGTAGATGAGGGGATCCAGAGGCTTAGAGAGATTGGGATGTTAGAGTGGATTTATCATGCAAAGCCTGCTCTTACACCCCAGGAATGTCCAGAGGATGCACCTTTTACCAGAACAGTGAGAAATAAGTTTGTGAGACTAGCACCATCATCCCTCAAGAGCTCTGTGGTTGCACTTCTCTGTAGGTCAGGTATTACTGTAGGAACTGCTGTCACTGAGCTGGAATCCTTAAACACAATGGGGATGACAGGATCCCGAGTTGGCAGAAGCCAGGTGGCAGCACTTAATCACCAAAGACAGGGTAGACGTGGGTATTATAATAGACAACAAACTCAAAGGAGGCATCAAAATTATACGACACGCAGAGATTTGTGGCATTGGCTAGTAAATCATGGGGTGCCTCGAAATACAATAGAAGGGCAGTCTACTAAATTCTTGTTGGAGCTGTATAAACAAAAGAGTTCTAGGTCAAGGGAACAGAAGTCTACCCTGAATTACAAAAACACAGAGTCACGGCCCCTTAACCAATTTCCAGACTTGAAACAGTTTACAGACCCTGAGCCCCTTGAATGAAGGGGAGGCCAGGTCCCTATGGGGAAGAAACCTGTTACACTGCCACAAATTTATACTGTTAACCTTCCTCTAAGTCTTCCCCAAGGAGACCGACGGCCTTTTACCAGGGTAACTGTGCATTGGGGAAAAGGAAATGATCAGATATTTCGGGGATTATTAGACACTGGTTCAGAAGTGACATTAATTCCAGGGGACCCACAACGTCACTCTGGACCACCAGTCAGAGTGGGGGCTTATGGAGGCCAGGTGATCAATGGAGTTTTAGCTCAGGTCCGTCTCACAGTGGGTCCAGTGGGCCTCCGGACCCATCCTGTAGTTATTTCCCCAGTTCCGGAATGTATAATTGGCATAGACATACTGAGCAACTGGCAGAATCCCCACGTTGGTTCTCTAACTCGTGCAGTGAGGGCTATTATGGTGGGAAAGGCCAAGTGGAAGCCACTAGAACTGCCCCTACCAAGCAAAATAGTAAATCAAAAGCAATACCGTATTCCTGGAGGGATTGCAGAGATTACTGCCACTCTTAAGGACTTGAAAGATGCAGGGGTGGTGATTCCCACCACATCCCCATTCAACTCTCCTATTTGGCCTGTGCAGAAAACAGATGGGTCTTGGAGAATGACAGTGGATTATCGTAAACTCAACCAGGTGGTAACTCCAATTGCAGCTGCTGTTCCAGATGTAGTATCATTGCTTGAGCAAATCAATACATCCCCTGGTACCTGGTATGCTGCTATTGATCTGGCAAATGCTTTTTTCTCAATAGCTATTAGTAAGGACCACCAGAAACAGTTTGCTTTCAGCTGGCAAAGTCAGCAATATACTTTCACTGTCCTACCTCAGGGGTATATCAACTCTCCAGCCCTATGTCATAATCTTGTTCGCAGAGACCTTGATCGTTTCTGCCTCCCACAAGACATCACACTGGTCCATTATATTGATGATATCATGTTGATTGGACCTAGTGAGCAAGAAGTAGCAACTACTCTAGATTTACTGATAAGGCATTTGCATGTCAGAGGATGGGATATAAATCCAACAAAAATACAGGGGCCTTCCACCTCAGTAAAATTTCTAGGTGTCCAGTGGTGTGGGGCATGTCGAGATATCCCTTCTAAGGTGAAGGATAAATTGCTGCATCTGGCCCCTCCCACAACCAAAAAAGAGGCACAACGCCTAGTGGGTCTTTTTGGATTTTGGCGACAACATATTCCTCATTTGGGTGTGCTACTCCGGCCCATTTATCGAGTGACCAGAAAAGCTGCTGATTTTGAGTGGGGACCTGAACAAGAGGAGGCTCTGCGACAGGTCCAGGCTGCTGTGCAAGCTGCTCTGCCACTTGGGCCATATGATGCAGCAGATCCAATGGTGCTGGAAGTGTCAGTCGCAAATAGAGATGCTGTCTGGAGCCTTTGGCAGGCCCCTATAGGAGAATCACAACGCAGACCCTTAGGATTTTGGAGTAAAGCCTTACCATCTGCTGCAGATAACTACTCTCCTTTTGAGAAACAGCTTTTGGCCTGCTACTGGGCCTTAGTAGAGACTGAACGCTTAACTATGGGCCACCAAGTTACCATGAGACCTGAGTTGCCTATCATGAGTTGGGTGTTGTCTGACCCACCAAGCCATAAAGTTGGGCATGCACAGCAGCACTCTATTGTAAAGTGGAAATGGTATATAGGAGATAGAGCCAGAGCAGGTCCTGAAGGCACAAGAAAGTTACATGAAGAAGTGGCACAATGCCCATGGTTTCCACTCCTGCTGCCACATTACCTTCTCTTTTCCAGACCACAGCTATGGCCTCTTGGGGAGTTCCTTACAGTGAATTGACTGAGGAAGAGAAAACTCGGGCCTGGTTTACAGATGGCTCAGCACGATATGCAGGTACCACCCGAAAGTGGACAGCTGCAGCATTACAACCCCTTTCTGGGGTGTCCTTGAAGGACAGTGGTGAGGGGAAATCCTCCCAGTGGGCAGAACTTCGAGCAGTGCACCTGGTTGTTCATTTTGTTGGAAGGAAAACTGGCCAGAGGTGTGTTTTTATACTGACTCATGGGCTGTTGCTAATGGTTTGGCTGGATGGTCAGGGACTTGGAAAGACCATAATTGGAAAATTGGTGACAAAGAGGTCTGGGGAAGAAGTATGTGGATAGACCCTTCTGAGTGGGCTAAAAACATGAAGATATTTGTGTCCCATGTGAATGCACACCAGAGGGTGACTTCAGCAGAGGAAGATTTTAATAATCAAGTGGATAAGATGACCCGTTCTATGGAAACCAGTCAGCCTCTTTCCCCAGCAACTCCTGTTATTGCCCAATGGGCTCATGAACAAAGTGGTCATGGTGGTAGGGATGGAGGTTATGCATGGGCTCAGCAACATGGACTTCCACTCACCAAGGCTGACCTGGCTACAGCCACTGCTGAGTGCCCAATCTGCCAGCAGCAGAGACCCACACTCAGCCCCCGATATGGCACCATTCCCCGAGGTGACCAGCCAGCTACATGGTGGCAGGTTGATTACATTGGACCACTCCCTTCATGGAAGGGGCAGCGATTTGTTCTAACTGGAATAGACACATACTCTGGATATGGGTTTGCTTTCCCTGCACGCAATGCTTCTTCCAGAACTACTATCCGTGGGCTTACAGAATGCCTTATCCATCGTCATGGTATTCCACATAGTATTGCTTCGGATCAAGGAACACACTTCACAGCAAATGAAGTGCGAGAATGGGCACATGCTCATGGAATTCTCTGGTCTTACCATGTTCCCCATCATCCAGAAGCTGCTGGATTCATAGAACGGTGGAATGGCCTTTTGAAAACTCAATTACGATGCCAACTAGGTGGCAAAACTTGAAAGGCTGGGGTAATGTTCTCCAGGAAGTTGTGTATGCTCTGAATCAGCGTCCACTGTATCGTGCTGTTTCTCCCATAGCCAGGATCCATGGGTCCAGGAACCAAGGAGTGGAAATGGGTGTGGTGCCACTCACTATTACTCCTAGTGATCCACTAGGAAAATTTTTGCTTCCTGTCCCTGCTACCCTGAGTTCTGCTGGTCTACAGGTTTTAGTTCCAAAACGGGGTGTGCTTTCTCCAGGAGAAGCAACAGTGATACCACTGAACTGGAAGTTAAGATTGCCACCTGGCCACTTTGGGCTACTTATTCCTCTGGATCAACACACCAAGAAGGGGATTACATTATTGTCTGGGGTAATTGACCCTGACTATCAGAAGGAAGTAGGACTGCAACTACATAATGGAGGTAAAGAAGAGTTTTCTTGGAATATAGGAGATCCCCTGGGGCGTCTATTAGTACTACCATGCCCTGTGATTAAAATCAATGGAAAACTGCAACAACACAATCCAGGCAGGACCACTAATGGCTCTGAGACTTCAGGAATGAAGGTTTGAGTCACCCCACCAGGCAAAGAACCACGGCCAGCTGAAGTGCTTGCTGAGGGGAAAGGGAACATGGAATGGGTAATGGAAGAAGGTAGTGATAAATATGAACTTCGACCACGTGATCAGTTACAGAAACGAGGACTGTAATGCTGTTTTGTTTGTGTTATACTATTTAAGTTGTAAGATATCAAGTTTAAGAATGAATGTTGCCCAAGGATTTGCACGCTATTCTGGAGAGATTTTATGTGTTTCCAGTTATATGCAGGACAGTTGAGTATTGTCAGGTAAAAGAAAAAATGTGTGCTTATTTGTTTTCATTTGGAAATTAAGTATGGTCTAAGGTGATGTATATATATATATATATATATATGTGTGTGTGTGTGTGTGTGTGTGTGTCAAGTTGACAAGGGGTGGACTGTCATGGTTAGGGACAGGTGTCAACTTGGCCAAGTTGTGGTACCTGTTCATCTGATTGGGCAAGCGCTGGCCTGTCTGTTGCAATGAGGACATTTCATAGGATTAGGTCATGATCACGTCAGCTACATCCACAGCTGATTCCATTTGTAATCAGCCAAAGGGGAGTGTCTTCTGCAATTAGTGATGCTAAATCCAATCATGGGAAGCCTTTTAAGGAGGACTCAGAGGAGACAGGTTCCATTCCTGCTTTGGCTGGTGAGCCTCTCCTGTGGAGTTCGTCCAGGTCATCCATTGGAGTCATCGGCTTCGCAGCCTGCCCTGTGGATTTTGGACTCTGCATTCCTACGGTCACGTGAGACACTTTCATAAATTTTATATTTGCAAGTGTTCCCTGTTGGTTCTGTTTCTCTAGAGAACCCTAACTAATACAACTACCATCTATTTTCAACACCGTGCATTATTGATATTCCTTTGTTTTTCCATGTACAAAACATTTTTAAATTTGTACATTTAGTCAGTATCATTTTGCACTCTAGGTATTCCTAGATTACATCATCTCAGTCTTTATAGTATATCTTTCTTTCTGTAATTCCTTGATTTTTGCTCTTTCTTCATTTTTGATATAGGCATTTTGGACAATAAATTTCCCTCTTAGCACTGACTTTGATGTGTCCCACAGTTGTCTTTTCATTTTCATTTGACTCAAGATATTTACTGGTTTCCCTTGTAATTTCTACCTTGATCCATGGATTGCTTGAGTGTGTTGTAGAACCTCCATATATTTGTGGATTTTCTGGCACTCTGCCTATTATTGATTTCCAACTTCAATTCCTTTATGATCTAAGTATTTTGTATGATTTCAATCTTTTTAAATTTGTTGATATTTACTTTGTGACCCAGAATTTGGTCTATCCTTGAGAATGATCCATGAGCACTTCAGAAAATTTATATCCTGAGGTTGTGGTGTGTGATGTTCTACATATATCTGTTAAGTCTGGCTCATTTGTTATATTATTCAAATTCTCTGTTTCTTTAATGATTCTCTGCCTAGATTTTCTGTCCATGGATTAGAGTGAGGAATTGAAGTTTCCAGCTATTATGGTAGATCTGTGTTTTTCTCTTTTCAAGGTTTTCAGTTTTTGCTCAGGTGTTTTGGAGCATTCTGGCCCTGAGCATAAATATTTATGATTGTTATGTTTTCTTGCTGAATTTTTCCTTTTATTCATACATATTGTCCTTCTTTGTCTCTTTTAACTGTTTTATATTTGAAAACTAATTTGTTGGATATTAGTATAGGTACTCCTGTTCTTTTCTTATTGTCATTTGCATGAAACATCTTTTCCCAACCTTTTGCTTTTAGGCTATGTTTATCCCTTTTCCTTGGGTCTAAGATGTGTGTCCTGTAGACAGCATATAGATGGATCCTGTTTTTTAATCCATTCTTCCAGTCTATGTCTTTTGATTGGGGGATTTAATCCATTAATGTTTAGTGTTATTACTGTATAGGCAGTACTTTCTTCTATCATTTTGCCTTTTGGGTTTTATATGTCATATCTAAGTTTTGTTTATTTTACCTTTACTGATAGTCTTCATTTCTCCACCCTTCTCCATTCCTCTCTCTCCTGTCTTTTCCTATCTGTCTCTAGTTCTCCCTTTAGAGTTTCTTGTGGAACTGTCTCTTGGTCAGAAATTCTGTGTGATTTTTTGGTCTGAAAATGTTATAATTTTCTCTCATTTCTTAAGGACAATTTTGCTGGATATAGAATTCTTGGTTGGCATTTTTTCTCTTTTAGTAATTTAAATATACCATTCCACTGTCTTCTTACCACCATGCTTTCTGCTGAGAAATCTATGCATATTCATATTGGGTTTCCATTGTAGGTGATGGATTGCATTTCTCTTGCTGCTTTTATGATTCTCTTTCTATTTCACATCTAACATTCTGCTTAGCAAGTGTCTTGGAGTACATCTATTTGGATCTATTCTGTTTGGTTCATGCTGTACTTTTAGATATGTAATTTTAAGTCTTTCATAAGACTTGGGAAATTCTCAGTGATAACTTCCTTCATTAGTTTTTCTCCTCCTTTTCCCTTCCCTCCTCCTTCTGGGACACCTACAATATGTAAATTCATGTGCTTCACATTGTCATTAAATTCCCTTATTCCTTGCTCACATTTTTTCATTTTTTTCCCTATATTTTCTTTTGCTTGAGAGATTTCAAATGTTCTGTCATCCAGTTCACTAATTTTTTCTTCTGGCTCTGTAAATCTGATATTGTAGGTTTCCATTCTTTTTTCTTTATCTCTTCTATTGTGCTTTTCATTCCTATAAGTTCTGTGACTTGTTTTTTCAGACTTTTGAATTCCTCTTTTTATTCATTCCTTGCCTTCTTTATATCCTCTCTCAATTTATTGATATGACTTTAAAAATTTATTTATTAATTAAAAAATTTAACAAATGAATGAAAACATTAACATATATAATCAGTAATTCAAAATATCATAACTTAGTTGCATATTCATCATTCTTAGAACACATGCATCAATCCAGAAAAAGAAATAAAAAGACAATAAAAAAAGAAATAAAATGAAAACAAAAGAAAGATTAAACACACCATATCATTTACCCCTCACTTTCATTAGCATTTCAACTAAATTTATTTTAACATTTGTTTCCCCTTTTACTTATTTTTATTCCATATGTTCTACTCATCTGTTGACAAGGTAAATGAAAAGGAGCTTCAGACACAAGGTTTTCACAACCACCCAGTCACATTGTGAAAGCTATATCATTATTCAATCACCCTCAAGAAACATGGCTACTGGAACACAGCTCTACATTTTCAGGCAGTTCCCTCTAGCCTCTCCATTACATCTTGAATAAGAAGGTGATATCTACTTAATGCATAAGAATAACCTCCAGGATAACCTCTCAACTCTGTTTGGAATCTCTCAGCCATTGACACTTTGTCTCATTTCACTCTTCCCCCTTTTGGTCGAGAAGGTTTTCTCAATCCCTTGATGCTGAGTCTCAGCTCATTCTAGGATTTCTGACCCACATTGCCAGGAAGGTCCACACCCCTGGAAGTCATGTCCCACATAGACAGGGGAGGGTGGTGAGATTGCTTGCTGTGTTGGCTGGAAAGAGAGGCCACATCTGAACAACAAAAGAGGCTTTCTTGGGGGTGACTCTTAGGCTTAAATTTTAAGTAGACTTGACCTATTCTTTGTGGGGCTAAGTTTCATATGAACAAACCCCAAGACTGGGGGCTCAGCCTATAGCTTTGGTTGTCCACACTGCCTGTGGGAATACATTGATATGATTTTTGATGAAGTTTTCCATGTCTGCTTGAAAATTCTGAATTAATTGTTTCAGTTCTCTGTATCTCATTTGAATTGTTGGTTTGTTCCTTTGACAGGGTCATATCTTCAATTTTCCTAGATGACTCATTATTTTTTTCCTGTGTCTAGGCATTTAATTACCTTAATTAGTTTTTCTGGATATTGTTTTCCTTTTTTTTACCTAGGACTTTCTTCCTGGATGACTTTGTGGTCTATCTGTTCTTTGATATTTAGTTCAGCTTATTCTGGACCTCTAGCTAAGGTTTTGTTTAACAGATCAGAATTTTTCAATTCTTGTTTTCTTGTTTCTTGCCCTGCTTGTATGGTGCCTTTTTTCCCCTTAGGAGAGTCTACTTAGGTATTATAGATGGCAGTCAGATTTTCCCAAACCAAGCAGGCTTCCTCTCAGGAAGAAAGAGTCACCTGCATCAATTTCTGAGTGTGATCCAGCATACTGAAAGGTTTTCCTGTGAAACCTCTGGACTCTACATTTTTCCTATCCTGACCAGTATGTGGTACTTGTCTGCTGCAGGTCCCACCAGCATAAGGTGATTTGGTCCCTTTAACTTCAGCAGACTCTCCCTGCTGGGGGCATAGTTGAGACAGGGAAGATGTTGTAGGCTGACTTAATCTCTTCACTTTTACAGAACCTGAGGTCTGAATTTCTTGAGGGATGTTATCTGATTGAACTGGACCCTACCTCTCTCCAGGTGATGGCACACTGAGAGTGTCTCCAGACAAATACTCAAACAAACTTAATTCTGGCTATACCTGGGGCAGTTGGAGCCTTAGAAGCCTTGCAAGTGTTTCCAAAGAGTAGCTAAGCTTTAGAAATGCTTCTACCAAAGAGAAAAAGAAAAATCCTTTTCAGAGCAGGACCCCCTTTCCTCAGGTTTGCCAATCAAGAGCTTAGGTTATTATGTTGCTTTGTGTATCTTCAGGTCCTATGTGCCCCCTCTTTTCCTTCAGGGCCCAGACCCTTTCAAGTATTATGTGCTATCCATTCAAAAAGACCTCTGTTTTTTTTCTTTTTCTGTCAGCCCTCACTCCTTTATGCTGGGGCAAAGCCCAGCAACCTCAGCCTTTATTTGCAGTTCAGCTGAGCTGGGGGCCTATTTTTAGTAGATAGAATTTGTTAATTGATTCCACAATTGGAGTTTGGTTGGGCTCTGCCCCTCTTGCTGGTAAAGTCCCTTTTCTTTCCCCTCTGGGAAGCAGCCTACAGGGAATTGGTACTGGCTACTGCAGTTTGGGGAACTCACAGTTCTGGGTGGGCTCACAGCTGGTTCAGATTTCCAGAATGGGGTATGCTATTGTTCTAGTTTGCTAGCTGCCAGAATAAAAACACCAGAGATAGATTAGCTTTCAATAAAAGGGGGTTTATTGATGTAACATATAGTTCTTCAAAGAAAAGGCAGCTAACTTTCCACTAAGGTTCTTTCTAATGTGGGAAAGCACAGGGTGCCCTCTGCTGCCTTCTCTCCAGGCCTCTGAGTTCCAACAACTTTCCCCAGGGTGATTCCTTTCTACATCTCCAAAGGCCTGGGCTGAGCTGCAAGTGCTGAAATGAGGTATGCTGAGCTGCTTGGGCTGCGCTAGTTTGAGCTCTTATTTATGCACCAGCCTACTAAATCAAAATTCATTCATTGCAGCAGGCATGCCTCCTAGCTGATTGCAGATATAATTAGCAACAAATGAAGTTTACATGCCATTGGCTCATGTCCACAGCCCTAGAACTAGGCAACTTCACCTAGACAAGTTGACACCTGAAGCTAACTACCACCACTGTGTGTCTAGTCACTGACATGGCCCCAGCAGTTGTTCTATAAGATTCCTGGCTATTTACTAGCTGCTCAGGAGAATAAACTAAATCCCACACCTCACTAACCCACCATCTTTTCCTGATTCCTATTTTCCATAACTTAAGTAGAGATTAAGTTCTCAGTATATTTTCAGAGGTGGAAAAGAGTTTTTCCTTCATTTAACTCAAATAAATGCCTCATTTCTAAAGAAGTCTAGCTTTTTTAGGAAAATATCTCAAGTCAAAACACACTGTTTTTTCTTTTTTCATGATTTGCCCCAGAAAGAAAATCAATGCATAGCATAACAAAATGTTTGTATTTTGATCTTTTAAGCCTAGTAAAGTCCATGTAGGATATTGCTATTCCAAAACAAATTGATTGCATTGTCAACCCACTCGAGTTTCTTTATACAATACCATAAGTGCAGACATTAAGTCATTGTTGCCTATTCTTTTATATCTTTCAAAATATAGGTTCCAGAACTAGGGTTCATACATATTTGAATGAACTCATGTGTACCCATGTGCTTATAAATACACATAAATCTATACACAGACACATTTCTGAAAGGAAAACAATTAGGTTCCATCATAGTAAAACTTAAATTATTTTAAGGAAATTATGCAACAAATTTGGAGAAAATGCTTTAAAACTTCTAAACTGTTCAAATAATTTACAATTCCAATGATGAACAGATTCACAGAGTATAGAAAAGAAATGAAAATGTTGTGATGGTACTTTGTAAATTGCAGCTTTACTCAATATATATTTATATTTTATATTTGTATACTTAAAAATCATCTGTCCCTGCAGTTAATTAAATCACTCCTTGCAGGTGTACACATATAAAATAATTTAGGGTTACAGTTTTATTTGGAGAAGTTTTCCAAGGGTTTGGAACTGGCTCTGTTAGATCCTCAAATATCATACAAGTAAGTATAAGTTTGTGAGTCTATTAAACACTAGGATTAATTTTCCATCAATTAAGGAATATAATTTTAAACTCCATTCTTAACATCAGATTTTCCCTGTTTGATTTAGTGTAAATTCTCTAATTCACTTTAATTTCATTTAATTTGAAATTTATGGCAGTTTTAAATCTTTCAATTAATTGTAGAGATTCAAGGTAAATCTTTAACTGTTAATAGCCTCCTAGAACCTAATAGTTGACCCCTTTCTTCCCTAAGCAGTAAGCTGAAATGAAACAACTGCACAACAAAGTAAATTGCATATAATATACATAACTGATTCTTTCACATCATTCACAAATATTTTATGAACACTACCTTGCTTGATGATGAGCTTCAGAAAGTCTAGGAGTTCATAAGAGTTCAGATTCCACATTCACTCAACAGCAAATTAACAGGTTTTGTTTCTCACATTTTATGGCCCAAACCTCACTCACAGGATTTTACTTTCAATAAAAAAGATGTGGTCCATAAATAAGAAAGAATTATTACTGATATATAGGAGTGAATATATGGCAGTTGACCATATATTACTGTGTTCTTTTATAAACAGTTTGGAACAGGTGAGGTGAATCAACACTAAAATATCACTTGGTGGTATGAATCCATGATTTCTATTTATGCTTACTGTGCATCAAACTTGGCATGGAACACAGCTTTCTAGTTTGCCACTAAGATAAAAAGTTTTAACTCATAATAATCATCATTCCTAGACCATATCAAATTTTATTAGCAGTGCAAAATGCACAAGTGACTCAAATTGTTAGGAAAGTATGAAGGTTGTGACAAGTGGTTAAGTTCCCCCAACAAGTGTTTTACCACTTTAATAATAACAATGGCCCAGATTTTAAGAAAAATTTCTCTAAATCATATCTGAGGGCATTATTTACATGAGGGAAAATATTTCAGTCAGAAAATACCTGCATTCAGTACTATAATAATTGTACATCTGACATGTCTCAGGAAGCCATACTGAGGTATATGTTAATTCCAGGCTTGTTTATCATAAGCTATTTTAAGGAAGCCAGCTAGAGCCCGCTGAGCATATTTCATAATATAAGGAAACCAGATAGATCTTCCTGAACACATTTCATAGGTATGGCCTTCAAATATCTTTCCTCTAAAAACTGCCAGCAGAACATGCCACTAGAATAAGTAGAAAAATCTACTTTATTTCCTACCTTTAGTCCCAGAGTAGGAATTGTTACCCCCAGATTAGCTGCTAAATCTTTACTTCATAGTCATTCATATGAGTAAACAGGTATAGAATGGTGGGTGTTATAGATGATTTCACAGCATGGGTGGGTAGTTAAAAGCAAGGGTATGTGACTAGATAACTTATGGGTCTTCAGATTTCTTAGGCAGTATTGGTGGAAAATTGTCTTTTGTCTTGATAAATAAACATAATTTCCTAAACCATGATGTCTACAAGTTATTGAGTTTCTACAAGAAAGAGGAGACTTTACAAAAAACAAAAATGAAACAAAGCACAATATATCCAAGTGAAATATTGTTTATAATCTCTGGGCTTTCTAATCACATTTTAAGAATATAATATATTGACTCTGATATGAAAATGGAGATATATGTAAAATTAAAGAGTTTTGGATTTTTAAACATAGCATTGGCAAATGTCAGTAAGCCTATAAGAACAAAAACAACAAAAAAACAGAATAGACATAAAACATAAATAAATAAATTGAACAACAGGTTAACCTGTTCTACTAATAATATTTGGCAAGAACAAAGTATAAAGAAGAAAAATACCAATAAAAGATGAGAGAGATGGAATGCAGCTAGAAGCTCTCAGAGAAATCATGCTCAATCCCGACTCACATCTGGGGTTCAACCTGGTTTCAACTCCAGGCTTTCAACCCCACAAACCTTTCAACCCCAGGACATGCCCTGAAAATTCTGCACATGGCTTCTGCAGCAGTGCCTAAAATGTTCCACTCTCCTGCTTCCATCATTTCCTACTCTTCTGCTATTATCAACTGACTCATATCAATAACCCAAATTTTTTATGATATGTAAATAAATAGTTTGAACAGAATGATAATTTGATAGAAACCAAATGATTTTGTTGTGTACTTTCTGAAAATGGAACAGATATGTAGTTATGGTAACAATCTTAAAATATTGAGATGATAAGCAATAAAAATATATGTATACTGATATCCTTCTGAAATGTTCTTATACAAAAACAAATTTGAAAATGAAAATATACTGATGTTCACTCTGGCTTAACCAAACAGATGAACAATCACCAGCAGACATATAACTTTAGACTTTCTTGTTAAAATAATGTGACTACAATAAGTTCATGCTTGTTTAAAAGGAAATGTATGATGGAAATGAAAGATGCAGTCAAGAGCCCAAGTGCAGCACAGTGTTCCAGAAGGGAAGATTTAAGAAATAAGTAAATTAAAGATAAAATAAATAATACAATAAATATTCACAGGAGATAATCTTATTTTCTATGATTCTATTGCTTTCTTTTTATTAATATTGGAAAATGACATTACTGAACCAGAGAGATTAAAAAATTATGTGTCATACAGTCTGTGATTTCTACATCTATAATAAGGGGAGAATAATTCATAAGACAGTTATGGTAAATAAGTAAAATTAATCAGAAAGTAAATAATGAGACTGAATCTTACATTATTTGTCAATATTCTGCATCTGATATGCACAAGAGAAGCACCCACACCAACCCTGTCACACACACACACAAACACACACACATGAGACACATTCTTAGCTGGAAAAGTCTTCTGGGTTTTGAAAAGAGAAAGTTTAGATACTGGAGGATTCTTGCATTAATAATGAGACTTGTAATAAAAACTTTTCTTGGAATGAGCCATATTCTCACCAGAAATTCCTTGGAAGCATTGAAAAATACAATTGTGAAAATAACCCTCAATATATTTAAAGCAGTAATATGAAGATTGGTCTTTGTTAGAGTTCAACCTTTGACAGAATGCTATTTGTAACAAAATGAGCATGTTTTTGTTAGAGAAATGATAAGTAAGCAGAATGGAATATAGAACCTTAAAAGAGATGAATACATAAACACAGATGATAAAGACTGATAAAAAAGAGAAATAAAAATAGATAGAAGATAGATAAATAGATAAGTAGGTAGATATATGATTGAGAGAAAGATAATGAGGTAGAGATAGGTAGAAATGAAATAGAGATGTTGAGATAGAGATAGCAATGATGGAGATGACAGCTCTGATATTAGGGATTAAATCAAGCCCCTCACAAGATATGCTCAAGTCTTATTTCCTGGCTTTGTGTGTGAGAACATATTTGTAAATGTTATCCTGATAGTTATTAATAAGATAAGGACAAGCAGAATCTCAGTGAAGCTTGGTTCTATATAACTAAAGTTCTTATAGGCAGAGGAAACACAAGCACAGTCACTCAGTAGAAGCAGAGGAGGAGAAAGAATACAGAGTACCATATGACAACTTTAGATACTATAATTGGCAGCAAGCCACCACCAGAATTCTAAATATTTTGGAGAAAAAAGCATGAACCTCCCAAAACTTTGATTTTGGATTTCTAGCCTAACAAAACTGAAATAATAAATTTCTGTTTTTAAAGTGAACAGGTTTTGGTATTTGTCATAGCAAACTAAAATATAAATATATAGTCTACATATAAATTGTATATATGCACACATGTATGTGTGTATATAGAGAGACAAAACACTTAATGTATGTCAAATACACATTTAATGAAATGCCACTGTATAGATTATTTAATGAGCAAAACTGACATTTAAGATATAGGAAAATGGTGTGCCTCACTTTCAGATGCATAATCCTATAAAGGATAATTAAAAATATATCTGTAATAACATCCACAAGTATTGAGAGAAATTTTGGAAAATAGAATTTCTGTATGTTGAATAGCTTTATTAAACACTTTCAACTTCGCAGAAAAGGAAAATAGACTAAACCATTAATATTCAAAACCATAAGTTAAAGTAAAAATCCCAAAAAGGTGAAGATTTTATGCAAAATCGAAGAAGAGGAAGTTATATGTGTCACTACCCCCAGCAAAACAACCAAATGAACTGGAAGAAAAGTTGTTGAAATTATTTATTTGCAATTCTGAAACTTTGCTGGGTGATGAATAAAACCACAGGAGACCTAGAGAAAGGGAGAGGATGCTAAGTTCTTGAGCTTTCATAAGTGAGGATGGGTATGACATAGTGACCATCCTCTATCCCATAATCCCATGGTGGCTGTAGGAGAACAGCAATCTACATTCTGAGAATTGTGGCTGGCACCAGGGCTGAGAATTGTGGCTGGTACCTCTTTCTGAAAATTGGGATTGCATATTCAGTTATTCTTGCAAATTACAGAGGGTCAAGACAAAAGAATACAGCTAATAACTACTAGTGCTTCTATCAGAAAATTCAAAAGGGGGACACCTGATTTTTATAATTGATAACATTTCTTTCAAATGACTCTCTGACAACTGAAATAATGGAAAATAAACTTTAGTTACAACAGAAAACACTCACACTCTGCAAAATGGTTGAGGAAAAGTCATAGATTCATTGTTACAACCAACCACAAATAAAAAAACCTCTCCAATCTCTGAGTTGTGGGGTAACAAGATTTCTGGCATTACCACAAAAATACTGAGAATGTCTAGTTTTTAATGAAAGATTACAAAACATATGTTACACACTGAAGAATGGTCTAGCCACAGGAAAATTTTTTCAACAAAAATTATCCCTGTGAAATCCCAATCATTGAATTACTAATTAAAGATATTAAATCAACTCTCTTAAATAGGACCAATGAACTTAAGAAAACATTGTAAAAAATTAAGAAAATCAGGAAAATGATACATAAACAAAAGAAGAATCACAGTAATGTGTCAGAAATTATAAAAGGAAGAAAATAAATTTTGGAGTTGAAAAGCACAGTAACTGATATAAGATTTAATACTGTGTTTCAACAGTATATACAAATAGGCAGAAGAAGGGATCAGTGAACTTGAAGATAAGACAATTAAAGTCCTCCTGTCTGAGGAGCAGAATGTAGAAGAATGAAACTAAATGAACAGAACCTGAGGTATTTGCTTGACATTATTACAGGTACCAAGATATATTTCCTAGAAGTACCAGAGAAGAGAGAAAGAAAAGGTACACACATAAAAATCATATATATATTTAGAAATAATGGCTGAAACTTCCCAAATGTGATGAAAGAGATGAATATACACATCCAAGATGCTCAATGAACTCCCAGTAGTTTAGAATACAAGAGATGCATGCAAAGCCACTTTGAAATCAAGTTTTCAAATCCCAAAGGCTTAAAGTACTATCCTAAAAGCAGCAAGAGAAGTTACTTAGTGCATTCAAGGGAAGCTAGATTAAAATAACATACCACTTCCCATAAAAAGCCAGAGAACCTTGAAGACAGTGAAGTGATATATTTAAAGTACTTAAAGAAAGAGAGTCTTTGAAGTTGAAAGAAAATGGCACAAGATAGTAACTTGAAACTGGATGAATCAATAAAGTACTCTACTAGAAGAAATACATGGATAAATATAAAGATGAACATTATGGCAATTGTGGTTTGTAATACTGTATTTTAGCTCGAACATAATTTAAAACTCAAATGAATAAATATTCTAGATTTAAGGTTTTGCATACAAACCATGGAAATAGAATTGGGGAAAAGAACAATGGAACTAGAGGAGAAAGGTTTAGAGAGGCCCAATTTCCTAAAAAAAATCTCAAAATTCATGTAAGAGGTAATGAAAAGGGGTTTACAAAAGCAGAAAATAATGGAAGAGATGGGGGGGGGAAGGGTATAAGACATGCCAAAGAAAAATAGCAAAAGGCAGAAGTTAGCCTTATGTTATTAGTGATTAGTTTAAATGTACATGAATTAAACATGCCAACCAAAAGCAGAGGTTGCTAAAATAGAAAACCATGACCAACCATTTACTGCCTAAAAGAGATTGAACTTAAATTCAAAGACACAAATAGATTGGAAGTGAAAGAATGGAAAACATATTTAGTACAAATAGTAACTAAAAGTATAGATGGCTCTACTACTAACATACACAATGGACATTAAATGGAAAAAATGTTAAAAATGATAAAAAAGGAAAATATATATTGCTGTGTCAGAAAATAAGATGATTTAGCATTTATAAGCATATATGTATTGACAAAAAAGGCCCAAAAGATATGAAGCAATCATTGGCACACTTGAAGGGAAAAATATCTAGTTCTACATTAATCTTTGGATGTTTTAATATGTGACTTCTAATAATGGATAAAACATCTAGGCAGAATATCAATGAGGAAATAGGGGACTTCACCTACTCTATAAACTAACAAGACCTAACAGACATATATACAACACTTCACCTTAAAACAGTAGGATACAAACTTGTTTCAAATGTGCATGGTTCATTCACCAGTATAGACCACATATTAGGTCACAAATTAAGACTCAATAATAGTAAAAGATTTAAATCATAAAAGTATTTTTCCCTGACCACAATAGAATGAGACTTGCAATCAACAACAAACAGGAAATAACTGGAAAATACTTAGAAATATAGAAACAAAAGCAAAACATGACAGAACTTATGGGAGGCAATGAGGGCATTGCTGAGAGAGGAATTTAGTTATAAATGATTACTTTAAAAAATAAAGATTTCAATAACTGAACTACATATATTGAAGCTTTAGAAAAAGAAAAGCAACCAAACCACGTTTCCAGAACAAAGAAAATACATGAGATGAGAGTGGGAGTGAATGGACTAGACATGGAAAAACAATATAGAAAATCAGTGATACTGAATTTAGATCTTAGATAAGATGAAAATGGCAATATTTATTATACTGACAAAGAAAAAAGGTAAAAATAATGAACAAAAGTGAAAGTGATCACATTATTACTGACCTTACAGTAATACATCAAATTAGACAATCTAGATGAAATGGATAAATTATTAGAAACATACACATCATTTTACTTAAAAAGTAGAAAAAATTCTCAAAGGAGATAGGAAAAAACCAAGGAGGGGAGCCTTTTATCTGAAAACTAAAAAACAATGAAGAGAGAAATTTAAAAAGACAAAAATAGACTGAAAGGTATTCTGAGTTCATGGGCTGGAAAATACAATTCTGTGAACATATCAATACTTCCAAAAGCACTTGGCAGTTCAACACAATTCCTATCAATATTTGAGCCATGTTGCAGAAATTGAAAAAAACAATTCTTCAAATTTAATTGCAAGGGGGCCCTGAATAGACAAATCAATATTAGAAAATAAGAGTAAATTTGAAAGATGCACACCACTCAATTTAAAAAATTACTACATAGTTACAATTATCAAAGCAGTGCTCTATTGGCATGAGGGTAGGCATATAGGTAAATGGAATAGAATTGAGATTTCAGAAATACACCTTTATGTATATATCCAATTTATTTTCAACAAGTGTGAATTCCATGCTATGGGGAAAGAATGGTCTCTTCAATGACTGATTTTTGGAAAAATTAATGAAGTTGGACCCTGTACTAGCTAGCTTCCAGAATGCAATATATAAGAAATGGAATGGCTTTTTAAAATAGGAAATGTAATAAATTGCTAGTTTACCCTTCTAAGGCCATGAAAATGTCCCAATTAAAGAAAGTGTATAAAATTGTCCAAATTAAGCCTCTAAGAAGAGATTACTTTCACTCAAGAATGGTCAATGAAATTCAGGGTTTCTCTCTTAACTGGAAGGGCACATAGTGAGCAT
This sequence comes from Tamandua tetradactyla, assembly GCF_023851605.1. Lineage (NCBI taxonomy): Eukaryota > Metazoa > Chordata > Mammalia > Pilosa > Myrmecophagidae > Tamandua > Tamandua tetradactyla. The sequence goes on along the minus strand of NC_135352.1, from coordinate 781,914 downwards.
GGTGACATCTGCTCTCTTTATCTCTAGGATCCTTGTTTCATGAAGCTCCCTCAGGGGCATTTTCCTTCTTTATCTCTAAACATCTCTGGCTGCATGGTATCTCAGCCTATGACTTTGCTATCATTCTCCTGTGTTTCTCCAAAATGTTTCTTCTTTTAAAGAATTCCAGTAAACTAATCATCAAGACTCATTTGAAATGGGTGGAGTCACATCTCCCTCTAATCCAAGGTTAATATTCACAATTAGATGATTTACATCTCTGTGTAGATAATTTACTCAAGTTTCCCACCTATAGTATTGAATAGGGATTAAGAGAAATAGCTGCTTTCAATGAAAGGGATCTGGATTAAAACATGGCTGTACTAGGGTACATAATACTTTTAAACTGGCACAGACCTCTACCATCCTCCATTTAAAAAAATGCAAAATATGCTAAAATCTAATTATAAGAGTTAAATCACAAAACTCTTAAAAGTAAAGAGAAGAAAACACTTTACAGTGGATTCTAATATATGATACCAAAAGCCCAAACAAGGAAAAATAGATAAATTGAATTCCATTAAAATTAAAAATAATTTGTGCATCAAAGGACATTAACAACAAAGTGAAAAAACATCCTGCAGAATTTTAGAAAATAGTTGATAAAGGATTCATATAAAAAGTATATATAAAGAAGTCTCACAACTGAGAAAACAACACAACAACCAACAAAAACAAATATACAAGAATTTGAACAGACCTATCTCCAAAGAAGATATACAACAAATTGGCATGTAGCACATAAAAAAAATTCTCAGCCTGATTAGCCAATAAGGAAATGCAAATCAAAACCACAATGAGATGCAATATTACAACCACAAAATTCTTTATAATTAAATTTTTTTCCTGGAAAATTTTCCTAATGATGCAATGTGTATTAAGATTTTTTCTTTGCATTTTAATCATTAACATTTACCTTCACAATCATGGTAAGGTGAAATATTGAACAATTAAATGCAGCTAAGTTTTTCATCTTTGATACAACCCCTCACCTGGTCATTCATTGTGAATTACTTGATAGTCATATTAAGCTTTATTATCAAATGCTATTTGACATATGTATGTAAGTTCTGTTTGTATTTTTAGGAGAGTTTAACTTTTTGGATACTTACATCACTGAGATTTTTTTAGCTGTCATGAGACACAATTGTGAAAGAATCATAATAAAATGTATATACCTTATGTTTTTCTCCATCAGCTCAATTCTTTTTTCTCTCCCACATATATCTTAAATGAGCATAAACATTTCTTATGATATGCCATAAATAGTATCAAATTTTGATATTATTCTTATTTATGACATGCAGTATAATGTTGTCCTACTAGTGCTCTGATGGATAATACAAGGCCTTTGAGTATTTGTTTGATTCTTACTGAGTGTTTTTTTCTCAGATCAGTGTTCATTCTAAAGAATATATGTGTTAAAAAGTTCTTTTAATTTACACTTCCATTTCCTGCTTAGTTTAGCAATAATTAATATAAACCCATTTTTTCTGTTTGATCATTGAAAATATGCAACCTTGACATCATTACCATCTGGAAAGAACCAGAACCCTCATTGTTTGTGACCACCCTCATTTGATGTCTCTGAGTCTTAGGGATAGATGTGATGAAGGAGGTCACCCAGTGCAATTTGATGCTTGAGCAATTTTGCTTGATCTTTTTTTACTTTGAGCCTTTTAAGTAGTTTCAATAACAAAATTTAAACATTTGATATATATTTTAAATGAATGGAATATAACAACTGTCTAATCTTCTAAGGTTACTGTTACAGGGAATCAGAAATGGAGTGATTTTAAGCAAGAGTAAAATATGGCCTCACATTTTTGGAATCTGTAAGGCTGAAAGCAAGGTCATGCTTTCCTTGGAGGAAGAATCGGTTCCATGAATTTTCTGTCTTCTGCTGATGGTATTCCAGAAATCCATGGCATTCTTTGCCTCAGTTGTCATATGAGGTTCTAACTTCTGGCTGTCTCTGTCCAAGTTTCTTCTTCATTTAAGAATACCAGTAATATTGGATTAAGAGCCCACACACTCCAATATGATCTTATTTAACGTCATTAATTTCATCTGACATGAGCCCATTTCCAGATAGTACCACATCCTGAAGTACTGAAGAGTAGGACTTCAACATAACTTTTTTGGGAACATAACTCAATCCATCACAGAGAACAGGCTGGTTAACCGGAATCCCTCTACATGTTGATGGGAATATAAAATGGTACAGTTACTGTGGAAAGCAATTTAGTGTCTTTCAAAAAGTTAAACACAGAATGAGCATATTGCCATGGAATTCCACTCCTAAATATATGACCAAAGAAATTGGAAAAAGGGAATTAAACAGAATGATTTCACATCTGATCATACCAGCTTTATTCACTATTAAGTATTAACTACTAAAGCTATTTTCTTTTTTTTCTTACATGGGCAGGCACCAGGAATCAAACCCAGGTCCTCTGGCTTGGCAGGTGAGCATTCTTGCCTGCTGAGCCACCATGGCCCGCCCAAAACTATTTTCTTGTCTGCTTTGAATTTACTATCTGAAATGACCTCATCTCCCCTTGCTAGAAACATTAAAAACCTTGAATCTCCTTTGTTCGGAGAGACATATTTTGGGCAATTATGCTGTCTGTTCTCCTGCTACATGGTTAGTAATAAACCTTTCTCTGTTTGAAACTCCAGCATCTCAGGTATTGGTTACTGAGCATGTTGGGCAAAAGAATCCATGGATATTGTCTGGTATTAATTGGTAACTACAAAGGGACAAATGATCTAATCTCTGTGGCCCTGACAGGGCATAGAGGCCAGGTAACAGAGCTTTTTGCAGCTGCTGGACTTAATTTAGTCTAGAAGTACAGTGATTGGGAGTTCTCTGTCCTGCCAGCACTCCAACAACTTCAAGTTTTGAAGACTTTCAAAGAGAGAAACCATTTCCAGTTCCAGGTCCAGCATCTGAATTGGTGAGTGGGTCATCAGGGTTAAGGTGGATCAGGAAGTAAATAAGTGGTCTGAGTTCCCTTTGACCTAGGCCTGGGTCCAGCTTCCAGAATGATCCCTTTGCTGTTACCTCTGCACCTCCTGATTTGGGCACCTTGCTGTACACGGTTTGAGGTCCTGACCTGATCCAACAATTAATGGGTTTAATGAAGTTAAGTAGGCCTGTTTAAGTTTTAGCCAGCATGTTACCTAAATATTGGTGTATTGCTAAATTGGTGTGGTAGGTGTTTTATGTCTGTTTAAGTGTCAGTTGATGCATTTGTTGTGCTGTTTAAATATAGCAAGTGTTGTTAATAGTATAAGGTGGTGTTTTGCCACATTCATACTATCTGAGTGTTTTAGCTGATTATTGACCATGGAAGTCTTTTAAAATGGGAAATTCTAACTCTAATGGTGTTCCTGAATATAGCCCTCTGGGCTGCATCTTGAATAGCTGGAAAAATTTTAGCTATGAGTCTATGAAAAAGTGGAACTTAATTCACTTTTGTAACTCAGTCTGGCCACAATATAATTAAGAATCAGAAGACAGCTGGCTGAGAATGGATCTATAGATAAGAGCATCATATTGCAATTAGAACTGTCCTGCAAAAAGAAACAGAAATGGGATGAGATGATGTATGTTCAATTCTTCCATTGTCTATCCTAGCAATTGATGTTAATGAGAAGATGTGATGTTGTACCCATTAAGATTGATGAAAAAAAGAAAAACATTCTTCCTGATTCATACTGGAGGATTCAACAGAATTGTTATTAACTCCTTTATCTTCTCTGTCTGCACCCTATAACAAAGGAACAAACAGATCAGGAAAAGAATAAAATCTCATACCCCTTCATCATCTTCTTCAATATCTCCCTATACCAGAGAGAAATGATCCTGAAGGAGGAATGGTCTACCACTTCCACACCTGAGAGGAAACCCAATTTGGTCAGGGCTCCTCTTTAAAATCAGCAGCAGAACCACTTCAAAAACTTCTACCCCTCTGGCAAGTGTGAGTTGGAGTAGATGATCAGGGAGGACCAAGAGGATTTGTGTATGTGCATGTATCAGATTTATATAATTGAAAAAATAATACTCCACTTTATAGAGAGGACCCAAAGGAAATAGAGAAACTACTTACTTCAATATTTGCATCCTATAACCCAAATTGTCTTGACATTCAGGCTTCATTAAATACCTTGATAAGAGAAGAAGAATGGAGAATGGTAACAGAAAAGGCAAAGCAGGAAGCTGATAGAAAACAGGGAGAAAATTCCAGCAACCCAGGATATTCTGAGGCAAATTTAGCAAAACCTATAAGGGACCCTGAATGGAATCCAAATGAAGTAGAGGGCTGAGCTAAATTAGAATACCATAAAGAGTACAGTATTGTAAGCCTGTGAAAAGGTGTCCCTAAAGCTATAAATTACCAGAAAATAAATGAAGTATGACAAGGGCCAAAAGAAAATCCCTTGGCTTTTCTTGAAAGAATTTATACTACTTACTGGCAGTACACAAACAGGTCCAGAAAGTCAAGAAAATGTCATAAACCTAAATATGACTTTTATTACTCAGAGCTTTCATCATATAAGGATAAACAATGGAAAAGCATTTACTATCTCTAGGTTGATTGACATCTGTTTTAAAGTTTATAGCAACAGTGATCAAGTTAAATATCAGTATTTTCAAAAGCAAGCAGCACTGGAGGATCAATACCTTAGGAAGTAAATTGTACTTCTTGGGACTCTAATGAACCAAGGACAACCAGGATAAGACAATGGCAAGACGGTAAGCATCCTGGGTCCCTCCACATTTCCCTTGAGAGTTGGGAGGGACTCCTAAGAAATTAGGAGCAAACCAATGCATATACTGCAGAAAAGGGGGGCAGTGGAAGAGGGATTGCCCTAGCCACCCCCAAAGAAAAGCCCCAAGGGAAGCTGGACAGCCTGTATTACAGATGCCCCAATGAAATGATGGTGCAGCTGACAGTCACTTTGAATGAAGGGCGCCAAGGGCTCTATGAAGAAACATCACTTCTTTCAATCTCCCACCAAGACCTTTGGATAACAGTACAGGTGAGAAAGCAATTAATTGACTATCTTGTCTATACAAGAACCATGAACTCAGTATTAAACACAAAACCTAATGTGATTTCCAACCAATCTGCTACTATAACTGGAGTATCTAGTAAGAACACGAATAAGCCATTTTTGCAGCATCTAGACTGTTTAATTGGGACTAAAAATTTAAAGCATAGTTTTTTATATGTACCAGAATGCCCACTTTCCTTGCTGGGAAGAGACTCGCTAACCAAGTTAAATGCCCAGATAATCTTTTCTCTGGTTTGTGCCTCCAGGGCATGCATGTGCACTGCAACCTACTTTCCTATTCACCAAAAGAGACAATCTGAACAGGCCTATTCCAGAAGAAATCTTAAAAGCTAAGAAACCAGAAGCATGGACTGATGAATATATGGACAGGCAAAGACAGTAGAGCCATTTTGAGTGAAACCTCAGAAGCCAGGTGCTGTGCATAAAATTAAACAGTATCCACATAAGCTAGAATACAGAAAAGGAATTGCTCCACTTATAGAGAAATTTCTGAAATACCAATTAATAAGACACTGTCAATCTCCATATAATACTCAAATATTGCCTGTGCAAAAGCCAAGCACCCTAAATGAGTATCATTTCATGCAGAATCTCTGGGCTATTCATCAAATTTTAGAAGCCATTCACCTTGTGGTGCCAAACCTGAGCACCTTACTTACTGCATTATCTGAGGATATCTGTTGGTTAACCATCTTAGATTTGAAAGACATCTTTTAGTGCATACCCCTTAATTCAGAATCACAGGAATTTTTTACTTTTGAACAGGAGGACCCAGTCACTAAACTTAAGCAAGAATATTGTTGGACTGTCCTTCTACAAGAGTTTAAAAATTCTCTCACAATATTTGGAAAAATGTTATCTAGACACCTAAAACATTTACTCTTACATGAAGGAGGATTATTACAGCATGTAGATGACATATTAATAGCAATCTGTACTAAAGATACATCAGACAAAAACACTATACAAACCATAAATTTTTAGTGGACTGGGGTTCTAAGGCCTCAAAGAAGGCTCAAATTTCACAAGAATCTGTGAAATATTTGGGTTTTGAGTTATTGACAGAACAGAGAAATCTATTGCCAGTTTGAAGAAAGGTTTTAGCCCAAGTGGCAGAGACACTTACTAAAAAGACAGCTTTGAGAATTCCTAGGGATGGCAGGCTTTTGTAGGATTTGGATACCTAATATTGGGCTCATAGCAAAGCCTTTAGGTAAAGCCCTCACCAGATCTGAGGAAGAAACTTTACAATGGACCACTGAATGTAACAGTGCTTTCCAGAAAATAAAAAGACAAGTGCCAGTACTAGTGCCTGTACTAGACCTTCCAGAACCAAGTACCTTTTCATACATGAAATTAAGGAATTGGATTAGGAGTGCCCTGTTGTTTGATCTTCAGTTTACCTTATTCTAGACCTCTTGGTTAGGTTTTGTTTAACAGATCAGAATTTTTCAGATCTTGTTTTCTTGTTTCTTGCCCTGCCTGTATGATGCCTTTTACCCCTTTAGGAGGGTCTATTTAGGTATTATAGACTGAAGTCAGGTTTTTTCAGACCAACTGACCTCCTCTTAGGAGTAAAGAGTAACCTGCATCAGTTTCCCCTGAGGGTGAGACCAAACAGGTTAAAAGAATTTTGTATGAAATCTCTAGACTTTGTGTTTTTCCTATTTTACCCAGTATGTGGTGCTTGTATGCCTGCAGGTCCCACCAGCTTAAGGTGATATGGTACCTTTAAGTTCATCAGACTCTCCCTGCTGGGGGTGTGGTTGAGGCAGAGGAGAAGTTGTAGGCTGCCTTTAATCACTTCAGTTCTCCAGACCCTGGGATCTGAATTCATTGATGGAGGGAGTCAAGGAATTGAATTGAATTCTGAGCAGGAATCCTTCTCCTGGGGAAGGTGTAGCCTCCAGAGAAACTCTCAGACAAGCTTAATTCTGCCCTTGCTTGGGGCAGTTGGAGCCTGAGAAGACTTGCTGTTGTATCCAAAGAGCTGTCAAGCCATGGAAATACAGCCACAAAAAAAGAAAAGAAAAAAATCCCTTAATTGCAGTGCACCTGTTCCTCAGGTTTGCTAATCAAGATTTTGAGTTGGTACATTGCTCTTTGTATCTTCAGTTTCTATGTACCCCCTCCTTCTGGCCATGTCCTTAATGGCTTGGGCACTTTCAAGTGTTTTGTGCTGTACAATCCGAAAAAACTGTTCTTTTTTCTTTTCTGTCTGCTGTGCTCCCTCCATGCTGGGGCAAATTCCAGCAACCTCAACTTTTACTCGAGGCATTCAGCTGAGCTGGAGCCCTAGTTTTAGTACTCAGATTTTTAAAATTAATTCCACAATTGGACCTTAGTTACACTCAGCCCCTGCCACCTGTACAGTCTCTTTCCTTTCCTCTCTGGAAACTAGCCTGTTGGGGAGAGGTGCTGGCCTCCACCACTTGGGGGACTCACAGTTCTGGGTGGGATTGCAGTCAGTCCAGCTTGTCCAGCCTGGTGAACACTGTATGCCTGGCCACTGTTGTGGCACCAGCAGTTGTTCTGTACTGCTCCTGGTTATTTGATAGCTGCTCTGGAGGATGAACTAAATCCTACATGTCACTGACCTGCCATCTTGCTTCCCTTCACCAATCCTTTTTGATTATCTGCTTAATATACTCTAGGATGTATCTAGGCATTGCAATAGTCTTTACAGGATTAAAGCTTTTCTTTTTTATCCTGGACTCCTTGTGTTTCAATTGTTCCAATGAGCTATACAGATTGACTGAGGTAGATTATGTGCTGCAGAAAATTTGAGTTCCCGACCAAATAAACACTTCATCCTTTGGTCTCAAAGAGTATGTGTGGTTCTAAAATATAAACACTGTCTTTCTTACCCTTGTGTTCTGAATCACTTTAACACCAATCTTATCAGCTTCATTTCTATCTTTAAATATCAGGCTATATGTAACAGCTTCTTGAAATCCAGAAATAATAATCACCACTTCAGATCTAATGTGCCTGCTCTAAAAGCTTGCAATCAAGGCCCCTCTTTTCTTATAAGCATTTTCTAAAGGGGACCATACCATGTTATCCTTTTGTCCTGGCTTGTTTTGCCTCACCAAATGTCCACATGTTCATTCACATCATTGTATGCCTCGGGACTTTGTTCCTTTTTTTCCATAGCAGCACAAACTTCATTCACAAGTATACACCACTTTCAGAAATCTACTTCTCAATCAGTACATACTTCAACACCTGCTTTCATCGGGTATCATGTATAGTGCCCAAAGTTCACAGTCCATCAGCATTCTTGATTGTAGATAATTACATTATTCCCAAGAGAAAGAAAACGAACAACACATCCTTGCCAAATAGGAAATCTAAACCTCATCTGAACTCTTGTCCCTCCATTCCACTTTTTATTTCTACTGCTGCTGTGGAAGTGCTAATTTTTTCCTTTTGAACATAGCCCAGAGCATGCAACAGCAGTTTTCCTTCTATACTGTGGATTTAAACAGCCTTTGTACATGAATCATAGCTTTGAAGTAATTCTTGCAAGAACTAATTCATATTTCCAGTTTAATCAGTGTGATATGTATGTATATACAACCCCTTTCAATCCTGTTCATCTTCAATATGGTAATATTACTTATAGAACAACTAGAGAACTGCCTTCACTTCAATCTATTACCTTATTTTGGAGTTCAACCTCATTAGCTCATACTAACTTCTAGGTATCTCTAAGTCCCCTATATTATGTATTATAAGCCTCTGATTATACCTTCATGCTGGTCATAAAAGTGGAATCATACAGTATCTATCCTTTTGTGTCTGGCTTATTTCATTCAGCATTATGTCCTCAAGGCTCACCCATCTCACAATGTGTTTGAGGATGATATTTCCTCTTACTGCTGCATAATATTCCATAATATGTATATATCACATTTCGTTGATCCACTCATCTGTTGATGGTCATTTGGTTTGTTTCCATCTTTTGGCAATTGTGAATAATGCCTCTATGAACATCAGTGTGCAAATGTCTGTTTGTGTCATTGCTTTCCATTCTTTTGGGCATGTAAAATAGTGTTATTATTGTGTCATAGGCAAATGGATATTTATTTTCCTAAGGAACAGCTAAACAGTCTTCCGTAGTGTGCTGGTTTGAAAGGAAGTATGTCCCTTAAGAAAAGCCATGTTTTAATATAAATCTCATTTCATAAAGGTAGAATAATCCCTGTTAAATACTGTATGTTTGAAACTATAATGAGATCATCTCCCTGGATGATGTGATTTAGTCAAGAGTGGTTGTTAAACTGAATTAAGGGATGACATGTCTCCACCCACTTGGGTGGGCATTGATTAGTTTGTGAAGTCCTATAAAAGGAAATATTTTGGAGAATGAGAGATTCAGAGAGAGCAGAATGACATAGCCATGAGAAGCAGAGTCCACCAGCCAGCGACCTTTGGAGATGAAGAAGGAAAATGCCTCCCAGGGAGCTTCACAAAACAGGAAGCCAGGAGAAGATGATAGCAGATGATGCCAGGTTCGCCATGTGCCCTTCCAGGTGAGAGAGGAACCCTGGCCATGTTCACCATGTGCCTTTCCAGATGAGAGAGAAACCCTGAACTTCATTGGCCTTCTTGAACCAAGGTGTCTTTCCCTGGATGTCTTAGATCGGACATTTCTATAGACTTGTTTTAACTGGGACATTTTCTCAGACTTAGAACTGTAACCCAGCAACTCATTAAATTCTCCCTTTTAAAAGCCATTCCATTTCTTGTATATTGCATTCCAGCAGCTAGCAAACTAGAACACATAGTGACTCCAACATTGTACGTTCCCACCAGTAGGGCATAAGTGTCAAAGTTTCTCTACATCCTCTCCAACATTTATGTCTTCCTGTTTTTTTAATAGCAGCTATTCTTCTAGGTGTGAAGTAGTATCTCATTGTAGTCTTGGTCTTCATTTCCCTTAAAGCCAATGAAAATGAGCATCTCTTCAGATGCTTTTGGACCATCTCTATTTGCTCTTCAGAAAAATACCTATTCACGTCTTTAGCTTATTTTATAATTGGGTTGTTTGTTCTTTTACTGTACAATTGTATGATTTCTTTGTGTATACAGGAAATCAAACCTTTATCCAATATGTGATTTCCAAATTTTCTCCCATTGAGTTGGCTGCCTCTTCATCTTTTGACAGTATTTTGAGGTGCAGAAGCATTTGATGTTAAGGAGTACCCATTCATCTATTTTTTCTTTTATTGCTTGTGCTTTGCATGAAAAGTTTAGAAAGCTACCTCCTATTACTAAATCTTGAATAGGTTTCCCTACATTTTCTTCTAGAAGTTTTAAGGCACTATTTCTTATATTTAGGTGGTTGATTCACTTTGAGTTAATTTTTGTGAAGGATGTAAGATAGGGGCCCTCTTTCATTTTTTTGGCTATTGATATCCACTTCTCCCATGCCCAATTATTGAAAAGACTCTTTTGACCCAGTTCAGAGAATTTGGGGGGCTTGTTAAAAGTCAGTCGACCATAGATTTGGTGGACTATTTCTGCACTGACATTTTGATTCCACTGATCAATGCTTCTATCTTTGTGCCTGTACCATGCTGTTTGATCACTGTGGCTTTATAATAGGTTTTAAAGTCACAGAGTGTTATTCCTCCCACTTCATTCTTCTTTTTTAGGATATTTTAGCTATTCAGGGTTTCTTTCCCTTCCAGATGAATTTGGTAATTGTCTTTTTGTTGGAATTTTTATTGGTACTGTGTTGAATCTGTAGATCAATCTGGGAGAATTGATATCTTAATTATATTTAGTCTTCCTATTCATGAGCAGGGAATGTCTTTTCACTTATTTACATATCCCTTGATTTCTTTTAGCAATATTCTGTAGTTTTCTGTGTACAAGTCCTTTACATCCTTAATTAAGTTCATTCCTAAGTACTTGATTCTTTTAGTTGCTATATTGAATGGAATTTTTTATTTAACTGACTTCTCAGCTATGTCATTGTTTGTGTATAGAAGCGCTACTGATTTTTGAGCATTAATTTTATATCCCACCACCTTGCTGAATTTATTAGTCCAAATAACTTTCTGTAGACTTCTCAAGATCTTCCAAGTATATATCATGTCATCTGCAAATAATGAGTTTTATTTCTTCCTTTCCAATTTGGATGTCTTTTATTTCTTTGTCATGCCTGAATGCTCTATTTAGAACTTCTAACGCAATGTTGAATAAGAGTGGTGACATCGGGGGTCTTTGTCTCATGCCTGATCTTAGGGAGGATTCTTTCTGTCTCTCTCCATTGAGTGTGATGTTGGCTATCAGTTTTTCATATATTCCCTTTATCATATTGAGGTTGTTACCTTTGATTCCTATCTTTTGGAGTTTTTTTTATCAGAAAAAGATGTTGAATTTTGCCAAATGCTTTTTCAGCATCAATCAGGATGATCATGTGATTTTTCACGATCATGGTGTATAATTCTTTTAAGGCGTTGTTATATTTGATTTGCTAATATTTCATTGAGAATTTTTTTTGCATCAATGCTCATTAAGGAGATTGGCCTGTAGTTTTCCTTTCTTATAGCATCTTCACTTGGTGTTGGTATTAAAATTATATTAACCTCATAAAATGAGTTAGGTAGAGTTCCTTTTTTCCTCAAGTTTTTGGAAAAGTTTGAGAAGGATAGGTATTAGGTTTTTTTTGAATATTTGATAAAATTCCCCTGTGAAACCATATGACCATGGGCTTTTCTTTGTGGGAAGATTTTTGATGACTTTCTGAAGCTCTTTACTTGTGATTGGTTTGCTGAGAGCTTCTATTTCTTCCTGAGTCAGTATAGCTTGTTTGTTTGTTTCCAGGAATTTTTCCATTTCATCTAAATTGTGTAGTTTGTTGGCATATAGTTACCCATAATGTCCTCTTATGATTTCTTTATTTCTTCAGGGCCTGTGGTTATGCAACCCTTCTTATTTCTGAATTTGTTTATTTGTATCTTCTTTCTTTTTTCCTTTGTCAGTCTTGCTAGTGGCCCATCAATTTTATTGATTTTCTCAAAGAACCAACTTTTATTGATTTTTTTCTATTGTTCTTTTGTTCTCCCATTCATTTGTCACTGCTTTACTCCTTGTTATTTCTCTTCTATTTACTTTGGGTTTGCTGTTCTTTCTCAAGTTCCTCCAGTTAATTTCTCAATTTTTGCTCTTTCCTGTCTTTTATTATAGGCATTTAGGGTGATCCATTTCCCCTTCAGTAGCTTTTGCCACATCCCGTTCTCATTTTCATTTATCTCTAGATAGCTATTAATTTCTCAAGCAGTTTCATCTTTAACCCACCGGTTGTTTAAGAGTGTCTTATTTAATCTCCATTTATTTGTGAATGTTCTCATTCTTTGGTGATTATTGAGATCCTACTTCATCCCTTTGTAATCAGATAAAGTGCGTTGAATGATTTCAATGTTTTTAAATTTGTAAAGACCTGTTTTGTGCCTTAGCATATGATCTCTCTTGGAGAATGTTCCAAGAGTACTAGAGAAGAATATATATCCTTGTGTTTTGGAATGCAATGACCTGTACATCTGTGTTAGGTCTAATTCATTTATCACATTATTTAATTCCTCCATTTACTTGTTGATCTTCTGTCTAGTTGCTTTTTCTTTAGAGGAGTGTGGTGCATTGAAGTCTCCTACTATTTTTGTGTAAATATCTATTGCTCCCTTCAGTTATGCCAGTGTCTGTCTCATGTTCTTTTGAGCTTCTTTATTGGGAGTATAAACTTTTAAGATTGTTGTATCTTCATGGTGAATTGACCTTTTAATTAGTATGTTGTGTCCTTCTTTGTCTCTTATTATATCTTTAAGTTTAAAGTCTATTTTGTCCAATATTAGGATAGCTACTCCTTCTTTCTTTTGGTTACAGCCTGTGTGGAAAATCCTTTTCCATCCTTTCACTTTCAATCTATTTGTATATTTTGTGTCTAAAATGAGTCTTTTGTAAGTGGCATATAGTTGGATTATATTTCTTAATCTGTTCTGCCAATCTGCATCTTTTAATTGGTAAATTTAAAAGTCTTTTTTAACATTTATAGTTATTACTGAAATGTGTACACCTGCAGGTTGAGTACGTTACACTGGTGCTTGTGAATGTGGGTGTCCAGCAGCTTGTGAATGTGGGTGCCCAGCAGCCAGGAAGAAAGTATCTGTGCAGGTGCACAGTCTGGGGGTGGTGCAACCCTGGTGCACACTGGTCTAACATGTGGAATACTTTGTGTGCTTTTGGAGATCTGTGGCAGCAGGTCAGTTTTATGCCTCTGCTTGTGGGGGCAGATGTGACCTAGTTGCACAAGTCAACACTTTCTCAGAGATGGGAAGTGTGACTAAGGGCAGTGCATATCTGTGATCCTAGGACTGCTATAAACTGAAGCTCCCAAAGCTGAAGTGTGTGATTGGGGTTTGTATGCATGTGCAGGTTTAAGAGTGCCATAAACTGAATTTCCCAGAACTAAAGGATATGATTGGGGGCCCATGCACATGTGCATGTCTAGGAGTGCTGTAAACTGATGCACAGAGTTCAGAGGGGGTGGGGTGAGTCTGCATGACTCTATGGGTGGGGGCCGAGGGTTGCCTGATAATGGAGATTAGTGCCCATAGCCTTTATGTGCTGGCAACAGCATTCAGGGAACAGGGAGTGGGAGATAAGGCTCAGGAGGTGTACAGGAGAGGTGAGTTGGGCTGTAATTGGAGTGGAGGCATGGGGTGGGTACGTGCATTGGGGGCTGGTGGAGCAGGGGTGCTTGGAGCATGAGGACTGGGCAAGGGTGACAGGGTTTGTGTGCATGGGGTGTGGGGTAAGTTGTGGGTCATGGAGCAGCACTGGTGAAGGTAATGTCTTCAAGTAACATGTCCTGGCTTACTTCTAAGTCCCTAGTTTCCATCTATGCTCTCTTGTGGGCTCCATGCCTCCACACCAGGCTACAGTTTTCTGCTTCTCAGTTCCTTGGCCCCTGCAATCAGGGCTTTTCTATTTGGTGCAGAAGGCTCTCCCAGGTCAGCTGCACTATTGAATCACTGTCTCAGGCACTTTCCCATCTCTTCTCTAATTTTTCTGTGGAGCAGGGCTTAGCTCCACCTCCTCTATTTGGTCATCTTCCTGGAAGTCCTCCCTGCTCATATTTTTCAATTATTTTCCTTATGTATGCTTCTATTTGTCATGTTTCAGATGTTCGGTCCTTTAGTTCACTACTCCTTTCTTCTGTCTCTTCAAATCTGTTACTGTAGGCTTTCATTGAGTTTTTTCTGCATCTTTTCTATTGCGCCTTTCATTCCCATAAGTTCTGTGATTTGTTTTTTCAATATTCTGAGTTCTTTTTGTTTGCTTAATGTCTTCTTATGTCCTACCTCAACTTGTTGATTTGATTTTGGAAGAGATTTTCCACATCTGTCCAAACATCCTGAATTAGTTTTTTCAACTGCCTTCTGTAGCTCATTTAAAGTGTTGTTTTGTTTCTTTGCCTGGGTCATAGGCCTGGTTTTCCTAATATAATATTATTTTTTGCTGGTGACTGGGCATTTATTTTCCTTAGTTAGTTTATTTTGGAGATTGTTTTCTTTCCTTTCCCTAGGATTTTCCTGTTGGATAACTTTGTTCTCTATCTGTTTTTTGACATTCAGCTCAACTTATTCTAGACCTTTAGCATAGTTTCTGTTTAACTGATCAGAATTTTTTAATTTTTGTTTCCCTGTTTCTTGCCCTGCCTATACGGATTTTTTTTTTTGAGGAATGTGTCCTCTGATATTATAGACCCAGCCATAATTTTCCAGACCAGACAGGCCCAGTGTCAGAATGAAAGTATATCCAGCATCAGTTTACCTTAAGGTTGAGACCCAGAATGTTTTGAATATTTCCTATGAAACCTCTAGACTTTGTGCTTTTTCTATCCTGCCCAGCATGTGGCACTTCTTTTCATGTGGCTTCCCTCCAGCTTAAAGTTATGTGGTACCTTTAATTTCAGCAAACTCTCCCTACCAGGGGGCATGATTGAGACAGAAGTGAAGTAGTGTGATGGTTTTCATTGCTTCAGTTTTGCAGTCCTTATGGCCCTAGCTCCTTTAGGGAGGAATTCCACTTGAGTTGGTCCTTGTTCCCTTTTTCTTTAGGATAATACACCCTTTAGGGAATTAACTCCTTTCACCTGACTAGTTACTTTGTCACTCAGACAACCTTGATTTCACCCTTGTTTGGGGTACTGTTGGGTCTGAGATTGCTTCCAGTTCTATTGAATAAACTACTAAGGAGTGAAAAAGCACCAATAAAAGCTTTCTTAGAGCTGGACTCCTGCTTCTTGGGTTTGTCAATCAAGAGATAATGTTGGTACATGGCTCTATGTATCACCAGGCTCCATGTTCCCCCATTTATTGAGGTCCTGCCCTTTTCCAGTATTTTGTGCTATCCATCTCAATAAGTTTCTGTTTCTTTTCCCATTATTCCTGTCCCCTCTCTTTTGGGACAAACTCCAAATTCCTTTAGTATTTATTTCAGGTTTATCTTTGCTGGGAACCTGTTCTCAGTAGTCACGATTTGTTAATTAATTCTGCAATTGGAACTTGGTTGAACTAAGCGCTTGCTGATAGTAAACTCTGTTTCCTTTCCCCTTGGAAACCTGCTTTCCATGCCCATGGGGAATGGGCACCTCCATGGGTTAAGGGACTCACAGTTCTGTGTGGGATCTCAGCCATTCTGCATGGTCCAGATTGGTGTACACTGTGTGTCTTCTCTCAGATGTTTCCCCACCACTTGGTCTGTACCATTCCTGGCTATTTATTAACTTCTCTGGAGGACAAGTTAAATTCCACATCTCACAATGTCACCATCTTGCCCCATCTACCCATACTAAGTTTGGATTAAGAAGTGTGTCCTCACACTTTGTTCTTTTTTTTCAAGTTTGTTTTGCTTTTTCAGTTCTCTTATTATTTCATATGAATTTAAGTATTGGGTTTTCCACTTCTGCAAAGAGACATTGCTGCAATCATAATAGGGATTGCATTGTGCCTACAGATCACTTTAGGAAGTATTGACATCTGAAGAATTTTAAATCTTCCAGTCCACCAACATGGAATATCCTTCCATTTATTTAGGTCTTCTTTACTTTCTTTCAGCAATATTTTGCAGTTTTCAGTGTGCAAGACTTTCACTTCCTTAGATGAGTTTATTCCTAGATATTTTATAAATGTAAGTACAGTTATAAATGGAAATTTTTAGTCTTAATTTACTTTTCATATTGTTCATTACTGGTGTACAGAAACACTTTGGATTTTTGCCTTTTGATCTAACTTGCAACATTGATGAATTAATTTCTCAGCTATGACAGGTCTCTTGTGAATTGGATTTTTATGTATAGGATCATGCTATCTGTGGATAGAGTTAGTTTTACTTCTTTCATTCCAATTTGGATGCATTCTATTTCTATTTTTCATTCCTAATTTCCCTAGGTAGAATTCCTAGTAAAGTGTTGAATAAAAGTAGTGACAATGGGCCTCTGTGTCTTGTTCTTGAACTTCAGTGAACTTAGGTAAAAGATTTCAGTCTGTTGCCATTGAGTATGATGATGTCTATGGTTTTTACATAAATTCCCTTTATCATGTTGAGAAATTCCCCTTCTATTTCTCCTTTTCTGAGAGCTTTTATTATGAAAGATGTTGGAATCTGTCAAATCCCTTTCTGCATCAATTGAGGTTATTATGTGATTTTTTCCTTTATTCTATTAAAGTATTGCATCAATTTCTTTTTGTTTTTTGTTTGTTTGTTTGTTTTTTAAGGTCAAAATGCAGTTTATTTCCTTAAATGCTTTAGGGTGCATATATATTACCAGGTAACACATAAACTTTAAGGTTAAAACTTTTACGTATATTAGTTTTCTCATTTTTATATTAGGCGGCTTATCAATTCAACTGTTTGAAAAGCTTTAAGAAAGTGGGAAAAGGTAAGGACCAAATATTCATGCAAATATGACTGGCATACTGGGGATAATTTCATAAATATTCAGTCTTAAATTATGTGCATGAGTTGCAAATCTTGAGGGAAGAGTACTAACCTCCAACATCCCTTTAGTTCTAATGTTTTATAATTATTCAGAAACATTTCAATTGCTAAAAAAAACTTCAGATTTTAAAATAAAACTGTCTAAATTTGTGTAAGGGAAACTTCAGAAAACTTTTTGTTTTTGATTTCAGTTGATTTTCTTTTGTTAAACGACTTCAGAATTCTGGAACAAATCCCATTTTTTCATGTGGTATAATCCTTTTAATATACTGTCACAGTCAGGTTGCCAGTATTTTTTTTTATGTTTTTGGCATCATATTCATAAGACATACTGGTGTATAATTTTCTTTTTTTATGCTACTTTCACATGGCTTGGGTATTAAGGTAATGCCAACCTTATAGAATGAGTTAAAAATTTGTTCCTCCTTTCCTACTTATTGGAAGAGTTTGAGAAGAATTGGGCTTAAATCTTTTTAAACGTTTAGTAGACTTCAACAAATAAGACATCCAGTCCTGGACTTTTCTTTTGGGGATCTTGTTCATTACCAATCCAATGTGTTGCTTATTACAGATCTGTTGATGTATTTCTTCTTTATAAGTTTAGGTGATTTGTATGTTTCTAGGAAAATGACCATTTCATTTACATTGTCTAATTTATTGGCATGCAATTGTTGTAAGCATGCTCTTAAAATCTTCATTATTTATATGAAGTCATTACTAATGTCTTCTTTCCTTTCTGATTTTTCTTATCTGACCCATTATTTTATCTTCCTTATCATTCTTAGGTAAAAGTTGCCAATTTTATTTGATTTTTTTAAAAAAAATTTTTAGTTATATTGATTATCTTTATCATTTTACCCTTCTCAATTTCACTCTAATCTTTTCTTCTGCTAACTTTGGGTTTGTTTTTTTCTTCTTTTACAAGGTATGTAGTTAATTTATTGGTTTTTAATCTTTCTTATTTTTTATGTGGACATTTAGAGCTATAAATTGAACACCATCTACCCTGCATCTTATAGTTACATTTGATTTTTGTTTTCATTGGTCTGTACTGTCTAATTACATTTGTGATTTCTTCTTTGACACATTAGCTCTTTAATTTCCAGATATTTGTAAATTTTCTATTGTTCTTTCTTCTACTGATTCCTAGCTTCTTTCTGTTTGTTGACTGTAAACAAATATTTTTTAATTTATTGAGATTTGATCTACAACCTAAGATATGGTCTATCCTAGCAAATGACCCATGTGCATTTGAGAAGAATATATATTCTGTTGTTATGGTGGGGCATGTTCTATACATGTCTGTGAGGTGTAATAGATGGTCTATCCTAGCAAATGACCCATGTGCATTTGAGAAGAATATATATTCTGTTGTTATGGTGGGGCATGTTCTATACATGTCTGTGAGGTGTAATAGATTTCTCTTGTAATTCAAGTCCCTTATTTCTTTATTGATCATACATTTAGATGTTGTATCAATTATTCAAAATATATGTTGAAATCTCTATTATTTAGAATTATTTCTGCTTTCAATTCTATCCATTTTTGTTTCATATATTTTGGGTCTCCATTGCTGGATCTATATATGTTTATAATTCTCATATCTTCATGATGTATTGAACCTTCTTATCAATATTCCACAAACTTCTTTGTTGCCTGTAAAAGCTGTTGCCTTAAAGTTTATTTTCTCTGACACTAATATGCCCAAACCCAATAGGTTAGTGCCACGTATACAGAGGTGATTGGAAGACAGGGTTGGTGGGCGCGTGCGTCATACGCGGAAACAGGATGCGGGCGCCATCTTGACTCACTCGATGGGCGGGGGGAACTCTAGAGCAGGCCGCAGCGTGTCCACTAGGCCAGACCCGGGAGGCGGCTCTCCACATCTCCCCTTTTTTTATTTATTTTGACCCAGTGTCTCCATTGATGAGTGTGCTCCCGTGGGCCTGAGTGGCCCACTACATGTTTTGGTGCTTTGGGGAGTCTGGACTAGGCTTGCTAGGCACCAACCAGAATGCCACCTCATATAGAGACCGGAGAGCCCGTGAGCTGGAAACCACGTGACTCTCCCTGCAGTGCTTCGCCTCGCAACTGGGTTATGAGGGGGGGCAGGAGAGCGGCAACCAGAATCGAGAGTGTCGCTAGGTGTCTCTGTGCAATGGCTGGAGTCTAGTCTGGCCAGGACTGCGACTTCGCCTAAGAGATCAGCCTACGACCAAAATTATGACTGCTGGTGCCGCCTTTTATACCCGGGACACAGCCATGGGCCTTGCAGCGGGTCTTGCTTTCAAGCGTCCCGCCCTGAGTGGCCGGGATGGGTCATACGGTGAAATGGGGGACTGGGCAGCAGGGCGGTCGTTGTCAGGAGCACCAGGGGCGAGTGACATAGCCAACATGGTAGTAACACGCAATTGCTGCTGTGTCTGGAACAAGCGTTCTAACAAACATTTAACAGTGACTAATCCCACTAATAGTCCCACCGCTACGAGAATCCAAGTAGTCAAATTGGGCCAAGAGAACCAAGAGGTAACTCGGTTCCACAGACTTTGTACAGTCTCGCCCAGTTTGGAAAGGTCGAAGGCAACGGGGGTTAACTTGATCTTCCCAAGCACTTTAAGGTCTGATTCCACCTGTTGGGAGAGCGGGGGGTATTAAAACTGGTCCCCCTTCTAAACAATCGAAGGGTGACCGGCGTTTTCGTTGCCATCTCGTCAGTCGCCGCCGTCATCAGCAGAGTTGGAGGCCTGATCTGATGGTTCAGGTTGAAGGCTTGTTGGTTTTTTGGGCAACAGCTCCTTGGCCTCCTCGGGCGATGTCACGGTTCTCACCAGTCTTTCCGGAACCCACACTGGTTGACGTCCTGGCTCCTGGGGAAAAACACAAACAGAGCCTCTGGCCCAGCTGAGCACTGGGTCAGGGCCTTGCCATTGTCCTGACAGGACATCCTTCCATCGGACTAGACCTCTATGTGGAGGACTCGGAGTAGTGTGCTGAAGAGCAGGTGTCATTCCTAGTGAATTTTCATTTAAAAAATTGTACGTAAACAAGGCTATAGACAGTTGAGCCTTTGGGGACAGGCCGTGACCTATTCCCCCTTTCTGTTTCTTTAGTAAGTCTTTGAGAGACCTGTGAGCTCTCTCAATGACTCCTTGTCCTTGAGGGTTGTAAGGGATGCCATGTTTTAATTGTACTTCCATATTATCACAAAATTTTTGGAAGGTTCTACTGGTGTAAGCAGGTCCATTATCTGTCTTTAATATTTTTGGCTTACCCCACGCTGCCCAAGCGGCAAGGCAGTGTGCAATGACTTGGTGGACTTTTTCTCCTGTCTCAGCAGAGGCAAATAATATCTGAGAACATGTGTCTACTGACACATGCAGGTATTTAATTTTACCATACTCTGAATGATGAGTGACATCCATTTGCCAAATGTCTCCTTCCACTTGTTGATGATATGGGGTCTTGAGGGCCTGAGTATTCAGGTGGGGGATACAGCTGTAGGTGCCCCTCCCCCGACCCGCCTGCAAGGGGTTCCGGGTTCCGCAAAGGCGGACCAGCGTAATTACCGGATTCGGACACTAGGGGGAGCTCTCGGTGAGGTTTCTTGCCGGGATCACTGGGAAACTGCCGCGCCCCTACAGTGACCACTGGCGGGGCGGAGGGCTGCGTGGGCGAGACAGGGGGCCTCTCCCAATCGATTAACGGAGGCGCATCCGCACCTTCGGTCTCACCGCTATCTGACTCAGAATCAGAGGTGTCTGAACTGTTGTTTGGCTTGGACGGTTTATGAATTGACGGCTCACTTTTACAGGAGCCGTCTGCAGACGAGACCGACTGAGCTTCCTGAAGCGCGCGCCGTGCCTGCTGCAGGGCAAGGGGCGGACCGAGGCCTGTAGCAACCTCTGCCTCAAGACAGGCGCGGACGGCCTCCCAGACAGGGACTAGGATCGGGTCCATGCACAAGCCTGTACGGCGCGCCCTGTCTATGTCTCTGCCAAGCTTTATCCAAGAAGGCAAACTAAGACTCCCGGTCTGGGGGAACCAAGGGGCGAAAGTTGCCACATCATCAAGGAACCGCAGGAGGGAATTTTTCTTAATTGAGATACCCCGCTGCTTCAAAAGGGTTTTTAAAGGAGCTAGCAGAGGCGAACTTTCTGACTGCCCCATGATTGCAGTCGGCACTGTCTTTTAATCACTCGGGGAGCTCTCCCGAGTCACCGGGGCTACCTGAAAACCCGCGGCCCTTAGCTCTCGCGTAACAAGCGGCACTCACCTTTCCGCGGTGATCAGGCGCGAAAAGACTACCGTGAACTCCAGAAGCGCGTCCTCACCAGCAGGTCGAGCGAAGAGATTCCCCGTACGGGCCACCACTTGTCCGGCGCCGTCTCGCTCAGCTTCTGGTCCCCGGCCGGCGGAGGGAACAGGAGGGAGAGAGAGACAGACGCAGACAAACCGACTCAAGTGACAGACACGGGTTCGAGACACGCTGCAGTTGTGAGCACAGACCTTTACTGGAGCTAAGCTTGCAAGCTCTGTTACAAATTCCGCGCGGGACAGAATACCCCGCGGGGGAACAACCTCTATGCGGCCGTCAGGTACGGCTCCCTGTGGGTCGTCTCCACCCACCCTGTCCGGGTAACCTCTTATATACTGTGCCCAAACCCAATAGGTTAGTGCCACGTATACAGAGGTGATTGGAAGACAGGGTTGGTGGGCGCGTGCGTCATACGCGGAAACAGGATGCGGGCGCCATCTTGACTCACTCGATGGGCGGGGGGAACTCTAGAGCAGGCCGCAGCGTGTCCACTAGGCCAGACCCGGGAGGCGGCTCTCCACACTAATATAGTCTCATTTTTCTTTTCCCTTTTTGGTCAAGAAGGTTTCATCAATCCCTTGATGCTGGGTCTTAGCTCATCCTGGGATATCTGTCCCAGTGCCAGGGAAATGTACCACCATGGGAGTCATGTCCCACATAGTGGGACAGGGCACTGAGTTCACTTGCCATGTTGGCTTACCAAAAAGTGCCACATCTGATCCACAAAAAAGGTTTCCTGGGGGTGACTCTTTGGCCAAATTTTAAGTAGGCTCATGCTATCCTTTGCAGGAATGTTTAATATAGACAAACCCCGAGATCGAGGTCTTGGCCTATTGATTTGTTTGTCCCAACTGCTTGTGAGAATATCAGAAGTTCTCCAAATGGGGAAGTTGAATATTTCCCCCTTTCTTCCCATTCCCCCAAGGGGATTTTACAAATAGTTGTTTATTCACTGTCCAAATCATTCTGCGATGTTTTGGGGCATCACACTAACCTCGACAAACCAACAAAATCTCATATCTTAAACAAGATTCCATGCACTTATGGTGTTCAACTAAACTGACCATACAAGTTAAATTAGAAAATGCCTTACCCACAATATAAATTGTTTACCAAATAAGCATCTCCCCCTTAATTCTCACAGAAGTTGAAGTTTTAAAATATGGATGGTATCATCCTTTACCCAATCTTCTGATATCCCTTAATCCTATCCATATCAGCTTCACTCATCTTTACTCGATGTCTGATTGCTACTTCAGCTTCCTAAACAGTTTGTGTATGTGGTACTGCTGACTTTCACACCTTCAGAGCTCTAACTCTGACTCTCAGGTGTCAAGTGAATACCTGAAGTTTATGGGAATGACCATGTTATATTCAAACAACTCCATATATGAGAATTCAGAAGTAACAGTTATACTTACTGAAAATGTGTGACTGCTGTAAGAGCTTAACATCTAGAACGCTTTACAATAAGCCCTAACTTGATAACCTGTGTTCTCAAGGTGAAACTAAATTTTTATATTTAGTTAGTCTATATTGTTGGGTCTTGATAACATTTCTCTTTTTGTTCTGACATTTCATTCAACAACAGCTCTTAAGTTTCATTCATCTAGTTGCATGCCTCACAACCTCATTCCTTCTTGCCCCTTCTCAGTTATTCATTGTATGTATGCACCATTGTTCCCACTTCCATTACTCATTCATTTTGGATCAGATCACAGCCACCAGAAACACCAGTGTGCAAATGTTCATTCATGTCCCCACACTTAGTTCCTCCAGGTACATACTGAGTACCAGGGTTTCAGGATCATATGGCAAACCCACCCCTAGCCTCCTCTGGAAGCCCCACACTGCCCTCTGAGTTGCAGCACCTCTCACTTTGCTACTGATAGTGAATAAGTACATCCAGGTGTCTGAATTTTCTTTAACAATTGTTTCCCTGTGTTTATTTTTAAATAACTTTATTCACACATCATACAATCCTGCCTAGAAGCATAGACCTGTCTTCACCACCATAGTCTATATGAAGACATTTCCTTTTCTTCCTTAAAGAATCCATACCTGTTCCCAATCCTCCCACTTGTTGAAAGACATTTTGGTATAATGTCTTTGTTACATTCAGTGGAAGCATATTACAATGTTACTGTTGACTAGTTTACATTGATTGTACCTTTTCCCATATGCCATCTATTTTCAACACCCTGCAATACTGACATTTCTTTGTACTTCCTATACAAAAATTTTTAAATTTGTACATTTAATGACTTTTATTGCACACTCTAGACATTCCTAGATTATACCATCTCAATCTTTATTTTCTATCCCTCCTTCTGGTTTCATATGTGTCCCCAGCCCTTCTCCATCTATCATACTATTGTAATATCCATTTCTGAATTTGTACAATCTGTCCCATTGCATAGTCTTTCAGCATATTCCTTCAGCACCAATTGCCCAATTTCTACCATTCTTCTATATCCTGATAACCTGTGTTCTTAACTTAAATTCTCCAGATTCACTCCTTAATGTTTGTTCATATCAGTGAGACCATACAACATGTGTCCTTTGGTTTCTGGCTAATTTCACTCAGTAGAATATCCTCAAGGTCCATCTATGTTGTTTTATGCTTCATGACTTTCTTCTGTCTTACAGTTGCATAATATTCCATCATACGTTTATTCTACAGCTTGTTTAATCCCTCACCCATTGAGGGACATTTGGGCTGTTTCCATCTCTTGGCAATGGCAAATAATGCTGCTATAAACATTGGTGTACAAAATGTCTGTTTGTGTCCCTGCCTTCATCTCTTTCATATAGATCCTTAGCAATGGTATTGCTGGATTATATGGCAATTCTTCACATAGTTCCCTAAGGAACAACCAAACTGCTTTCTGCAGTGATTGTACCATTTTAATTCCTACCAAGAGTGAATAAGTGTGCCTCTTTCTCCACATCCTCTCCATTTGTTATTTTCTGTTTTTTCTTTTTTTTGATAGTGGCCAATCTAGTGGGTGTGACATGATATCTCATTGTGGTTTTGATTTGCATTTTCCTAATAGCCAGTAACATTGTGCATCTTTTCTTGTGCCTTTTAGCCATTTGTATTTCCTCTTCTGAGAAGTGTCTGTTTATGTCTTTTGCCTATTTTTAATAGGGCTTTTGCCTTTTTGCTGTTGAGTTGAAGAATCTCTTTATATATTCTTGATGCTGAAATCTTATCTGTTATGTGATTTCCAAATTTTTTTCACATTGCATAGGCTGCCTTTTTGCTTCCTTGACAAATTTTTTTGATGAGCAAAATTGTTTAATTTTGAAGAGTTCCTATCTCTTTCTTCAATGCTTGTGCTTTTGGTGCAAGATCTAGGAAACCGCCTCCTATTAGATGCTTTGTAAGATATTTCCCTACATTATCTTATAAAACTTTTATGGCCTTAGCTTTGATGTGTAAGTATTTGATCCATTTTGATTTAATCTTTCTTTCAAGTATGGAATATGGATTCTCTTTTATATGGAGATACAGTTCTCTAAGCACCATTTATTGAAGGGGATGCTGTGTCCCTGGTGTGTTGGCTTGACTAACTTATCAAAGATAAGTTGACCAGAGATGAGAGGGTCTGTATCTGAACACTCCGTTTGATTCCATTGGTTGGTATATCTAGCTTTATGCTAATACCATGTTGTTTTGACCATGGTAGCTTTGAAATATGGTTTGAAGTCAGATAGTGTAAGAGCTCCTATTTCATTTTTCTTACTAGAGATATTTTCACCTCTTTGGTGACACCCTGCCTTCCAAATAAATGTGACTATTGGATTTTCTATTTCTGCAAGGTATGTTTCTGGGATTTTAATTGGTATTGCATTCAGGCTATAAGTTAATTTGGGTAGAATTGACATCTTAACTATATTTAGTCTTCCAATTCATGAATGTGGTATGCCCTTCCACTTATTTAGGTTTTCTATGATTTCTTTTAGCAATTTCTTGTAGTTTTCTGTATATGGGTCTTTTATATCCTTTGTTAAATTTATTCCCAAATATTTTATTCCTTTAGTTGCAATTGCTATTGGAATTTTTTTTCTGATTTATTCCTCAGATTGCTCACTAGTAGTGTATAGCAACACTACTGATTCTAGGTGTTGCTCTTGTACTTGTCACATTGTTGAACTCATTTATTAGCTGTAGCAGTTTTGCTGTGGTTTTGGGGGGATTTTCATTATATAGTATATCATCTGCAAACAGTGAGAGTTTACTTCTTTCTTTCCAATTTGGATGACTTTTATTTTTTTTCTTGTCTAATTCTTCTGACTAGAATTTATTCAACAGTGAATGATAATGTTGTAGGATAATATTATTATTGTTTAATAACGTTGAATAATAATGGCGTCAATGTATATAGTTGTCTTGTTCCTGATGTTAGGGGGGAAGTTTCTGTCTTTCCTTATTCAGGATGATGTTAGCTGTGGGATTTTCATATATTTCCTTTATCACATCAAAGAAGTTCCCTTCTATTCATATACTTTGAAGTGTTTTCAACAAGAAAGGATGTTGAACCTTGTCAAATGCCTTTTCTGCATCAATTGAGATGATCACATGCATTTTTCTTCTTTGATTTGTTGATATGGTTTATTACATTAATTGATTTTCTTATGTTGAACTACCCTTGAATACCCAGAATAAATTCCACTATGGGGATGTATAATTCTTTTAATGTGCTGCTGGATTCGCTTTGCAAGAATTTTGTTGATTTTTGTATCTATATTCAAAGGCCATGAAAATCTCCAAGTTAAAGCGATTCTATAAAAACATTCAAACCAAGGGACAATCAAGATGTTACCTTCACTCAAGAAAGGCTAATAAGTCCAGCGTTTCTCTCTCAACTGGGAAGGCACATGGTGAACATGGTGACAGTCTACTAGCTTTCTCTCCTGGTTTCTTGCTTCATGGAGCTTCACCGGGGCATTCTCTTTCTTCATCTCCAAGTGTTGTTGACTGGTGGACTCTGTGGTTCTCTAGTCCTTCTGTCTTGGTTCTATAGCGCTCTCTTCATTTACAAAAGGAAATTGCTATTGTTTCTCTAGTTCTTCCAAGTGACTAGTCAATTCCTCAATTTTTGGTCTTTCTTTGATTTGTTGATATGGTTTATTACATTAATTCATTTTCTTATGTTGATCTTCCCTTGAATACCCAGAATAAAGTCCACTACGGGGATATATAGTTCTTTTAATGTGCTACTGGATTCACTTTGCAAGAATTTTGTTAATTTTTGTATCTATATTCATTAGAGAGATTGGTCTGTAATTTTCTTTTCTTGTATTATCTTTCCTGGCTTTGTTATGATGGTGATGTAGCCTTCATAGAATGAGTTAGGTATCCTTTTGAGTAGTATAGGTATTAATTCTTTCTTGAATGTCTGGTAGAATTCACATGTGAAGCAATCTCATCCTGGAATTTTCTTTTTGGGAGCTTCTTAATGACTGATTCAATCTCTTTACTTGTGATTTGCTTGTTGAGGTCATCAATTTCTTCTCAAGTTTATGTTGGTTGTTCATACATTTCTAGGAAGCTGTCTATTTCATCTATATTTTCTAGTTTATTAGAATATAGTTGTTCATAGTATTCTCTCATTACCTCCAATATTTCTGTAAGGTCAGTGATTGTCTCCTCTTCCATTTCTGATATTATTTATTTATTCTCTCTCTTTTTCTTTTTGTCAACCTAGCTAAGAGTCCATTAATTTTATTGATTTTCTCAAAGAATCAACTTCTTATTTTGTTGATTTTCTTGATTGTTCTCATGTTCTCAATTTCATTTATTTCTACTCTAATCTTCATTATTTTTCTTTTTGATTGCTGTTAGCATTATTTTGCTATTGTTTCTTTACTTCTTCTAAGTGACTAGTCAATTCCTCAATTTTTGGTCTTTCTTCTTTTTTGATATAGGCATTTAAAACAATAAATTTCCCTTTTAGCTTTGCCTTTTCTGTGTCCCATAAATTTTGATATGTTGTGTTTTCATTTTCATTTATCTCAAGATATTTACTGATTTCTTCAGTAATCAGTAAATTGTAATTTCTTCCTTGACTCAGTGTTTGTTTAAGAGTGTGTTGATTAGCCTTACCTGATGTGAATTTTCAGACCCTATATCTGTTACTGATTTTCAACTTCTTTCCTTTATCATATGAGTAAGTGTTTTGTATGATTTCAATCTTAATATATGTGCCAGTTTGAAAAGACACATGTACCCTAGAAAAACCACGTTTTAATCTAAATCAATACTGTGGGTGTAATCACTATTCAGTACTATAGTTTGGAAACTTGATTAGATTATCTCCGAGGACATGTGACTCAATCTATTGTGGGTATTAAATTTGATTAGATAGAAATATGTCTCTAACCATTGCACATGGGCCTTGATTAGCTTACTGGAATACTAAAACAGAGGAGATATTTTGATGTTCCTTTTGAAAATGAGGATAGAGTTTTAGTTTCCTTTTGAAAATGAGGAAAGAGCTATAGAACCAAGACAGAAGGATTAGAGAACCACAGAGTCCACCAGTCAGCAACCCTTGGAGATGAAGAAGGAGAATGTCCCTGGGGAAGCTCCATGAAGCAAGAAACCAGGAGAGTAAGCTAGTAGATTTTCACCATGTTCACCATGTGCCTTCCCAGTTGAGAGAGAAATGCTGGACTTGTTAGCCTTTCTGGAGTAAGGTAACATCTTGATTGTCCCTTGGTTTGAATGTTTTTATAGAATTGCTTTAACTTAGAGATTTTCATGGCCCTAGAACTGTAAATGTGCAACTTATTAAATTTCCATTTTTAAAAGCCATTTCATTTCTGGTATATTGCCTTCTAGCAGCTGGAAAACTAAAACAGGTTTTGGTACTGAGAGTGGGGTATTGATGTGGTTGCAAATACCAAACATGTCAGAATGGTTTTTTAAATGGATAAGGGGAATATTTTGGAGGAGTTGTGAAAAGTATGATAGAGAATGCTTAGAATGCTTTTAAGAGACTGCTGGTAGAAATGTGGACTCTAAAGACACTTCGGATAAGGCCTTAGACAGAAATGAGGCACATGTTAGTATAGACTGGAAGTAAGGTGAGCCTTGCTTTAAAATGGCAGATAATCTGGCAAAATTGACTTGCAGTTTTGGTTGGAAGGCAGATTTTAAAAGTCATAAACCTGGATATTTAGCAGAAGAGATCTCCAAATCACATGTGAAAAGTGAAGCTTGGTTTTTCCTCATGGCTTATAGTGAAATGTGACAACAAAGATATAAGCTGAGAACTGAACATCTGAGTACAAAGAATCCATAAATTAATGTTCTGGAAAGTTTTGGGCTTTCAGGAAGGGAGATCTCAGAGAGTGGTGCCCCATGTGAGGATTTGGCCAAATATGGAACCAGCCAGACATTTCAGGGAAAGCCAAGATTTGACATGGAGTTATCCAGGAAGTTTTTGTGAAAACTCCTTATATCGGATGGGCACAATCCAAGGCTTACTGTATAGAAAACCAACACGAGTGTTGCAGGATATGTATAGAGAACCACTGCCATTCAGGACCAACAGGGACAGAGAAGAGACATATTGGAAGAAAAATAACTTCAGAAGCAAAGCCATGGAGGCTGCAATCTAAACTCAAGTAGCTCCAGGCTAGGAAAACAGAACCTCCCAAACATGTGGAGAGGGTGAATTTGCCTCAAAGGCAAAGTGTGGGCCTTCCACTCATTGTAGTTGAAGAGTCATACTGTCTCAGGCCTTGAACACAGAAAGCACATTCCTTGGGAATTGGGGAGAGGCTGGTTGTCACCACATGGAGGGCCTGAACATGTGCCCCAGAGGTGGAAGAAAGCCCATGTGTGGCCTTGATGCTTGCAGAGGGTGGAGCCGAGAAAAAGATAGTCTCTCCAATGTCCCCCAATGTTGTACTCAGAGAGAGGTGGGTCTCTCCATAGGCCCTTCAAAAGGGTGGGACTGCTGTTTTCAAAAACCCAGAGATAAATGATTCTCAGACTTTGAAATCAAATGAAATTTGCCTTGGAGATTTTCAAAACTGTTTGGGTCCAGAAACCCCTTTGTTCATTCTAATTTTTCCCTATGGAAATATATATAAACTGTTCCTCCTTTGTATGTTTGCAGCAAATAACTTGTTCTGAGTTTTACAGAGCCAGAAGAGAATTTTGCCTTAGGACGGACCATGCCTGTAACTAACTTTGATGAGACTTTGTACTGTTCTAACTTTGTTTTGTATTTGTGTGTTACTTAAATGGTTTAAGGATTTCTATATTGTGATATAATTAATGTTATTAATATAATACAAATATATTTTGCATATTGGAAAATATGTGTTTTTAGGGTTCAGAAGGTAGAATGTGCTGGTTTGAAAGGATTTATGTACCCCATGAAAAACATTTTAATCTTAATCAATATTGTGGGAGCAAATGCTTCTTCTAATCCCTATTCAGCACTATGTGTTGGAAACTTGATTAGGTTATCTGCATAGAACATTGACTCCATCAATTGTAGGTATTAAATTTGATTAGACGCAGATGTGTCTCCACCCATTTTACATGGGTCTTGATTAGTTTACTGGAATCCTATAAAACAGGAAACATTTTTGAGAGAGTTCCTTTAGAGAATGAGAAGAGGGCTGCAGAACTATCACAGAATTATGAAAGAACCACAGAGTCCACCTGCCAGCAACCTTTGGAGATGAAGAAGGAGAATGACCCTGGGGAAGCTCAATGAAATGAGAATCTGGGAGAGAATGCTAGCAATTCATCATCTCATTCACCACATGCCTTCCCAGTTGAGATAGGAATGCTGAACTTATTGGCCTTTCTTGAAGGTAACAACTTGATTATTCCTTGGTTTGGATGTTTTTTATAGATTTGCTTTAATTTGGAGATTTTCATGGCCTTAGAACTGTAATCTTGTAACTTATTAAATTCCCCTTTTTAAGAGCCATTCTATTTCTGGTATATTGCATTCCAGCTATGGCTAACTAGAACAATATGTTTATTGAAACTTGCTTTTTGACCCAGCATATTGTCTATCCTAGAGAATGATCCATGAGCATTTCAGAGAAAGGCATATCCTGCTGTTGTGGGGTTTATTGGTCTGTAAATGTCTTTTAAGTCAAGTTCATTTATTGTATTATTCAAATTATGTTTCTTCATGATTCTCTGTCTAGATGTTCTATCCCTTCATGAGAGCAAGGAATTGAGGTCTCCAACTATTATGGTAGAGGTGTCTGCCTCGCCCTTCAGAATTTTCAGTATTTTCCACATGTACTTTGGAGTACTCTGCCTCAGTGCATAAATATTTATGATTGTTATGCCTTCTTGTTGAATTGTCCCTTTTATTAATCATAGTGTTCTTCTCTGTGTCTTTCAATTGTTTTAAATTTGAAACCTAATTTGTCTGATATTAGTATAGCTACTCCTTCTCTTTGTTTGCATGAAACATTTTCCCCAACTTTTCACTTTCAACCTGTTTTTGTCTTTGGGTCTAAAATAAGTCTCTTGTAGACAGCAGATAAATGGGACCTGTTTTTTTAATCCAGTTATGTCTTTTGATTGGGGAATTTAATCCATTAACATTTAGTGTTATTACTGTAAAGGCAGTACTTTTATCTACCATTTTGTATTTTCAATTTCATATGTCAAATTTAAATTGTTTTTCTCTTTTCACCTTTACTGGTAGTCTTTGTTCTAGTTTGCTAGCTGCCAGAATGCAATTTACCAGAAATGGAGTGCTTTAAAAAGGGGAATTTAATTCATTGCTAGTTTACAATTCTAGGGCCAAGAATATGTCCCGATTAGAACAAGGTTATAAAACTGTGCAATCTAAGGCATCAGGAACAGATATCTTCATTCAAGAAGCTCAATGAAGGTCAAAGTTCCTTTCTCAACTGGAAAGGCACATGGCAAACATGGTGACATCTGATGGCTTTCTCTCCAGGCTTCTTGCTTCATGAAGCTTTCCTGGGCCATATTCCTTCTTCATCTCTAAATGTCTTTGGTTGCATTGGCTCTGGCCTTCATCATTTGCAAAGGATACTCTCCAAAATGCTTCTTCTTTCAAAGGATTAATAGGTGGTGGTGGTGTCACAACTCCATGGAAACTATCTGATCAGAAGTTACTACCCATAATTGGATAGGTCAAATCTTGTCTTCATGGCACTCTGGGAGGGAGGTGCTGGGTCCACCACAAGGATGAGGAGAGCAGGGAACACACTGCTGGTGAGAGACAGAGAAGTGATTCACCTCCAGAGTTTCATGCCTGCAAAGCCAGGGCTTTTCCAAAATACTGACCTTTGCTGACTTAGTAAAATGGAAGGATCTGCTTTAAGTGAGAGGGTCTGCACTATTTGAGCTGTCTAATTGGGCTTTGTGCTTGCTCAATGTGTGTGCAAAAGGAACATCATAGAAGGCTGTTATTATCAGATGAGCTGAATTTGAGAGCCTTTGAGTGACCAATCCTGAGTTTCTATGATTCTATGATCATGGGTGGATGAGGTTATTGTATATCAGGGTGGCAAGGTGTCAATAAACCCACACATGTCAAGTATATGCAATGTTGTGTATCTCTTTTTCCTCCTTCCTCCATCTTTCCCTTCCTCCCTGCCTCTCCTCTCTCCCTGCCTTCCTTCTTCCCATTTTTTTCATCCATTCATTCAGCAGGCACTTAGTTGGCCTTATTATGTATCCTGTTCCAGATCAGAAGTAAGGGGTACAAGTGAGATAGGGGAAGGTTGTATTTTAAAGTCAAATAAAACTAATTTCTGGCTTCAATAAAAAATCACAGCTTAAAAATGAGAGATTAGACATGAAAAATATTCACACTTCTAACATGAATCAGAAAGGATCAGAGCTCTCAAGTTCTGGAGGCTTTGGAGGAAGGGGACAGGAGGCCCTCCTGAGTGGGGTAAGGAAAGATGAGTTGGAAGTATGGGAGTTGAGTGGGGAGGCTGGTACACCAGTACAGTGGGGATGTAAAGTTCCCAAGTGACATACTATGCACCTGTGCAAATCATGATGTTTAGGAACCCTATAATGCTTGGATAAATGCTCAGT
The DNA here is from genome assembly GCF_023851605.1 of Tamandua tetradactyla. Classification (NCBI taxonomy): domain Eukaryota; kingdom Metazoa; phylum Chordata; class Mammalia; order Pilosa; family Myrmecophagidae; genus Tamandua; species Tamandua tetradactyla. Next base: position 749,386 of record NC_135352.1, on the reverse strand, counting down.
GTGTAATCAAAGAAGGAACTACCAAGGATCTGAGATTCAGGTATTTTCAACCAGGTAGTCACAACCTATTAGTGGGATTTGAAGTTAATTTTGTGGTTATGACCTACATTCCATTAGATGGACTAAAACAGAAGATAAATAAATGAAATCAAATTTAAAGTTACTAGAGGGTACTGTTCAAATTAAGGATTTTTAATGAAAATTTGTTACACACACTCAGACACACATCTGAGCTGGGCCATAGCTATCACATGTCATCTGACCATAACAGTGACTTAGAGTAAAAAAAACTCAAAAAAAAACCCAACAACTCTGACCTGATCCAATCACTTCATTTTACAGAAAAGGGAAAGTATCCATGCAGGAAAAGGCTTTGGGAGAAGAGGATGGGGTGGGACACTGACCCTCTCTCTTCTTTTCCTGAAAGCATAATTCACACTCACCTCAGTCTTCCAGAATCAAACACCCTTTTCAGTTTTGTGCACTCCCAGAGCCAGGGTCAAGTCAACCCTCTTGAAAGTAACTGGCTCCTTGAAAAAAAAACTGCCTACATTTACATGAGTTTATATAAATTAGACTGATATAAGGAAAGAATAATATACACTCTAAAAATAACAAAATATTCGATGCATTTTACTGTAAATTCCATTTAGCAGATTAATTATTGCAGGTTTGCCTTCATTGACTTTAACTAAACTCTTGTATTGGTAGCCAAAGTATGGTTGCAATTAAAGAATGAATATAGTTTTGACATGTTTGATTGATATTTTCATTTCCATTTATGAGTATGTTAAATATGAAGCATCCAAGACATGTCAGAACTTCACTCATTCATCTTCACAGAATTGGATAAAAGTTTTGAATATTGGAAGAATATCTGCACCTACTTTTATTTTCCTCCTTTTTTCTATTCACAATGTAGTTTCTATAAATATATTGTATTTAAATATGTATATTTAACATTTTCTCCACCACTTCATAGACAATCTACAAAACAATGAATTATGCCCTAACCAGCAGTGTTTACATATTTCTGTGGTGTAGCTACTCTTACCCCAGCTGATTTCAGGCTATCAACATCATGTCACTAAGCAAGGAATTTGGAATGGAGGTGCAGTAGTGCACCATCAGTGTTTTTGCACCCACAAACAATAAGTACAATAACCTCAAGAGCAGAGTTAATAGTAAAAAGGATCAAAATAATTAAGAACTGATGTTTTGAGTCCTTATCATCTTCGTGTTTAATATAATTTATTTAGTTATATATTTTTATATAATTTAACAATGACCATTTAATAAATGGATTATAAGTTTCCTGATAATTTGAGAGTTGGGTTTTCCAAGTTGTTTCATCATGTGTTTGCTTCAGAACTCCAAAGTAGGATTCTAGGGAGGTTGTCAGGATCAGGTGATTCATGGTGCTAAAAAACACAATTCAGCACAGGTCCAGAATCATGCTGTGATGGTTAGGTTCTGGACAACCAATGGCCCAGAAACTTGAGGAATTAAGGTTTGGTTCACCCACCTGGAAAAGAACCATGGCTAACTAAAGTGCTTGTTGAGGACAAAGGGAACATAGAATGGGTAGTAGAAGAAGGTAGTTATAAAGTATGACTATGTACTAGTTAGAGAAATGAGGACTGTGATTGTAAGAATATTTCTCCCTGTTTTCTTATGAGTGTGTTCATATTTGTACATAAGCAAATAACTTGTTTTTCTCTTATCATATGGCATAAGTTGTATTGTTCATGTAGTTCATGTAATTTTATTTAAGTGATAGGACATGAAGTTTGAGAGTGAATGATACCTAGTGACTTGCACCCTTCTCTAGAGACATGTAGCACATTTCTAGTTTTAGGCAGGATAGTTGAGTATTGTTAGGTGAAACATATGTCTATTATTTTGCTCTATTTGAAAATTCAGCATGTTTCAAGGTCGTGTCTATAGGTGTTAAGTGGACAGGTGTGAACTGTGATGGATAAGTTCTCGTATCAACTTGTCCAAGTGATTATATCCAGCTGTAGGGTCAGGTAAGCACTGGTCCGACAACTGCTGCAATTCCATTTTATGTCTGGTTGATAAACTGGAATGCTGGTGTGTTAAATTATCAGTCAAGCGATTGAATCTGTAGCTATTACATCTATGATGAAATAAGGCATATTTCCCACAATGAAATAATTCAATCACTTGAAGGATTTTAAGGAAGAAGAGAGACTTGTTCACTGTTTCTTCATCTGGTGAGTCTTTCATGTGGAGTTCATCCAGACCCTTCACCAGAGCCACCAGTTTCACAACTGCCCTAAGGATTTTAGACTCTCCCGTACACAGAGTTTTGTGAGAGATCTTTATAAATTTTATATTTACAGATATCTCCTGTTTGTTCTGCTTCTCTAGAGAACCCTAAATAGCAAAGCTTGGTACTGTGAGTGGTCCTTGAGAAACAGAATCTTAAAAATTGGTTTTAACAATTGGGTTTCTATTCTGACTAAACTCAGAGGCACTAATGATTCTGTTTGCAAAATCAAGGTGCCACTGACAGTCTATGAGGTGAGTTAGGAAAGATGTCCTTAAAATATCATTAGATTCTGCTAATTATACACTTATATGAGGCAAGGCTCTGAATGTGACTGATTTTTACATCTTTCTAGAGTTTTGCAGAGTTAAAAGGTATGATGAAGCTGGATTTATAGAGTTTTGCAGAGTTAAGAGGTCAGATATACTGGGTACAGTGATGATGGAAAGGGATGAGCTGAACGCTTCAAATTTGCAACTACAGTAACTCAGAAGTGACACAAAATCCAGGAAACACAAAATGTCACTCCTGTCCAACAGTCAGAGTAGGGGCTATGGAGGTCTGGTGATCAATGCAGTTTTAGCAGAGGTTCATCTCAGAGTGGGTCCACTGTGTCCTTAGACCCATTGTAGGTTCATTTCCCCATTCCAGAATGCATAATTGGAGTCAACATTCAACAACTGATGAAATCCTTACATTGGCTCTCTGACTAATGGAGTGAAGGCTATTAAGGTAGGGAAGGCCAAGTGGAAACCACTAGAACTGCCCCTACCTAACAAAATAGTGAATGAGAAGTAATACCATATTCCCAGAGGAATTTCAGAGATTAATTCTACTTTTAAGGACTTGAAGTATGCAGGGGAGGTGATTGCCACACATCCACATTCAACTATCCTATTGGGCCTGTTTAGAAAACACATGGGACTTGGAAGATGACAGTGCATTATCATTAACTTAGCCAGGTGGTAACTCCAATTGCAACTGCTTTTCCATATGTGGTATCATTATTTAAGCAAATCAATACATTCCCTGGTACCTGGTATGCAGCTATTTGTATGGCAAATGTTTTTCTCTCAATAGCTATCAGTAAGGACCATGAGAAACAGTTTGAATTCAGCTGACAATGTCAGCACTATATCTTCACTTCCTACTCAGGAGCATATCAACTCTCCAGTCCATGTCACAAATTGTCCACAGTGAACTTGATCATTATCCTATCCCAGAAGACATCACACTAGTTAATTAGATTGATGATATGCTGATTGGACCCGTTAAGCAAGAATTAGCAAGCACTGTAGACTTATTGGTAAGGCATTTGCATGTCAGGGGATGGGAGACGAATCCAATAAAAATACAGGGGCCTTGCCATCAGTTGAAATTTCTACTCATGTGAAATTGCCCACTCATGTGGGTCACCCTTCTAAGGTGAAGAATAAGATGTTGCATATGGTACATCCTAAGACCAAAAAAGAGGCATAATACCTAGTTAACCCATTTGAATTGGGAAAAGAACATATTTCTCTTTTGATGTGCTACTGTGGCCCGTTTACTGGGTGACCAGAAAAGCTGTTAGTTTTGAGTGTGGACTGGATCAAGAGAAGGATCTGCAGCATGCCCAGGCTGCTATGTAAGCTGCTGTGTCATTTGGGCCACATGATCCAGCAGATTCAATAATACTGAAAGTGTCATTGGCAAATAGGGATGCTGTTTGAAGCCTTTGGCAAACACTGCTAGGTGAATGACAATGCAGACCCTTAGGTTTTTGGAGCAAAGCCTTATCATCTGCTGCAGATAACTACTGTCCTTTTGAGAAAAAAACCTTTAGGTTGCAACTGAGTCTTAGTAGAGATCGAAGGCTTAACAGTGGGCCACCAATTTATCATGAAACCTGCCTTGCCTATCATGAGCTGTGTGACGTCTGACCCACTTAGTGCTATTGCTGGGCCTGCACAGCAGCACTCCATCATAAAATGGAAATGGTATTTTAGATATAGGGCTTGAACAGTTCCTGAAGGCCAAGTAAGTTACATGAGGAAATGGCCCAAATGCCCATGGTCCCCACTCATGCCACATTAACTTCTCTTTCCCAGAGCAGGGCTATGGCCTCTTGAGGAGTTCCTTACAGTCAATTGACTGAAGAAGAAAAACACAGGCCTGGTTTATGAATAGCTCTGGATGATATGCAGGGACCACATGGAAATGGAGAGTGCAGAATTACAAACCTTTTCTAGGATGTCCTTAAAGGATATTGGTGAGGGAAAATCCTCACAGGAGGCCAAACTTGAGCACTGCACCTGGGCTGTTCATTTTGCTTGGAAGGAGAACTAACAGCAGGTACAGCTGTATAATGACTGATGGGTTGTTGCTAAAAGTTTGGCTGGATGAGCATGGACTTGGAAGTATCATAGTTGGAACATTGATTCAAAGACGTCTGAGGTCTGAATAAGGAACATATGGATAGACCTTTCTGAGTGGACATAGAATATGAAGATATTTGCATGCCATTGGTTGCCTTCAGCAGAGGAAGGTTTTTATGTTCAAGAGGATAAGTTGACCCATCCTGTGGATACAAGTCATCCAATTTCCTCAGCCATACTTACAATTGCCCAGTGGTCTCATGGACAAAGTGGGAATGGTGGTAGGGATAGAGGTTATGTATGGATTCAGCAACATGGACTTCCATTCACCAAGGCTGACCTGGCTATGGTCACTGCTGTATGTCCAAACTGCTAGCAACAGAGACCCACGTTCAGTCCCCAATATGGCACTATTCCCCAACATGGCCAGCCTGCTACCTGGTGGCATGTTGATTATACTAGGCAAATTCCATCAAGGAATGGGAAGTGATTTGTTCTAATTGGGAAGACACATACTCTCTATATGGGTTTGCCTTCCCAGGATGCAATGCTTCTGCCCAAACTACCATTCATGGACTTACAGAATGCCTTATCCACCATCATGGTATTTCACACAGCATTGCTTCTGATCAAGGAAATAAGTTCAAAGCAAATGAAGTGCAGAACTCTGGTCTTTCCATGTTCTCCATCACCCAGAGGTAGCTGGGTTGATAGAATGTTTCAATGGTATTCTGAAGACCAAATGATGGTACCAAGTAGGTAGCAATGGACATTCCAGGGCTTGGACAATGTTTTCCAGGAGGCTGTGCTTGCTCTAAATCAGCATCCAATGTATGGCACTGATTCTCCAATTGCCAGGATTCGGAGGTTCAAGAATCAAGGGGTGAAAATGGAAGTAGCACTGCTTGCTATCACCCTAAGTGATTCACCAGGAATAAATTCGTTTCCTTTTCCTGAAATCTTAAGGTCTGCTCTCTATAGGTCTTTACATCCAAAAGGAGAAGTGCTCCTACCAGAGCATGCAACAATGATTCCATTGAACCAGAAGATATGATTTCCACCTGGTCATTTTAGGTTTCTCATGTCACTGAACCAATAGGCACAGAAAGGATTTACTGCTCTTTCTTGGGTGAATGTTTCTGAATATCAAAGGGAAATAGGACTATAATTACACAATTTTAGGTAGAGAAGAGATTTCTTGAAATACAGGGGATCCTCTAGGCCATCTCTAAATACTATCATGCCCTGTGATTAAAGTCAATGGAAAACTGTATCAATACAATTCAGGAAGGACTACCAATGGCCCAGAAACTTCAGGAGTGAAGGTTTGCTATGCCCCAACTGAAAAAAAACCACAGCCAGCTGAAGTGTCTGTGAAGATAAAGAGAGCATGGAATAGGTAGTAAAAGAATATAGTGCTAACTATGAATTACAATAATGTGACCAGTTACATTAATGAGGGCTGTGATTGTATGAATATTTCCTGTCTGTTCTCTTATGAGCTTGATTGCATTTGCACATAAGGAAATGTCTTGTTTTCCTCTTGTCATATGACATAAGTTGTATCATTCATCTTGTTGTATTTAAGTAATTGGATATGAAGTTTAAGATTGGATGTTACCAGGAGCTGCCAAGATGGTGGCTTACCAATGTGTGTGATTTAGTTTGTACTCCAGAACAGCTACTAAATAACCAGGAACAGTAGAGAACAGCTCCTGGAGCCACGTCAGTGACCGGACACACAGCATACCCCAGTCTGGACCAGCTGGACTACCTGCAACACCCCTAGAACCATGAGTTCCCCAAGCTGCGGGGGCCAGTGCCCCTCCCCCACAGACTGCTTCCCAGAGGGGAAAGGAAAGAGACTTTACCAGCAGCAGGGGCTGAGCACAACCAAACACCAATTGTGGAATTAATTAACAAATTCTGACAACTAAAAATGGGCCTGCAGCTCAGGTGAACCTGGTCAAAGCAGAGTTCATTCATTTTTCCCCAGGACTAAGGGGGCAGAGCTGATGGAAAAAGAAAAAAAAAAGAAACAGGTTTTTGTGGCTGCATTTCCACAAAGGCTTGACTGCCTTTGGATAAAGTGGCAGGACTTCTCAGGCTGCAAGTGCCCCAGGCATAGGTAGAAACAAGCTTGTTTGAATGCTTGTCTGGAGTCTGTGCCTTCACCAGGGGAAGGGTGAAGCCCAACTCAGGTGGAATCCCTCCCTCAAGGAATTCAGACACCAGGGTTTGATCATTTGAAGCCATTAAAACCAGCCTACAACCTCTCATCTGTCTCCACCACACCCCCATCAGAAAAAGTTTGCCAAAGTTAAAGGTACTGCATCATCTTATGCTGGTGGGACCTACAGTCAGACAAGCACCACATACTGGGCAGGATAAGGAAAACAGAATCCAGAGGCATCACACAAAAGTCTTTCAACCTGCTGGGTCTCACCCTCAGGGAAAACTGATGAAGGTGACTCTTTCCTCCTGACAGGAGGCCAGTTTGGTCTGGGAAAATATGGCTGGGGTCTATAATACCTAAGTAGACACCCCTAAGGGTGGGGGTGGGGGGAAGGCACCATACAGGCAAGGCAAGAAACAAGAAAACAAGAACTGAAAAATTCTACCCTGTTAAATAAAATCTAAGCTAGAAGTCCAGAAAAAGCTGAACTGAACGTCAATGAACAGACAGACAACAAATTCATCCAGCAAGAAAACCCTAGGTAAAAGAAGTGAAAACAATGTCCAGAATAGACTAATTAAGGTAATTAAATGCCTAGACACCAGCAAAAAATAACAAATCACACTAGGAAAATTGAAGATATGACCTACTCAAAGGAACAAATCAACAATTCAAATGAGATACAGGAGTTGAAGCAATTAATTCAAAATATACAAACAGTCATGGAAAACCTCATCAAAAATCAAATCAATGAATTGAGGGAAGGTATAAAGAAAGCAAGGAATTAACAAAAAGAAGAAATTAAAAGTTTGAAAAAACAAATCACAGAACTTATGGGAATGAAAGACACAGTAGAAGAGATGAAAAACAACGGAAACCTACAGTGTTAGATTTCGAGAGGCATAAGATAGGATTAGTGAATTGGAGGATGGAACATCTGAAACCCAACAAACAAAAGAAAATGTAGGGAAATAAATGGAAAAATATGAGCAGAGACTCAGGGAATTGAATGAGAATATGAATCACATGAATGTATATGTTGTGGATGTCCCAGAAGGAGAGGAGAAGGGAATAGGAAGAGAAAAACTAATGGAGGAAATTATCACTGAAAATTTCCCAAATCTTATGAAATACTTAAAATTACAGTAGCAAGAATTGCAGCCCACCCCAAAGAGAATATATCCAAATAGACATACTCCAAGACACATACTAATCAGAATGTCAGAGGTCAAAGAAAAAGAGGGAATCTTGAAAGCAGCAAGAGAAAAGCAATCCATCATGTACAAGGGAAGCCCAATATGATTACGTGTAGATTTCTCAGCAGAAATCATGGAGGTATGAAGATGGTGGGATGATATATTTAAATTACTAAAAGAGAAAAACTGCAAACCAAGAATTCTATATCCAGTATAATTTTCCTTCAAAAATGAGGGTGAAATTAAAACATTTTCAGGCAAAAAATCACAGAGAGAATTTGTGATCAAGAGACCAGCTCTACAAGAAATACTAAAGGGAGCATAAGAAACAGATGCAAAAAGACAGGAGAGAGAGGTGTGGAGAAGAATGTAGAAATGAAGACTATGAGTAAAGGTAAGAAGAAGGAAAATTAGATATGACATATAAAATCCAAAAGGTAAAATGGTAAAAGAAAGTACTACCTATACAGTAATAACACTAAATATTAATGGATTAAACTCCCCCATCAAAAGACAAAGGCCAGCAGAATGGATTAAAAAACAGGACCCATCTATATGCTGTCTACAGGAAACACATCTAAGACCCAAGGATAAAAATAAGTTGAAAGTGAAAGGTTGGGTAAAGATATTTCATGCAAATAACTATCAGAAAAGATCAGGAGTAGCTGTACTAATATCCAACAAATAAAAGAGTTAAAAGAGACAAAGAAGGATAGTATGTATTAATAAAAGGAACAATTCATCAAGAAGACATAGCAATCATAAATATTTTTGCACTGAGTGAGAATGCTCCGAAATACATGTGGCAAACACTGAAAACAATGAAAAGAGACATAGAAACATCTACCATAACAGTTGGAGACTTCAATTCCACACTCTCATCAATGGACAGAACATCTAAACAGAGGATCAATAAAGAAACAGAGAATTTGAATAATACAATAAATGAGCTAGACTTAACAGACTTTTATACAACAGTATACCCCACAACAGCAGGATACACCTTTTTCTCAAGTGCTTATGGATCATTCTCAAGGATAGACCATATGCTGGATAATAAAGCAAGTTTCAATAAATTTAAAAAGATTGAAATCATACAAAACACATTCTCAGATCATAAAGGCAGGAAGTTGGAAATCAATATTAGGCAGAGTGTCAGAATATTCACAAATATGTGGAGATTCAACAATGCACTCTTAAACAACCAGTGCATCAAGGAAGAAATTACAAGAGAAATCAGCAAATATCTCAAGGTGAATGAAAATGAAAACACAGCATATCAAAACTCATGAGATACAGCAAAGGCAGTGCTAAGAGGGAAATTTGTTGCCCTAAATGCCTATACCAAAAAAGAAGAAAGGGCAAAAATTGAGGAATCAACTGTCCACTTGGAAGAACTAGAGAAAGAACAGCAAACTAACACCAAAACAAGCAAAAGGAGAGAAATAATGAAGATTAGAGCAGAAATAAATGAAATTGAGAACAGGAAAAGAAGTGAGAAAATCAACAAAATCAAACCAGAAGCTAGTTTTATGGACACTTAGCAAGACTGACAAAAAGAAGAGAGAGGATGCAAATAAATAAGATCAGTAATGGAAGAGGAGACATAACCACTGACCCCACAGAAATAAAGGAAGTAATGACAGAATACTATGAACAACTTTATGCTAATAAATACAGCAATGTAGATGAAATGGAAAACTTTCTAGAAAGGCATGAATGCCAACTTTGACTCGAGAAGAAATAGACGACCTCAACAAACCAATCACAAGTAAAGAAATTGAATTATTCTTTAAGAAGCTCCCCAAAAGAAAGCCCAGGGACAGATGGTTTACATGCGAATTTTACTAAACATTTGAGAAAGAATTAGTACCAATCCTGCTCAAACTCTTCAAAAAAATTGAATAAGAAGGAAATCTACCTAACTCATTCTACGAAGTCAACATCACCCTCATACCAAAGCCAGACAAAGATATTACACAAAATACAAACTACAGACTAATCTCTCTAATGAATACAGATGCAAAAATCCTAATCAAAATTCTTGCAAATCGAATCCAGCAGCACATTAAATGAATTATACATCATGACCAAGTAGGATTCATCCCAAGTATGCAAAGATGATTCAACATAAGAAAATCAATTAATGTAATACACCATATCGACAAATCAAACAGAAAAACCACATCATCATCTCGATTGATGCAGAAAAGACATTTGAGAAAATTCAACATCCTCTCCTGTTGAAAACACTTCAAAGGATAGAAATAGAAGGAGCATCCTCAAAATGATAAAGGGAATATATGGAAAAACCACAGCAAACATCATCCTCAATGGGGAAAAAATTGATGACATTCCCCTAAGAGTAGGAACAAGACAAAGATGTCCACTATCACCACTGTTATTCAACATTGTGTTGGAAGTTCTAGCCAGAACAATTAGACAAGAAAAAGAAATACAAGCATCAAAATTGGAATAGAAGAAGTAAAAGTCTCACTGTTTGCAAATAATATGATACTATATATCAAGAACCCTGAAAAATCCACAGCAAAACTACTAGAGCTAATAAATGAGTACAGCAAAGTAGCAGATTACAAGATCAACACTCAAAAATCTATAGTGTTTCTATACACTAGTAATGAACAATCTGAGGGTGAAATCAAGAAAAGAATTTCATTTACAATTGCAATCCAAAGAATAAAATATTTAGTAGTAAATTTAACTAAAGAGGCAAAAGACCTATACAAAGAAAACTATGAGAAATTGTTAAAGGAAATCACAGAAGACCTAAATACATGGAAGGTCATACTATGTTCATTAATTGGAAGACTCAATATAGTTAAGCTGTGAATTCTACTTAAATTGATTTACAGATTCAATGCAGTACCTATTAGAAAATCCCAAAAACTTACTTTTCAGAAATAGAAAAATCAAAAACCAAATTTATCTGGAAGGGCAGGTTGCCCCGAATAGCTAAAAGTATTCTAAGAAAAAAAAATGGAGTTGTAAGTCTCATGCTACCTGGCTTTAAGGCGTATTATGAAGCTACAGTGATCAAAACAGCATGGTACTGGCATAAAGATAGATATATTGACCAATGGAATAGAAAAGAGTGTTCATATATAGACCCCCTTATTTGTGGACAATTGATCTTTTTTTCTTAATTAAAAAAAATTAACGAACAAAACATTAAGATATCATTCCTTTCTACATATACAATCAGTAATTCTTAATATCATCACATAGTTGCATATTCATCATTTCTTAGTACATTTGCATCGATTTAGAAAAAGAAATAAAAGACAACATAAAAAGAAATAAAATGATAATAGAAAAAAAAGACTATACATACCATATCCCTTACCCCTCGCTTTCATTTACCACTAGCATTTCAAACTGAATTTATTTTAACATTTGTTCCCCCATTATTTATTTTTATTCCATATGTTCTACTCTTCTGTTGATATAGTAGCTAAAAGGAGCATCAAACATAAGGTTTTCACATTCACAGAGTATCATTGTGAAAGCTATATCAGTGTTCAATCATCATCAAGAAATATGGCTACTGGAACACAGCACTACATTTTCAGGCAATTCCCTCCAGCCTCTCTACTACATCTTGAACAACAAGGTAATATCTACTTAATGCATAAGAATAACCTCCAAGATAACCTCTCGACTCTGTTTGGAATCTCTCATCCATTGACACTTTGTCTCATTTTACTCTTCCTTCTTTTGGTCGAGAAGTTTCTCTCAATCCCTTGATGTTAATTCTCAGCTCATTTTAGGGTTTTTCTCAGTTCTTTGATGCTGAGTCTCAGCTCATTCCAGGATCTTTGTCCCACATTGCCAGGAAGGTCCACACCCCTGGGAGTCATGTCCCATGCAGAGAGGGGGAGGGTGGTGAGACTGCTCGTCATGTTGGCTGGAGAGAGAGGCCACATCTGAGCAACAAATGAGGCTCTCTTGGGGGTGACACTTAGGCCTAAATTTTAAGTAGACTTGACCTATCCTTTGTGGGGTTAAGTTTCATGTGAACAAACCCCAAGACTGGGGGCTCAGCCTGTAGCTTTGGTTGGATCATTGATCTTTGATGAGACAGTCAAGCCAACTCATCTGAGACAGAACAATCTCTTCAATAAATGGTGCCTAGAGAACTGGATATCCATATGCAAAAGAATGAAAGAGGACCCATATCTCACACCCTATACAAAAGGTAACTCAAAATGAATCAAAGACTTAAGCATTAGAACTAAGATCATAAAAATGTTAGAAGAAAATATAGGGAAATATCTTATAAATCTTATACTTGGAGGTGGTTCTCTAAACCTTACACCCAAAGCTAGAGCATTGAAGAAAGAAAGAAAGAAATGTGAACTCGTCAAAATAAAACAGTTTTTTGCATCAAAGAACTTCAGCAAGAAAGTAGAAAGACAGCCTACGCAGTGGGAGACAATATTTGGAAATGACATATCAGATAAAGGTCTAGTATCCAGAGTATATAAAAAGATTGTTCAACTCAACAACAAAAAGACAGAAAACGCAATTAGAAAATGACTTAAAGACTTGAACCGACACTTCTCAGAAGAAGAAATACAAATGGCCAAAAGGCCATTTGGCCATTTGTATTCGAAGAATGAAGAGGTGCTAAACTTCCCTGGTTATTAGAGAAATGCAAATGAAAACCACAATGAGATATCACCTCACACCCACCCAAATTGCCATTATCAATAGAACAGAAAACGCAAGTGCTGGAAAGGATGTGGAGAAAGAGGCAAACTTATTGACTGTTAGTGGGAATATCAAATGGAACAACTGCTGTGGAAGGCAGTTTGGTGGTTCCTCAAAAAGCTAAATACAGAATTGACATATTACCCAGCAATACCATTGCTAGGTATCTACTCAGAGGACATGAGGGCAAGGACCCAAACAGACATTTGCACACCAATGTTTATAGCAGCATTATTTACAATTGTGAAGAGATGAAAACAGCCAAAATGTCCATCATCAGATGAGTGGCTAAACAAACTATGGTATATGCATATGATGGAATATTATGCAGCTGTAAGACAGGATAAAGTTATGAAGTATGTAACAACATGCATGGACATTAAGGACATTATGCTGAGTGAGATTAGCCAGAGACAAAAGGACAAATACTGCATGGTCTCACTGATATGAACTGACACTAGTGAATAAACTTGGAGAATTTCATTGGTAACAGAGACCATCAGGAGATAGAAATAGGGTAAGATATTAGGTAATTGGAGTTGAAGGGATACAGACTGTGCAACACGACTGAATGTAAAAAGTCAGAAATGGACAGAACAATACTACCTAACTGTATTACAATTATGTTAAAGCACTGAATGAAGCTCAATGTGAGAATGATAGAGAGAGGAGGGCTAGGGGCACAAATGAAATCAGAAAGAAAGGTAGACAATAAAGATTGAGATGGTATAATCTAGGAATGCCTAGAATGTATAATGATAGAGACTAAATGTACAAAATTTAAAAATGTTTTTGCATGAGGAAGAACAAAGGGATGTCATTACTGCAGGGTGCTGAAAATAGATGGTAATTAATATTTTAAAATTTCTGGGTAATATGTGTGAGACTAAAGCAAAAATGTTTATTTGGTACAAAATTTGTACTTTGACCAGCACATTTCCAAATATACCTTATGTAGACAGCTTAATTGAACACCATAAGTACATGGAACCTTGAGTAGGACATGAGATTTTGTTGGTTTGTCCACAGAGATGCCCTGATAAATGGTTTAAACAGTGAATAAAAATACTTGCAAAGTCCCCTTCAGAGAATGGTGAGAATGGGAGAAAATTCAACTTCCCCAAGTTGAATTCTTGATATTCTCTCACAAACAGTGTGGACAACCAAAGTTATAGACTGAGCCCCAAGTCTTGGGGGTTGTTCACATGAAACTTAATCCCACAAAGGATAGGTCAAGCCTGCTTAAAATTAGGCCTTAGAGTCACCCTCAAGAGAACATTTTTTGCTGCTCAGATGTGGCCTCTCTCTCCAGCCAACACAACAAGCAAGCTTACCATGCTCCCCTGGTCTGCATGGGACAGAACTCCCAGGGGTGTGGACCTTTCTGGCAATGTAGGACAGAGATCCTAGAATGAGCTGAGACTCAGCATCAAGGTATTGAGAAACCTTCTCAAACCAAAGGGGAAGAGTTAAATGAGACAAGGTGTCAATGGCTGAGAGATTCCAAACAGAGTTGAGAGATTATCCTGGAGGTTATTCTTAGGCATTAAGTAGAAATCACCTTGTTATTCAAGATGTAATGGAGAGGCTGGAGGGACTGCCTGAAAATTTAGAGCTGTGTTCCAGTAGCCACGTTTCTTGAAGATGATTGCATAATGATATAGCTTTCACAACGTGACTGTGTGATTGTGAAAACTTTGTGTCTGATGCTCCTTGTCAACAGATGAATAAAACATATGGAATAAAAACAAATTACAGGGGGAACAAGTGTTAAAATAAATTTAGTTTGAAATGCTTGTGATCAATGAAAGGGAGGGGTTAGGTGTATGGTATGTATGAATTGCTTTTCTGTTTTAATTTTATTTCTTTTCTGAATAGATGCAAATGTTCCAAGAAATAATCATGATCATGAATATGTAGCTATGTGATGATATTGTGAATTACTGATTATATATGTAGAATGGAATGATCAAAATAGGAATGTTTGCATTTATTTGGTGTTTTTTGGTATTAAAAAAAATTGAAAAATGAGTGGTTGATAAACTGAATTAGGCGATGACATGTCTCCACCCAATTGGGTGGATCTTGATAAGTTTCTGGAGTCCCATAAAAGAGGAAACATTTTTGTGAATGAAGGTGATTCAGAGAGAGTAGAGAACACTGCAGCACCATGAAGCAGTGAGTCCATCTACCAGCGCTTTGGAGATGAAGAAGAAAAACTCCTCCCGGGGAGCTTAATGAAACAGGAAGCCAGGAGAGAAAGCTAGCAGATGATGCTGTGCTTGCTATATGCTCCTCCAGCTGAAGCAGAAACCATGACTGTGTTCACCATGTGCCTTCCTGGATCAGAGAGGAACTGAACTTCATCGGCCTTCCTGAACCAAGGTATCTTTCCCTAGATGCCTTTGAATGGACATTTCTGTACACTAGTTTTAATTGAGACATTTTCTCATCCTTAGAACTGTCAACTAGCAACTCATTAAATTCTTCTTTTTAAAAGCCAAAACGAAAATAAGATTGAATGTTACCTAAGGTCTTGCACCCTATCCTGAAGAGATACAGTGCATTTCTGACTGTGTGCAGGACATTTGAGTAATGTCAGGTGAAACATGCATCTGCTATTGTGTTCTATTTGGAAAGCAAGCATGTTTAAAGGTGATGTGCATAGCTGCTAAGTTGAAAAGGGGTGGACTGAGATGAGTGAGTTCTGCTCTCAAGTTGGCCAAGTTATTATGCCTTTCAATTTGTCTTTTCAGGCAAGCACTGGACTGGCTGCTGCTGCAAGTATATTTCATGGCTGGTTGATAAAACTGAAGGCTGGTGTATTAAATCATCAATCAATTGATTGAATCAACCAAAGCATGTTTCCCACAATGATATTATCCAATGAGTTGAAGATTTTTAAAGAAGAAGAGACTTTTTTGACTGCTTCTATAGCTATTGTTCCTCTCCTGTAGAGTTCATTCAGGTCCTCCATCAGTGCTTCCAGCTTCACAGCCTGCCTACAGATTTTGGACTTTTCCATTCCCACACTTTTATGACACCTTTATAAATCTTACATTTACAGATATCTTCTATTGATTCATGCCTTTAGTGAACCCTGACTAATACCCAGGCATTTCAGTGTGCAGGCTGAAATGTTGCAAGACATACCACTTGAATAGAGATGGGCAGAAATGGATACATGTCCACATGAATACAGCTGAAAAAACATGTGTGCTCACAAGCATCACACTTGCACAAAGGTGTCCACACATATACACATGAACAAACACACATACTGTAAGCACCTTTATTCCCTTTTCTCTAATCCTTTTCTGCACTAAGCCATGGGAAAAATTTCCTTCTGCTACTTACAGGTTGGTCAGTGTCCTACTCACTGAGCTCATTAAGTAGACATGAAATAGTCCTGGCCTGCATGATGTTGGTTGTCACTGTCTTTCTTTTGGTCTCAATTTCTTAAGGGAGATTTCTGTAGAACTTCATAAATGTTCCCTTAGCTACTCCTGTGCCAGGTGCTGGCCTGGATTTGTGGGTCATAGATGAGTTATGCATAAACACAAAGTCAGAGAACTCTAAGACATGAGCCACAACTGGGAAGGAGGGATGGTGACATGCAGGGGACCCTGGATCCAAGATTCCCCTCTGCCTTGGCAAGTTTCCAAACCGCTCGTGGCTTCAATTTCCTCATATCAGAAAGAGATGATGTGACCCACTTTGCAAGGTCCTTGAAGGGTTCGATTAGGATAATATAAAATAGCAGAGAGTGCAGGACATAGTGACACATGTTAGAATGACATCAATCTATTAAAATTGTCCAGAGTGGTAACGTTAAGACCAAAGGAAGCAGAGGTCTGTGGGAACACAGAGACATACAATTTCCCACAATAGAGGGGTGTTGATGAAAGGAGCAAGGACTACAGATAACCCACACTGTTCGCATAGCTCTGTGTCTCTGTCTCATTAGATTGACTCCCTTAACTGTTTTTTTCCCCAAACATTCTAACAATGAAAATTATATATTTACCCTTTCACAAACTGACCTTTCTTGTTTTGCTTTAGACTGATTTCATGATGTGTTCCCATAAGAATGGTGTTTTATTGCTTTTGGACACATTCAGTCATCTCTTTGGTTAGAAGCCGCAATGGTCAAAACAGTATGGTACAGGCACAGAGAAAGGTGTATTGACCAATGGAATTGAATGAAGAGTTCAAAGACAGACCATCAAATCTATAGTAAAATTGATATTCAACACACAACCCCCACATCCACTGAACAGGGACAGTATAGTCTTTTAAATAAATGATCCTGGATATCAACAGCACAAAGAATAAAAGAGAATTCTTACCTTGCACCCTATTCAAAAATTAAATCAAAGAGTATCAAAAACCTAAATACAAAAGCAATTACCACAAAAATCCTAGAAAAAATATGGGAAAACATCTTCAAAACCTAGTAATAGGAGGTAGCTTCTTAAACTTTACAACCAAAGCACAAGCAATTAAAGCAAATAGATTAATGAGAACTCCTCAAAATCAAAATATTCTCTGCTTCAAAATATTTTGGAATAAAAGTGATGGAGCAGCCAAGTGGATGGGTGAAAATAATTGGAAACCACATATTGATAAATGTTTGATATGAATACACAAAGAAATCATGATTTAGCAACAAAAGAACAAACAATGCAATAATAAAATGGGTAAGCTATGAATAGAAATTTTTCTGATGAGCTTATACAAATGTCTAAAAAGCACACAATGAAGAAATGTTCATCTTAATTAGCTCTATAAGAAAAATGTAAATCAAGACTGCAACGAAGTATTGTCTCACATCTGTAAGAATGACTGTTATTAAACAAAGAGGAAACTACAAATGTGGGAGAGGATGTGGAGAAATCAGAACAAGTTTATCCTGCTGGTGGGAATTTATAATGGCACAGCCACTGTGGAGGACAGATTTGTGATTCTTTAGAAAATAAATATTAAGTTGTCCCATTACCAATGTTTAAATATATCATACCACTGCCCTCTTAAATACCTTGCTTCTGGTGAGAAATCCACATATAGTCTTCTCAGACTTCCCTTGTATTTGATTCATTTTGTCTTTGACATTTTACAGTCAGATTACAGGAGTATTTGAATAGATCTATTTGGATCTGTTTGGGGTACACTGTTTTCTTGGATCTTTAATTTTATGTCTTTCATAAGAGATGGGCAATTTTCAGTGATTATTCCCTCCATTATTCTTACTGACACATTTCCCTCCTCTTCTCCTTCTGGGATACCCATAAAATGTACATTCATGTACTTCATGTGCTTCATGTTCTCATTCAATTCCCTGAGGCCCTGCTCATGTTTTCCACTCTTTTCCCTATTTGTTCTTTCTGTGTAGGATTTCAGATGTCCCATCCTCTAGTTCACTAATCCTTTTTTCCTCCTCATCAAATCTACTCTTGTAAGTCATCATTGTGTTTTTCATCTCTTCTATTGTGCCTTTTATTCCCATAAGTTATCTTCTTTGGCATTCAGTTCAACTTCTTCTAGACCTCTGCTTAACTGCTCAGAATTTTTCAGCTCTTGTTTTTCTGGTTCTTTTCCTGCCTATGTGGAAACTTTCTGAGGAGGATCTCCAATGATATGATTGATCCCAATCAGATTTTCCCAAACAAGGTCGTCCAAGGTCTCAGGTGGTGAAACTAATCAGTATCAAGTTCCCCTTAGAATGAGACCAGGCCTGTTCTGTGACTTTCATTTTGAACCTGTAGACATTGTGCTTTTCCTATTCTGACCAGCAAGTGACACTTAATCTACATAACCCCACCCACATAAAGTAAACTGGAGCATTTTATTCTCAGCCTGTCAGTGGCATAGTTGAGTTAGAGCATGAGGTGAGAGCAAGCTTAAGCCATTTTTGATTCTCAGTCCCTGGGGTCTGAATTCTCTGAAAGAGGACAGCCACTTGAGCTAAGCCCAACCCCTCATCTTGGGCAAGATATATCCTCTAAGGAATTATCTACTTCACTTGCATTGTAACTTATTTTCTCAGTATATTAACTCTGCCTTTGCCTGGGTGAGAGCTGGCAATTGAATATACCTGAATCTTTCACCAATGGACTACTTTTTAAAAAGCAAAAAACGGAGAAGAAAGAAAAAATATAGAGATAGAGAAAAAGTAAAATAATTTTTCCAAACCAGTCCCCAGTTCCGTGTTCACCAGTCAAGAAGTGGACTTGGTACCTGACTTGGGGCACAGTCCTTTTTCAGTGTTCTGAGTTTGGGCAACACCAAAAGCCTTCCTTTTTCCTCTTCATCAGCTCCATCTCTTCAGTTTTCCTCTCCAGCTTTTTCTGGGTTTATCTGTGCTTGGACCTTGTATACAGCAGTCCAGATTTGTTCATTGAAACCAGAATTAGAGCTCATTTAAACTACAGTCTCGTGCTCCTATTAGGAAATTGCTTCTTGTTCCCTTGGTAGGGTGTATCCAGCTGCCTGCAGTGCCAGTGGGGGGCACCATCCATTGCACTTTGAGAACCTTACTTGCAGTTCCTTGCTGTGATCTGGGCAGTTCCATTTATTCCATTCTACTGTATAATATGTGTCTGGTTGTGGATGCCCCCCAATCAGTTGCTCTAGACAGTGACTTAATATTTACTATCTGATGTAGAGGACAAGTTAAATTCCACACCTTATTACACTGCCATCTTGCCCCACTTCCCTCCTTCAATCTTCCATATAGTAGCTTTTATTTCTATAGTGTCTGATGTTTTCTTTGTTCTCGTCTAATATCTTCTTAATATCCTTTGCTTCTTTGCTCGGATTTTCCTTCATTTCTTGGAATTCATCCAAGAGATTTGTTTGATTATCTTTGATTAACTATCTCCTCAGATTTCTTGTCTGTTCCTTTGACTCTGCTATTTCTTCATGAGTTCAAGTATGCCACGTGGTTTTTTTGCTGATATCTGATCATTTGATTATTTTGATGGGTCTACTCTGAAAGTCTCTTTCTCTCTCTTGTCTAGGACTGATTTTTACCTGGGTTTATATTAGGGCATTGTTTTGAAAATTGGATTGTCCATATTTCTCAGTCAAACAGAGATGGGTGTCTGTGTAGGAGGTGTAGACCAGCTCCCAGGGCTGGAGTTAGGCTATGGAAGGCTCTGAAAAGCCCTGCTATTTCTGGCCTAAACCACAGGTGGCACTCATTCATCTTCAGATGCTGTTTGCATCCTAGGATGGGATGAAAATTGCAAGGCTCCTGTGCAGTTACTTCATTGGCCAATAACTGCCTCTGTGTGGGGCGCTACTCCCCGTTATACCAGGGTAGCAGATTCCCATAGCCACCCCAACTTGCAGCCATCTTTCATACAAGGATGAGGCTGCCTGCTGCTATTTTCCACACAGGTGGGGGATGGGCACCAGGAATTAGTTTCTGTTAAAGTTTTTGTCAACTCTTCATTCCTTACTGACCTTGGCCTTAAGATGTCCTACCTTGTATCAGGAGTCCCCAAAAGGTTGATTTAGTCAGTTTCTGTCCATCCCCTTGCTGCTTTTGGGAAAGGCTGCCATTATCTCCTTAATCATCCAATATAGAAACTCCTCCTTGATGCCCGTTTATAAATGCTCTCTCAATGACCTAAGTCCTGCTGTGTGTCCCTATGGGCTTGGGCTTCTGTGTCTGGATATAGGTAAGGATGTGTCCCAATGCTGTAATAGATTTTATAGTCTGTGACCCCAGGGGGAAGGAGAAGAGATCCCAGCTATTGCCTCTGTGCTCTCCTGGAGGTGTGTGAGGCAGAGTGAGGGGATGGGAAAGGACAAGCTGGCCCATGATGGAAGTTTCCTACCTGATATTTCTCTTTCTTTGATTCAGCATTTGTGGGATTCTTCTCCAGTCTTCACCTTCCACCAGAGTTTTGAACAAGTGAGAACTGTCCTTTTATCACTAAATCTCTGGGAAGGTTATTTTTGTAAGTGTCTTAAGTTATCTTACTGATTATGATAGGTTTCTAACTCATTTTTGCACAGAATGTGAGGTATGGATTGAGGTTCAAGTTTTTGCACTTGGAAATCCAAGTGGATATTCTATCACCATCTTTTACAATAGAGTATCATATATCCATTTTGCACCCTTGCCAAAATTAATTGGCAAGGCATGTATGACTATAGTTCAGGGCTCTCTATTGTTCCATTGATATATTTATCTTTGCATAATATCATACTTTGTAATAAGTTTTGAAATCAGGCAGTGTTAATCCTCAAATTCTGGTATTCTCTTTCAAAGAGGTTTTGGCTATTCTAGTTTTTCTGCATGCCAGTATGACTTTAAGAATAAGCCTGTCACTTTCTAAAAAAGAAATGTAGGGATTTTATTTAAGACTGCATGGCATTTATAGATTAATTTGTGTCATTTCCATTTTGACAATAGTGAGCATTCTCACTTATAAACATTGCATGTTTATTTATTTTGAATTCCTTTCATTTTTCTCAGCAATATTTGTCACTTTTTTCAGATTTATAACTATTTCATGTTTTTAATTTTAGTATTTTATTTTTCATTACTAGTAGATCAAACTTGCTAAATTCAATTATGAGCCCTAGAACCTTTTTGCAGATTTCATAGACTATTCTACTTAGATAATCATGTTACCTTTGAAAAGTATAGTTTTACATCTTCCTTTCTAATCTATAGATCTTTTATTTCCTAATTACATAGGCTAGAACCTCCAACATAATATTGAATGGAAATTGTAAGATCAAAAGTAATTGTCTTGTCCCTGATATTAAAAGGAAAGCTTGATTTTTAAAAACATTTATATAAGCAATTTGATTAACTTGTGTCTTGATAAAATTTTTTTATTTCTTGTCCTTGGGGTTTGCTGCTTTTCTTTAAACTTTGCCTTTATACGTTTTATTGAGTTTGGAAAAATTTGACCATACTTTCTTGAAGTATTTTTTTCCTCCAATCTTCAGTTACATATATCATAGGCCCCTTGAGGGCTGTTTTCCATCTTACTGATGATATGTTCATTTTTAAGAATTCATTTTTCTCTGTGTGCTTCAGTTTGGGTAGTTTCTATTCCTACATCTTCAATCTCAGTTTTCTTTCCTTCTCAATGTCCAATTTGATGTAAATTTTATGCAGTGCACTTTTCCTATCACACATTGTAGTTTTCATCTCCAGAAGTTTGATTAGCCTCTTTTTTTATGTCCACCATAACTCTATTTAACTTCTTAAACATATGGATTACAGTTACAAGAAAGGTTTTAATGCTCTTGCCTGCTAATTCTAACATGTGAGTCAGTTCTACTTGATTGAGTGATTTTTCTTCTCATTAATGGTCATATTTTCCTGCTTCATTGTGTCCCTGAAGTAAATATTCCCTTGCTTGATATTTTCACCTTCCTACAAATATTGTTGAGCTTTCAGAACTTACTAAGATCTCTTTACCCTCATGCATAAATTGAGGCACTCAGCACCTCACTTAGTTTCAGCTGCTGTTTCAGCTTAAATTTCCAGTGACTACCTGTTGACAATGGGGTGTTCTCTTGATCTTGAGTCTTCAGACACACTATTGCCTTCCCTCTACTTCCTATTAATAACATGCTGATATCAAATGGATCTTGTCACCTAGGCATATTTGAGGAAGTTTTCTGTGTGTACTTGGTATTGTCATTGTATTTATTCTGCCTGCTTCTTTGGGGGGAATTCAGGGAAGTTCACACAATTTCTGACCAACCACTACTGCTCTCTCCCTTTCATTACTTGGGTGAGGAATGCCCTTCTTCTCTGTTCTCTCTACCTTAAAATGCCTGTTTATATTTCATGTCTTTGTTAAATGTCATCACCTCCAGGATGATTTCTGTGATACCTGCCCACGGGAAAGAATAGCAGCTCCCATTTCTATGCTCCCACAACAGGTAGAATACATCTCTGTTACAGCACATATTGCACCACTTAGAGTCCTCTTTCTCTTCTGGACTGTAAGCTTCTCTCAGTGAGAACCATGCTCATCCTTCTGTGTCCTTGAATGATGAGATTTTACTAGATCCTAATCAACTATCTCACAGCTAGTTAATGGAATAATTAGTAGTATTGTTACTTTCAGTTTTTTGAAGTACTTCATAGTTTATAATAAGCTCTTGTAAATATCACATTCACCCCTCCTTCATGTTGCTATGGTCCATTTGCTTAGTTAAAAACTTTTCTCTTTGCAGTTTTTATTTGTTAGTTTATGTGGTTTGTCTCCATCCATTAAATTGGGAGCTAATCAAAGGAAGAAACAAAAAACCCATTCATCTTCATATTCCCAATAATGAGCTCAGTTCCTGGCATGGAGGGATACTCAGGCAAAATCTGATGCATGCACAAGTTATAAAAAGAAATCTTCTGTTATCCCAACTTACACTAAACTGGCAATATTCCACTCAAAACATTGGGAAGTGAGATGCCTTAATGGAAGTTGGCTTGAAGTCACCATCTTGTCTGGGACTCCACAGGATCCAGGTGAGAAGAGACTTGGAATATCTGTTGCTCTGTCTCACTCAGCCTTTGAGTTTATGATCAGAGGCTTCAAAGTCAGCCTGTCCCACTTCCCCTTCTTTGCCTCCACTCTCTGGAGATCTGGCTTGTTTGTGCTAACCTTGTTTCAGCTACTTTCTGACTTGGTAAGATAGACTTTGTCTTGACCTGAGAGATCCCCTAAGAGGACACTGTATTATATATATATATACATACATACATAATTAGATTTATTGTAGGAGTTGACTCACATTTGTTGGGATTGACAAGTCCAAATTCTGCAGGGCAGGGCACAGTCTGTGAACTATAAAGAAGGTTTTGATGAATTCCCAAGGAGAAACTGGCCGAAATGGAGATAGGAATTTTTTCTTTTTGACTGATGAAATCACCAGTGTTCCCTTTAAGGCCTTCAACTGAATGAATAAGTCTCCTCTCATTGCTGAAGGCAATCTCCTTAGTTGATTGAAGATGTCATCAGCTACAGATGAAATAAACCGACTGATGATTTAATTACACAAAATATCTTCCTGTTAACAGTCAGGCCCATGCTTCTTCAACAAAATAAATGTACCAAGACAAGTTGAACCCTGAACTTCACCATCATAGACACTTATCCCTAGAATGGGAAACAGACCCAGTGTGGGAAGGGGGGACATTTCCAAAGTCGTATGGTGGATCTTTTCTTGGGAATTCAATTGATGCTTCTGGAGGCCTGGCCTACATTCCGTCTGCTTCGTAGGAATCCTCTCATGGTTTGAATCTTCCTCAAAATTAGAGAATTAGGAAAATTCAATTCTGTAAACTGCTGAAAGTCCCACTGGATGTAGCAGGAGCCACATTGAGATGCTGTCATGCAACATCGTCCAGGTTTATCTCCAAGTGCCCAGGAAAACATCTGACAACATTAGGGTGGCATTCAGGATCTTCACAGTCTGTTCCTGACCAGACACATAGTACATCCTCTAGTTGTACAAGACTCACCCTTTCAAACTTCCTTCCACTTACTCAGGCAACATTCTGTCATGGCCCAGGGAATAGTGGAAACAAGACTGAGATGCATGAATCATGTGTGCTTCCTCTGTATCTATATTATGATTCTCTGGGTGTATCCCCTATCTTCCCTAGTCTAGTGATAAATATATGTCCACCTGTACTGAATCAACACTCCGACAGGCTGAGACCTTCTATATTTTTCATTTTCAGCTCTGTACCTTCAACACTGGTACTGCATTCTGGTACAGAGCTGGTCTAGACAGTATTTGTTGAAAGAATCATGATATTAACGTTCTACTCTCTACACCCCAAGGCTCATTTGCTTTCCCCCAATGTCTTTGCTGTGACTGTATAACCCATCCAGCATTTCGTGCTGGGTGGGAAATCACAGACCCAAGTGACAAGGTCCTACAGTTCACCAGGAATAATAGACATTGGTTCACAACCATCTGACACACTAATGGTTACAATTCCATAGCTCCTAAATGGTGCACATTCAAATATAGGAAAGAGGGTATTTATGGTTGAGTGTGGAGTAAATTCATCTCCTTAGCTGCTAAAGGATTTGTGAGTTAGAGGAGATGGTAGGGATAATGGCATACAGTATGGATGCCCTGAGAGCATAACCCACATGTGAACATCATCAGGAATGTGTGTGGAGAGAGGGGAGATGTATTAAGGCTCATTATTCGGAGAAGGGTTTAAGAAAGACGGTGCAGTGGCAAAAAGTGACTATTACAGATATTCAGGAGACCTGGGTCCCAGTTCTGTCTTTGCCAATGTCTTGCAGAGTGACTCTGGATACTTCTCTTCACTCATCTTTGTGCCTGAACTATTAAAGTGAGGGAGGTTGAACTCTCTTAGGGCTCTTCTTTCTCTGCCTTCAGTAGACTCTGAGATTGGATCCTGAATGTGGGTTTCTGGATGAAGCATGTGTTGACAAGCTTTGATACAAGCAGAGGGTCAGATCTGGGTGGGACATACACTGTCCTGTGAATTAACCTTAACTGGAGGACCAGAAGCAGGGAGAGGAGGTAACTCAATGGATGGGTACTGTGCTATTGTCATAAGGTCTGCTGTGGAAATGCATATTACTTTTTTGCAGGTTACGATAAACATCCCTCATATTTCAGAGTGTCCCTATGTGCAGATCAGTTCAGGCACAGTCATATTTAATGTGTTCAGGTACTATGATCATGGCTTACTTGCTGCATGACCTTGGAAAAGCCTCTGCCACTCTCTTGGCCTCAGGTTCCTCATCAGACAAAAGTGGAGTTGAAACAATTCATGATAGTTTAGCCTTATTTAGTCCCTCAAGGTGCTAATCCCCTGAGTTAACACTCATTTGATCCTGTCATGGTTGTGATACCAACATAGAACCTATTTCACAGAAAGGAAACTGAGACCCAACTATATTAAAGAGCTTTAGAAAGCTCAGAGTTGGGAGTTGAAGCCAGGTCTGTGGTTCTTCAAACACTTGCACTCTTTCCCATGGCTTGAATTTCTGTGTTTATAAATGGGAGGTACAGACCTAATGAGCCCCAAGTAGATTTTCTCTACAGTGTCCTTCTCAGAGTTAGTGGAAACATATATCACATCTTTAGCTCTTTATCCAAGGGAGATTAATAAGGCACTTCATGCTGCATCTGAATAGTTACCAGATGGTTTGTGGAGAACACAGGGAGGCACCCTGGGCTGAGCATCACTAGCAACTTTTCAGAGGCTCTCCCAGGCTTTGATGACTGTTGTGAATCTAAGTGATGTGATGACAGCAGTCTAGTAGAGAGTGAAAAATTAACTTACAGGCCAGACTTTCTCTTCATATCTCCGTTCTGGGCTCTGAGTCTTCCTGCAAAGTGTGCCTCTGACATCTCTCCAACTTGTGCCAAAGTATTGAGACCCCAGTAGGGTTCCCTCACTCTTTGGACTCTTGGAGATCTTCATATATCCCAGGGGTTCTTTTAAAATGGAAAATATTCATGTTTAATTGAGTGACAAAGTAAGACCTGACTTCCACACTGAAAGTCTCCAGAATTTGCTAAGACCTGCTATGTGCCAGGTACTGTACTGGGCACAGCTCCAGTGATCAACCATCAAATTCTTATGATGGCTTTTGCAGATGGTGTGTTAGCAGAATCACCATGTCACTGATGAGAACTGAGACCCTTGGGGTAAAATGGCATAACACTTAAAAATCATGGGGGTAGAATTTAGCCTATGAAAAAGTTATATTTGTTCTCATGTATTCAGAAATATTTATTGTAATTGCTATAAAAATGAGACATTAGAGAGAGCTTAAGAGGTCAACAGTGAGTGGAAATATTCTTTGGTTCATGCAAATGATGTATCTTTTCACAGTATGAAATCTCATATTTGCAAATTTGTACACATGTGGGGAAATGTTTACAATATAATGTTGAAAGACAGAGAGCTGCATATTTGGTACAATGCCACTAGGTAATAGATATAAATATAGATGAAATGCACTGATACATTGAGAGGGGTTGTATCAAAGTCATATGTATTCTCCAGGGGGAAGAGGGATGGAAGACATAAGCCCCCACATGTCAGCAAGTATCTATCTTTGTGTGGATCATATGGTTTTGCTACCCACCAGACCTGAAAGAAGTCTTTGTCATAATATCAGCTGGATACAAAATCAGGAAACAGACAGCTCAAGGATTAAAACCAAGATTAAACACCTTCAAATAGTAAATTTACCTTGTGCAAAAATCGGCACAAGAAAAAAAAGCTGGGAAATAATGGCCTATCCTAAGAAAGAGGATAAAATCCATGAAATATCATTGGAAATGACCAAACTATGGTCACACCATATCAGAAACTTAAAATAATAGTTCTCAAAATATTAAAGGAGGTTAAAGAAAATACAAAGAAAGAACAAAAAGATATCAGATAAACAATGAATGAATAATATGAGAGTCTAAATAAAGATGTGGAAATTTTAAGAAGGAACAAAGCAGAGTTGCTGGAGTTAAAAAAAAGATAGCTGAACTAAAAAATTCCCTAGAAGATTACAACAGCAGTTGGAGCTGACAGAAAATAGAACCAGTGAATATACAAGACAATTGAAATGAGTCAGGCTGAAAGCTGAAATACAAAAATATAACTAAGAAAAACAAAAATAACCCAAGCAGAGGATCCAAGGTGGCCAATTAGGGAGAAACTGGGCTCACTTCCCTCCCGCAGAAAACACGTGGAGACAGAAAAAGTCTTTCTGGAAAGAGTTCTGGGGCTCTGGAGATTTGGAGAAGGGCTGTACAATACCTAGAAAAGTACAGAGCAAGTAGAGAGAGAAGCTACATTGAGGATTATTGAAGCTTAAATAACCCTCTGTTCTACTTTGCTAGCTGCCAGAATGCAATATATCAAAAACAGAATGACTTTTAAAAAGGGAAATTTAATAAGTTGCTAGTTTATAGTTCTAAGGCCAATAAAATGTCCCAATTAAAACAAGGACATAGAAATGTCCAATCTAAACCATTCAGGGAAAGATACCTTGGTTCAAGAAGGCTGATAGACATTCAGCATTTCCCTCTCAGTTGGAAGACCACATGGTGAACATGGTGGCATCTGCTGGCTTTCTCTTCAGATCACTTACTTAATGAAGCTCCCCGGGAGGCATTTTCCTTCTTCATCTCCATATCCCATTGGGTGATGAACTCTCTGCTTTGTGGTTCTGTAATATTCTGCTATGGCATTCACGTGGCTCTAAAAAGGGACTCTTTCCAAAGTGTTTCCTCTTTTAAAGGATTAATGGGGGTGTCATAACTCCATGGAATATATCTCTTCAAAAGTTATCATCCAAAATTGGGTGGGTCATATCTTCAAGGAAACAATTAAGATACTCTCATCCAGCAATAATGAAGGAGGATTACAGGACGTGGATTTTCTGGGGTCGACCACAGATTCCAACTGGCAAAATCTCCTCATCCCTGACCTCTGTAGAAAAAGTCTACCATCAGGGCTGAAAGCTTCAGAATGTCCAGTCCCTTGTGGTAGGTAGCTGCAGAATCAGCTGGCTATGAAGACAGGGAAAGAAACAGTCTAGCACTTTTCCACGTTTATGCTGGAAAATTTGGAATGTTGAGATATGCAGATTCAGCACACCCTGCTTAGCACTGCAATGTGATATCTGGAATCAAAAGGGGGCTAAGAGCAAACCCTACCTTATGGAAGGGCTGAGAGAAAGGGAATGCCAGCAGTATCATCTGATGGAAGGTAAACAAAGTGCACCTTTGGCAAGAATCCAAAAGCTTTTTACCTGACCTTCTCTCCCCAGGGTACTGTGGAACTGGTGTGCACCCTCTTCGTGGGTCACATGCTTATTTAGGTAATACTGACAAAATAAGTTTGAAAAGAATAAAATTAACATGAGGTCAACCAATAACAAAATCTTAGAAAAGAAAATCTGAATATAGAAAACTCACTTTGATAACTTGATGTCTAGACATCAAAAAACTAAAAGCCACATTAAGAAAGAGGAAAATATGGCCCAGTCAAATCAGTAAATTAAAAAGTAAGAGAAGATATACAACTTGGAATAACCAGTCAAAGATGTTCAAATAAGTCTCCTAAATTAATTCAAGAGGCTGGATGAAGAGATAAAGAATATTAGGAGGATGTTGGGTGAACATAAACAAAATTTTGAAGCAGGTAAAGAAAAACAATGGCTTTTGTAGAGCTAAAGTAAAAATAGATGAAGTTAAAAATATACTAGGGGCACACAACAGCAGATTTGAAAAGACAGAAGAAAGGATAAACAAAGTAGAAGACAGAGCATGTAAATTAGAACAAACAAAAGAACAGATAGAAGAATGGGACAAATAAAGTAAATCTCAGGGAATTGATTGACAATGCAAAATACACTAACATTCAGATCATAGCAATCCCAGAAGAAGAGAAGGAGAAAAGGACAGAGGGAATACTTAAAGGAAATAATAGTCAAAAATTTACCAACACTTATGAAAGATGTAGACATAGAACTCCAAAAATCCCAATACATACCAAGTTAAAAACCTGAACAGACTTATTCCAAGGCGTATATAAATAAGAATATCAAATACCACTAATAAACAGTATTATGAAAGAATCAAGGAAAAGCAGTTTCTTATATATAATGCTCAATAAGATCAACTGCTGTTGTTTCATCAGAAATCATGGAGGTGAGAAGGCAGCAGTAAGGCAAATTTAGGACACTTAAAGAGAAAAACTGGCAGTAAAGAATTCTCTATCCAGAAAACATGCCTTCAAAACTGAGGGAAATGTCATGCCATTTATCATGTTCTCCACACTGCACCCTGCTCTGGTGCTTCAAGGTCTACCTGATGTGTACTCCATCACAATGGACCCCACACTGTGCCTCAAAACACTGCCCCCACAATCAATCCATGCTTACTAACACAAATGTAGCATCCCCAACTCATTCCTATATCTGCAATGCATCTCGTAACTGCATTGTTGTGCCCCACCCTATGCCCCACATCCTATTCCACATCCATCCTGTGAATACAAAGCTTTAGATTACTAAAGAGAATCAATTTCCAAAGTAACCCTCATATTTATGTGCCTCAAAGGCAGCAGAATATCAGTAAGCATAACAAGATGCAGACATATAAAGCCCAGTTTAATGATCAAATTAAAACACAGACTTTGGAACAATTAATCAAAGATGTTCAAGTAACTCTACCAAACAAATTCAATGGAATGTCTAATGACATAAAGGAGACAAAAAAGACTCTGAAAGAGCATTAAGAGGAATTTGAAAGAACAAAAAGAAAAAGTGCAGATATCACAGAGATTAAAGATGCTGCAGACAAAATAATATATATGCTAATGACACACAACAGAAGATTTGAAGAGGCAGAAGAAAGAATAAGAGAACTGGAGGACAAGACAATAGATTTTGAACACACAGAAGAGTAAATAGCAAAAAAAGTTGGAAAAATTTGAATTGGGCCTCAGGGAAAGTATGGACAAAACAAAGCCCACAAATAGGAAAATGATTGTTGACCCAGGAGAAGAGAAGTGTAAAGGCTAAGATTAGTTGAGGAGATAATGGGGTAAAACTTACAAACCCTAATAAAGGACATAAATATGTAAATCAACTCCCAATGAACTCCAAATAGAATAAATCAAAACAGACCTTCCCCAAGACATACTAATCAGTTTGTCAAATGTTTAAGAGAAGTAGAAAATCCTGAAAGCAGCAAAAGAAAAACAACCCACAACATGCAAGAGAAACCACATGTGCAAATTTGAATCTGTTGTGAACCCCAGAAAAGTCATGTCCTTTAATCCTCATTCAGTATTGCTAGTTAGGAGATTTTTTTATTATTCCCATAGAGATTTGATCCACCCAACTGTGGGCAATAAGTTTTGATAAGATAGCTTCCATGGAGTTGTGACTGTACCCATTCTAAGTGGGTCTTTATTAGTTAACTGGAACCATTAAAAATTGGCAGCATTTTAAAGAGAGAGACAGAGTCATGAAACCTACAAGAGCAAGTGCAGCCAGAGACCTTGGAGGTGAAGAAGGAAAATACCCCTGGGGCAGCTTCATGAAATGAGAAACCTGGAGGGAAAGCTAGCAGACATCACCATAATTTCCATGAGCCTTTCCAGTTGAAAGAGGAACCATGAACTTCATCAGCCTTTCTTGAGTGAAGGTAAACTATTGTTGGTGTCTTAATTTGGGCACTTTTAAAGACTTCCTTTAATTGGGTCATTTTTCATGGCCTTAGAATGGTAAACTTGTAGCTTATTGAATTCCTCTTTTTAAAACTATTCTGTTTCTGGTGTATTGCATTCTAACAGTTAGCAAATGAGGACAGATTTTGGTACCAGAGAAGTGGGGTGCTGCTATGGTTTGCAAACACTAAACATGTTGTAATGGCTTTTTAAATGGATAAGGGAAATATTCTGGAGGAGTTGTGATGAGGTTGATAGAGAAGGCCTAGAGTGCTTTGAAGAGACTGTTGGTAGAACTGTGGACTCTAAAGATACTTCTGATGAGGTCTTAGACAAAAATGAGGCACATGTTATTGTAAACTGAAAGGAAGGCAATTCCTGTTTTAAAATGGTAGATAATCTGGTAAGGTTGATTACTAGCTTTGGCTGGAAGGCAGATTTTAAAATTCATGAACTTGGATATATAGCAGAAGAGATTTCCAAATTTAATGTGTGTGGGTGTCACCACCTATGACTGTTATTCTTTGTTCAGCAAAGACTTGGTGTAGGAAGAAAAAAGCCTATGACTCAAAGTCAGAAATCAAGGAAGTCTCTGACCAAAGAGATAGTCAGAGCCCCGATTTTATTTTTCCTTAGCTATTTAAAAGATAAAGGGGCTATTTGGAGTTAAGCTATCTATTGAAAACCAGGGAGGGTTCCTGTTTGCCTTGAGGAGGTATCTTTAATTTTAAGAACAAAGTGAGAATTTCCTCATGAGTAGGAGGATATTTTCCAAACATCCTAAACTGTTTTCAGCTTAACAAACAGATAGATAAGGGTAGTGGTTTTCTATTGTTTGATGATATGCAAACACAGAGCAAGCTTACAAGTGCTTTAATCTTATCCTCCTTCAAATGTGGAAAGTACAGTCTGTTTTTCTCTTGCAGTTTATAGCAAAATGCAAAAAGAAAGAGAAAATTGAACTCTTGAGTACAAAGAAGCCAGAAATTGATGTTCTGGAAAATTCTGGATTTCCAGGAAGGGAGAGCTCAGAGAATAGTGCCCCACATGAGGATTTAGCAAAACACAGATACAGTCAGCCATTTCAGAAAAAGCCAGGATTGGACATGGAATTATCCAAGAAGCATTGGAAACTCCTGTCTGGAGAAAAGAATCCTTGCTTGCTACATAGAAAGCCAATATGAGTGCATAAACAGTACCACTGCCTATCTCAACCTGGGAGTCTAAGAAAAGGGAAATAGTGAAAGTAAAATGTTTTGAGATGTACGACCATGGAGGCTGGGGTCTGAAGTCAAGAAGCGTCAGACCAGGAGAGTGGACACAAAGAAGCGCATGGAGAGGTTGAGTTTTCCCTGAAGGCAGAGAATGCTCCTTCCACCTTGTTCCAGTGGAAAAGACATGGTACTGCAGGCCTCAGAGAGTGTGGAGCACACTGTTTGGGGGTTGGGGAGAGTCTGGCTGCAACCACAAGGAGGGGTGAGCATGTGCCATGAAGATGGCAGAGAGCCTGGGTACTGCCATGATGCTTGGAGAGGATAGAGTTGAGAAAAAGGTAGTCTCCCCAATTTCACCCAAAGCTGCATGAGAAAAGAAGCAGGCCACTATGTAGGCCCTTGGAAAGGATGGGACTGCCACTTTCTAAAGCCCCAAAGAGAAATGACTTTCAGACTTTGAAATCTAATAGAGTTTGTTCTGTAGGTTTTCAAAACTGCTCAGATCCAGAAATCCCAACAACGTACTTGGAAGATGAAAAATTAGTTATCAAATTTATATGGAAGGTAAAGAGACCTCAGACAGCTAGGGATAGCTTAAAACAAGAAGAGTGAACTGGGAAGTTTATCACTTTCTGACTTGAAAGCTTACTATAAAGGCACAGTGGTCAAAACAGCATGGTACTGTGTTCCTTCCTGTGTTCCTTCCAATTTCTCCGTATGAAAATGGGGATATTCATCCTATGACTGTTCCTCCTCTGTATGTTGGCTTCAAGTAATTTGTACTGAGCTTTACTGGACCAGAGCCAGAGGAGAATTTTGCCTTAGAACAGACCCATTCCTGTAACAGACTTTGATGAGACTTTGTACTGTTTTTAACCTTTTATTGTTGAAGATTGATCTCTAGAGAACTTTCTCTAATTACAGTGGAATAAAGTTGGAAATTAATAATCACCAAAGAACCAGAGTTTTCACAATTATATGTAGATTAAACAATGCACACTTAAATGATCAGTGCATTAAGGAAGAAATTGCTAGAGAAATCAGTAAATATCTGGAGATGAATGATAATGAGAATACAGTATGTTAAAACTTATGGTATTGGTAGGCCACAGTGGCTCAGGAGGTAGAGTTCTCACCTGCCATGTTGGAGACCAAGGTTCAATTCCCAGTTATTGCCCCTGCACTAAATAAATAAATAAATAAATAAATAAATATAAAACTTGTGGGATTAGGCAAAGGCAGTGCTGAGAGGAAAATTTATTGCCCTAAATGCCTATATTAAAAAATACAAGAATGAGCAGACCTTGAGGATTTAGCTGGTCACCTGGAGAATTTAGAAAAAGAGCAATAAACCCCAAAGCAAATAAAAGAAAAGAAATAATAAAGACTAAAGCAGAAATAAGCAAACTGGGGAACTGTTCTAGTTTTCTAGCTGCTGGAATACAGTATACCAGAAACGGAATGGTTTTTAAAAGGGGGAATTTTATAATTTGCTCATTTACAGTTCTAAGGCCGAAATAATGTCCCAATTAAAGCAAGTCTATAGAAATGTCCAATCAACGATATCCAGAAAAAAATACCTTGGTTCCAGAAGACCATTGAAGTTCAGGGTTTCTCTCTTAAGTGGAAGGGCACATGGTGAACACAGTCAGAGTTTCTCATGTGGAAAGGCACATGGTGAACACGGTCAGGGTTTCTCTGTCATCTGGAAGGGCTCATGGTGAACATGGCATCATCTGCTAGCTTCTTCTCCTGGCTTCCTGTTTCATGAAGCTCCCTGGGAGATATATTCCTTCTTCATCTGCAAAGGTAGATTTTGCCCAAGCTGATCTACAAGTTCATTGCAGTGTCAATAGAAATCCCAACAACCTACTTTGAAGATGGAAAAATTAGTTATCAAATTTATATGGAAGGTAAAGAGACCTCAGACAGCTAGGGATATCCTAAAACAAGAAGAGTGAACTGGGAAGTTTATCACTTTCTGACTTGAAAGCTTACTATAAAGGCACAGTGGTCAAAACAGCATGGTACTGGTGCAAAGACAGAAGGACTGATCAGTGGAAAAAATAAAGAGTGCAGAGATTGACCACCAAATTTATGGACATTTGATCTTACATAAGATCTCCAAACCCAGTGAATAGGAACAGAATAGTCTTTTCAATAAATTGTCATGAGAGAACTGGATTTCAATAGCCAAAAGAATGAAAGAGGACCCCTACCTCACACCCTATACTAAAGTTAATTCAAAATGGATCAAAGACCCAAATGTCAGGTCTCTTGATCTTATCATAAAGTGCATATATGAAAAACATAAAACTTCGTGAAACAAATATAGGGAAACATCTTCAAGATCTAGTAATAGGAGGTAGCTTCTTAAACTTTACATCTAAAGCACATGCTGTGAAAGAAAAAATAAATAAATGAGAACTCCTTAAAATCAAGAGCTTCTATGCTTCAAAGGACTTTGCTAAAAAGATGAAGAAGCAGCCAACTCAATGGGTGAAAATATTTGGAAACCACATATCAGATAAAGCCTTGATATTCTGTGTACGTGAAGAAAAGGCAGCTCAAAAACAAAAGAACAAACAACCCAATTATAAAATGGACAGAGGAAATGAATAGGCACTTTTCTGAAGAATAAATACAGAGGGCTAAAAGGCACATGAAGAGCTGCTTCTCTTCATTGACTATAAGAGAAATGCAAGTTAAGTCAACAATGAGATCTCACCTCACACCCATAAGCGTGGCTACCATTAAATGAACAGGAAAGTATAAATGTTGGAGAATATGTGGAAAAATTGGAACACTTATTCACTGTTGGGAATGTAAAATTCTTCAACTGCTGTGGAAATCAGCTTAGTCTTTCCTCAGGAAATTAAGTATTGAGTTGCCCTATGACCTGAAAATAACAATACTCAGTATATACCCAGAAGAGTTGAAGGTACTGACAAGAACAGATATTTGCAAATGTTCATAGCAGCACTATTCACAATTGCCAAGAGATGGAAACCATCCAGGTGCTCATTAACAGAGGAGTGAATAAAAAATGTGGTCTATACATATAATGGAATATTATGCATCATTTAGACAAAACGATGTCCCAAAACATATGTCAATGTGGATGTACCTGGAGGACATAATGCTGACTGAAATAAGTCAGACACAAAAGTTCATACACTGTATGATTCCGTTATTATGATTCTCATAAAGCCATCAGTATTTTGGAGCAGCTAAGAGAAAAAATCTGAGTTGTGGACATGGTAGCCCATGACAAACTCTGGGAATTGTTCTATAGCTGCTTGTTGATATGTGCTTTGAAAATTGCTGGGTTTTTTCCTTTCTTTTCTTTGTGTGTGTGTGTGTGTTTGTGTGTGTGTGTTTATATATATATATATATTTTATATTTTGCAATTAAAAAGTGGTTAAAACTATAGACAAGGGCTGGTCATGGTGGCTCAGAAGGCAAAGCCCTTGTCTGCCATGCCAGAGATCCAGGTTCATTTCCTTGTGCCTGCCCATGCGAAAAAAAAAACTGTAGGGAATTATAATACTATTAGATAAAATAAATTTCTGAAATAAAAAATTTGAAAATATTTAGTAACATAACTCACTGCTATAGCAAAGTTGATATTTGTAATGACTTTTTACTTGATATTTTGAAAATACACATAGTTTTAACAGTTAGTCAAAGTACTTAAGATACTGTTTAATATTTAGAATTTAAGTTACTCTGATATCTGTGGTTCTAGTTTACTAGCTGCTGGAAAGCAATGTACCAGAAACAGAACAGCTTTTAAGAAGAAGAATTCAATAAGCTGCAAGTTAACAGTTTTAGGCCATGGAAATGTCCCAATTGAAACAAGCCTATAGAAATGCCCAATCTAAGGCATCCAGGGAAAGATACCTTGATTAAAGAAGGCCAGTGAAGTTCAGGGTTTCTTTCTCAGGTGGAAAGGCACATAGCAAAACAGTCAGGGTTTATCTCTCCCCTGCAAAGGCATGTGGCAAACGCAGCATCATCTGCTAGCTTTCTCTCCCAGCTTCCTGTTTCATGAAGCTTTCTGGGAGGCATTTTCCTTCTTCATCTTCAAAGGTCACTGGCTGGTGGACTATCTGCTTTGCATGGCTATGTCATTCTGCTCTCTCATAATCTCCCGGCTTTCTCTTTTGTCATTCTCTTCTAAAGGATTCCAGCAAACTAATCAAGACCCACCTGAATGGGTGGAGACATGTCTCCACCTAATCTATCTTGACAACCATTTTGGTTGAGTCATATTTCCAGAGAAATGATCTAACTATAGATTCAAACATATGGTACTGAATAGGGATTAGAAGAAACAGCTGCCCTTACAAAATGGGATTAGGATTAAAACATGGCTTTTCTAGCTTGCATACGTCATTTCAAATCAGCACATGTGTATTTATAGATTTTTTCTTCCTTGTTTTAATTTTTAAATGGTTTAAGAAACATATTGTACAAACAATATTGTACAAGTATATTATATTCTAATTACATTTTCAAATATATTTAATATACCTATGGATAATCTAACTAAGATACCCATTCTAGGTGGTTAAGATTTCCATATGATAATTGTAAAAATGTTTGTATCTTCATAATCTCCTGAAATCAGGAAAATATTTGATAACATTTTTCATTACCATAGGAATACAGATATTTATAAGAACTTTCTACTTGATATTTTGAGAACATTTACAATTATGACAGCTGATCAAATAGTGACTAGTTAGTGTTTAATACTTAGAATCTAAGAAATTTTCTATCTGAATATGTAGATTTTTTCCTTCTTGCCTTAATTTTAAATTGGTTTATGAAACTTACTGTGCAAACACAGGCTTTACAGTAATTAAATGGATACTTGATTTAAATATGCTTATGGTTCAGCTAACTAAGATACACATTTTTAGTAGATCTAAGTGTATTGTTTGTTTTTTTTAATAAAGAAATAACAAAAGAAATCTTTGGGAGAGATTAAAATTTTCTCAGAGAAACAAATTCTGAAAGAATTTGTCAATAAGAGCCTGGACTTACAAAAATACTAAAAGGATTAAAGGGATGAATACACATAGTTGCATATTCATCATCACGATCATTTCTTAGAACTTTTGCATCAATTCTGAAAAAGAAATGAAAAGACAAGAGGAAAAAATTCATACATACCATACCTCTTACTGCTCCCTTTCATTGATCACTAGCATTTCAATCTAAATTTATTTTAACATTTGTTCCCCCATTATTTATTTTTATTATATATGTTTTACTCATCTGTTGATAAGGCAGATAGGAACATCAAACACAAGGTTTTCACAATCACACAGTCACATCGTTAGGGCTATATAATTATGCACTCATCTTCAAAAAACATGGCACTGGAACATAGCTCTACATTTTCGGGCAGTTCCCTCCAGCCTCTCCATTACATCTTGACTAACAAGATGATATCTATTTAATGTGTAAGAATAACCTCCAGGATAATCTCTCGACTCTGGAATCTCTCAGCCATTGACAGCTTAATTTGTCTCATTTCACTCTTACCCCTTTTGGGCAAGAAGGTTTTCTCAATCCCTTGATGCTGAGTCTCAGCTCATTCTAGAATTTCTGTCCCACGTTGCCAGGAAGGTCCACACCCCTGGAAGTCATGTCCCACATAGACAGGAGGAAGGCAGTGAGTTGGCTTGTTGTGTTGGCTGGACAGAGAGGACACACCTGAGCAAGAAAAGAGATTCTCTTGGGGGAGAGTCTTAGGCCTAATTTTAAGTAAGTTTGACCTATCCTTTGTGGGGTTAAGTTTCATATGAACAAACCCCAAGACTGGGCACTCAGCCAATAGCTTTGGTTGTCCACACTGCTTGTGAAAGTGTCAAGAATTCAACTTGGGGAAGTTGGATTTTCCCCCATTCTCACCATTCCCTGAAGGAGACTTTGCAAGTACTTTTTTATTCACTGTTCAAATCACTGGGATTTATCAGGACAAACCAACAAAACCTCATTCCCTACTCAAGGTTTGATGTATTTATGGTGTTCAATTAAGTTGTCTACATAAGTTATATTGGGAAATGCATTAGTCAAAATATAAATTTTGAACCAAACATTGTTTGCTTTAGTCACACACATGTTAAAATTTGAAAATATTAATTGCCATCTTTTTCCAACACCCTACAGTAATGACATTCCTTTGTTCTTCCTAGTGCAAAAACATTTTTTAAATTTGCAAATTTACTCCCTATATTACACACTCTAGGCATTCCTAGATTATACCATCTCAGTCTTTATCATCTTTCTTTCTTTCTGATTTCATTTGTGCCCCCAGCCCTCCTTCCTCTATCATTTTCACATTCAGTCTCATCCAGTGTTTTAACATAATTGTATTACAGTTAGGTAATATTGTGCTACCCATTTCTGAGTTTTTACAATCAGTCGTGTTGCTCAACCTGCATCTCTTCAGCCCCAAGTGTCCAACATCTTACCCTATTTCTATCTCCTGATGGTCTCTGTTACCAATGAAATTCTCCAAGTTTATTCATTAATGTCAGTTCATATCAGTGAGACCATACAATATTTGTCCTTTTGTTTCTGGCTAATCTCACTCAACATAATGTCCTTAAGGTCCATCCATGTTGCGACATACTTCATAACTTTATTCAGTCATAGCTGCATAATATTCCATCATATGTATATACCACAGTTTTTTTAGCCACTCATCTCTTTATTGACATTTTGGCTGTTTCCATCTCTTTTCAATTGTAAATAATGCTGCTATAAACTTTGGTGTGCAAATGTCTGTTTGTTTCCTTGCCCTTATGTCCCCTGAGTAGATACCTAACAATGGTATTGCCTGGTCATATGGCAGTCCTATATTTAGCTTCTTGAGGAATCTCTGAATTGCCTTACACAGTGGTTGTACCATTTGACATTCCCACCATCAGTGGATAAATGTGTCTCTTTCTCCACATCCTCTCCAGCACTTGTCGCTTAATGTTTTATTGATAATGGCCATTCTGTTGGGTGTGAGATGATATCACATAGTGGCTTTGATTTGCATATCCTTAATAGCCATTGAAGTTCTGTATCTTTTCATGTGCTTTTGGTCATTTGTATTTCCTTTTCTGAAAAGTGTTTGTTCAAGTCTTTCGCTCATTTTGTAATTGGGTTGTCTGTATTTTTGTTCTTGAGTTGAATAATCTTTTTATATATTCTGAATACTAGACTTTTATGTCTTATATCCTTTCCAAATATGGTCTCCCATTGTGTAGGCTGTCCTTTACTTTCTTGACGAAGTTCTTTGATGCACAAAACTGTTTAATTTGGGGGAGTTCCCAGTTATTTATTTCTTTTTTCAATACTTGTGCTTTGGGCATAAGGTCTTGGACATTGCCTCTTATTAAAAGATTTATAAGATATTTCCCTACATTTTCTTCAAACAGTTTTATAATCTTAGATCTAATGTTTAGGCATTTGATGCATTTTGTGTTAATTTTTGTATAGGGTGTGAGATATGGGTCCTCTTTCATTCTTCTGCATATGGATATCCA
The DNA here is from genome assembly GCF_023851605.1 of Tamandua tetradactyla. NCBI lineage: Eukaryota > Metazoa > Chordata > Mammalia > Pilosa > Myrmecophagidae > Tamandua > Tamandua tetradactyla. The sequence goes on along the minus strand of NC_135352.1, from coordinate 709,645 downwards.
TTTCTCTAGGCACCATTTATTGAAGAGACTGTTCTTTCCCAGGTGAGTTGGCTTGACAGCCTTATCAAAGATCAATTGTGCATAGATGAGAAGATCTATATCTGAACACTTTATTCTATTCCATTGGTCAGTATAACTGTCTTTATGCCAGTACCATGCTGTTTTGACCACTGTAGTTTCATAATACACCTTAAAGTAAGGTAGCGTGATACCTCTGACTTCATCTTTTTCTCAGGATACTTTTAGCTATTTGGGGCACCCTGCCCTTCCAGATAAATTTGGTTATTGATTTTTCTATTTCTGAAAATTAAGTTGTTGGGAATTTAATTGGTATTGCATTGAATCTGTAAATCAATTTAGGTAGAATCGACATCTTAACTATATTTAGTCTTTCAATCCATGAACATCATATGCCCTTCCACCTATTTAGGTCTTCTGTGATTTCTTTTAACAATTTCTTGTAGTTTGCTTTGTTTAGGCCTTTTGTCTCTTTGGCTAAATTTATTCCTAAATATTTTATTATTTTGGTTGCAATTGTCAATGGAATTTTTTTCTTGATTTTCCCCTCAGGTTGTTCATTGCTAGTGTATATAAGCACAACAGGTTTTTGAGTGTTGATCTTTTAACCTGCCACTTTGCTGTACTCATTTATTAGTTCTAGAAGTTTTGCTGTGGTTCTTGTGGGGTTTTTGACATATAGTATTATATCGTCTGCAAACAGTGAGAGTTTTACTTCTTCTTTTCAATTTTGATGCCTTGTATTTCTTTTTCTTGTCTAATTGCTCTGACTAGAGCGTCCAACACAATGTTGAATAACAGTGGTGATAGTGGACATCCTTGTCTTGTTCCTGGTCTTAGCGGGAACATTTTCAATTTTTCTCCATTGAGAATAATGTTAGCTGTGGGTTTTTCATATATTCCCTTTATCATTTTTAGGAAGCTCCCTTTTATTCTTATCCTTTGATGTGTTTTCAACAGGAGGGGATGTTGAGTTTTTTTTTATTAATTAAAAAAATTAATTAACACAACATTTAGAAATCATTCCATTCTACATATACAATCAGTAATTCTTAATATCATCACATAGATGCATATTCATCATTTCTTAGTACATTTGCATCGATTCAGAAAAAGAAATAGAAAGACAAAAGAAAAAGCAATAAAACGATAATAGAAAGAAAAAAATAAAAATAAAATAAAATAAAAAACTTTACCTCAGATGCAGCTTCATTCAGTGTTTGACATAATTACATTACAATTAGGTATTATTGTGCTGTCTATTTCTGAGTTTTTGTATCCAGTCCTGTTGCACAGTCTGTATCCCTTCAGCTCCAATTACCCATTATCTTATTATATTTTTATCTCCTGATGGTCTCTGTTACCAATGACATATTCCAAGTTTATTCTCGAATGTTGGTTCACATCAGTGGGACCATACAGCATTTGTCCTTTAGTTTTTGGCTAGTCTCACTCAGCATAATGTTCTCTAGGTCCATCGTGTTATTACATGCTTCATAAGTTTATTCTGTCTTAAAGCTGCATAATATTCCATCGTATGTATATACCACAGTTTGTTTAGCCACTCTTCTGTTGATGGACAATTTTGGCTGTTTCCATCTCTTCGCAATTGTAAACAATGCTGCTATAAACATTGGTGTGCAAATGTCCGTTTGTGTCTTTGCCCTTAAGTCCTCTGAGTAGATACCTAGCAATGGTATTTCTGGGTCATATGGCAATTCTATATTCAGCTTTTTGAAGAACCACCAAACTGCTTTTCACAGTGGTTTCACCATTTGACATTCCCACCAACAGTGGATAAGTGTTCCTCTTTCTCCACATCCTCTCCAGCACTTGTCATTTTCTGTTTTGTTGATAATGGCCATTCTGGTGGGTGTGAGATGATATCTCATTGTGGTTTTGATTTGCATTTCTCTAATGGTCAGGGACATTGAGCATCTCTTCATGTGCCTTTTGGCCATTTGTATTTCCTCTTCTGGTAGGTGTCTGTTCAAGTCTTTTTCCCATTTTGTAATTGGGTTGGCTGTCTTTTTGTTGTTGATTTGATCAATCTCTTTATAAATTCTGGGTACTAGACCTTTATCTGATATGTCATTTCCAAATATTGTCTCCCATTGTGTAGGCTGTCTTTCTACTTTCTTGATGAAGTTCTTTGATGCACAAAAGTGTTTGATTTTAAGGAGCTCTCATTTATTTATTTCTTTCTTCAGTGCTCTTGCTTTAGGTTTAAGGTCCATAAAACCGCCTTCAATTGTAAGAGTCATAAGATATCTCCCTACATTTTCCTCTAACTGTTTTATGGTCTTAGACCTAATTTTTAGATCTTTGATCCATTTTGAGTTAACTTTTGGATAGGGTGTGAGATACGGGTCCTCTTTCATTCTTTTGCATATGGATATCCAGATCTCTAGGCACCATTTATTGAAGAGACTGTTCTGTCCCAGGTGAGTTGGCTGGACTGCCTCATCAAAGATCAAATGTCCATAGATGAGAGGGTCTATATCTGAGCACTCTCTTTGATTCCATTGGTCGATATATCTATCTTTATGCCAGTACCATGCTGTGTTGACCAATGTGGCTTCATAATATGCCTTAAAGTCCGGCAGCGTGAGATCTCCATCTTCGTTTTTTTTCCTCAAGATACTTTTAGCAATTCGGGGCACCCTACCCTTCCAGATAAATTTGCTTATTGGTTTTTCTATTTCCAAAAAATAAGTTGTTGGGATTTTGATTGGTATTGCGTTGAATCTGTAAATCAATTTAGGTAGAATTGACATCTTAACTATATTTAGTCTTCTAATCCATGAATATGGTATACCCTTCCATCTATTTAGGTCTTCTGTGATTTCTTTTAACAGTTTTTTGTAGTTTTCTTTGTATAGGTCTTTTGTCTCTTTAGTTAAATTTATTCCTAGGTATTTTATTCTTTTAGTTGCAATTGTAAATGGAATTTGTTTCTTGATTTCCCCCTCAGCTTGTTCATTGCTAGTGTATAGAAACACTACAGATTTTTGAATGTTGATCTTGTAACCTGCTACTTTGCTGTACTCATTTATTAGCTCTAGTAGTTTTGCTGTGGATTTTTCAGGGTTTTCGACATATAGTATCATATCATCTGCAAACAGTGATAGTTTTACTTCTTCTTTTCCAATTTTGATGCCTTGTATTTCTTTTTCTTGTCTAATTGCTCTGGCTAGAACCTCCAACATGATGTTGAATAACAGTGGTGATAATGGACATCCTTGTCTTGTTCCTGATCTTAGGGGAAACTTTTCAATTTTTCCCCATTGAGGATGATATTAGCTGTGGGTTTTCCATATATTCCCTCTATCATTTTAAGGAGGTTCCCTTGTATTCCTATCCTTTGAAGTGTTTTCAACAGGAAAGGATGTTGAATCTTATCAAATGCCTTCTCTGCATCAATTGAGATGATCATGTGATTTTTCTGCTTTGATTTGTTGATATGGTGTATTACATTAATTGATTTTCTTATGTTGAACCATCCTTGCATACCTGGGATGAATCCTACTTGGTCATGATGTATAATTCTTTTAATGTGTTGTTGGATTCAATTTGCTAGAATTTATTGAGGATTTTTACATCTATATTCATTAGAGAGATTGGTCTGTAGTTTTCTTTTTTTGTAATATCTTTGCCTGGTTTTGGTATGAGGGTGATGTTGGCTTCATAGAATGAATTAGGTAGCTTTCCCTCCACTTCAGTTTTTTTGAAGAGTTTGAGCAGTGTTGGTACTAATTCTTTCTGGAATATTTGGTAGAATTCACATGTGAAGTCGTCTGGTCCTGGACTTTTCTTTTTGAGAAGCTTTTGAATGACTGATTTAATTTCTTTACTTGTGATTGGTTTGTTGAGGTTGTCTATTTCTTCTTGAGTCAAAGTTGGTTGTTCATGCCTTTCTAGGAACTTGTCCATTTCTTCTACATTGTTGTATTTATTAGCATAAAGTTGTTCATAGTATCCTGTTATTACCTCCTTTATTTCTGTGAGGTCAGTGGTTATGTCTCCTCTTCCATTTCTGATCTTATTTAATTGCGTCCTCTCTCTTCTTTTTGTCTATCTTGCTAAGGGCCCATCAATCTTGTTGATTTTCTCATAGAACCAACTTCTCGTCTTATTGATTTTCTCTATTGTTTTCATGTTTTCAATTTCATTTATATCTGCTCTAATCTTTGTTATTTCTTTCCTTTTGCTTGCTTTGGGGTTAGTTTGCTGTTCTTTCTCCAGTTCTTCCAAGTGGACAGTTAATTCCTGAATTTTTGCCCTGTCTTCTTTTTTGATATAGGCATTTAGGGCAATAAATTTCCCTCTTAGCACTGTCTTTGCTGCATCCCATAGGTTTTGATACGTTGTGTTTTCATTTTCATTCGCCTTGAGATATTTACTAATTTCTCTTGCAATTTCTTCCTTGATCCACTGGTTGTTTAAGAGTGCGTTGTTGAACCTCCACGTATTTGTGAATTTTCTGGCACTCTGCCTATTATTGATTTCCAACTTCATTCCTTTATGATCTGAGAAAGTGTTGTGTATGATTTCAATCTTTTTAAATGCGTTGAGACTTGCTTTGTGACCCAGCATACCGTCTATCTTTGAGAATGATCCATGAGCACTTGAGAAAAAGGTGTATCCTGCTGTTGTGGGGTGTAATGTCCTATAAATGTCTGTTAAGTCTAGCTCATTTATTGTAATATTCAAATTCTCTGTTTCTTTATTGATCCTTTGTCTAGATGTTCTGTCTATTGATGACAGTGGTGAATTGAAGTCTCGAACTATCATGGTAGATGGGTCTATTTCCCTTTTCAGTATTTGTCGTGCATTCCTCACCTATTTTGGGGCAGTCTGATTCAGTGCATAAACATTTATGATTGTTATGTCTTCTTGTTTAATTGTTCCTTTTATTAGTAGATAGTATCCTTCTTTGTCTCTTTTAACTGTTTTACATTTGAAGTCTAATTTGTTGGATATTAGTATAGCTACTCTTCCTCTTTTCTGGTTGTTATTTGCATGAAATATCTTTTCCCAACCTTTCACTTTCAACCTATGTTTATCTTTGGGTCTAAGATGTGTTTCCTGTAGACAGCATATAGAAGGATCCTGTTTTTTAATCCATTCTGCCAATCTATGTCTTTGATTGTGGAATTCAGTAAATTAACATTTAGTGTTATTACTGTTTGGATAATACTTTCCTCTACCATTTTGCCTTTTCTATTACATATATCATATCTGATTTTCCTTCTGTCTACACTCTTCTCCACACCTCTCTCTTCTGTCTTTTCATATTTGACTCTAGTGCTCCTTTTAGTATTTCTTGGAGAGCTGGTGTCTTGGTCACAAATTCTCTTAGTGACTTTTTGTCTGAAAATGTTTAAATTTCTCCCTCATTTTTGAAGGACAATTTTGCTGGATATAGAAGTCTTCGTTGGCAGTTTTTCTCTTTTAGTAATTTAAATATATCATCCCACTGTCTTCTTGCTTCCATGGTTTCTGCTGAGAAATCTGCACATAGTCTTATTGGGTTTCCCTTGTATGTGATGGATTGTTTTTCTCTTGCTGCTTTCAAGACCCTCTCTTTCTCTTTGACCTCTGACATTCTAACTAGTAAGTATCTTGGAGAATGCCTATTTGGATCTATTCTCTTTGGGGTGCGCTGCACTTCTTGGATCTGTAATTTTAGACCTTTCATAAGAGTTGGGAAATTTTCAGTGATAATTTCTTCCATTAGTTTTTCTCCTCCTTTTACCTTCTCTTCTCCTTCTGGGACATCCACAACATGTATATTTGTGCACTTCATATTATCATTCAATTCCCTGAGCCCCTGCTCAAGATTTTCCATTCTTTTCCCTATAGTTTCTGTTTCTTTTTGGATTTCAGATATTCCATCCTCCAGTTCACTAATTCTAACCTCTGTCTCTTGAAATCTACCATTGTGGGTTTCCATTGTTTTTTTCATCTCTTCTACTGTATCTTTCATTCCGATAAGTTCTGTGATTTGTTTTTTCAGACATTCCGTTTCTTCTTTTTGTTCATCCCTTGCCTTCTTCATGTCCTCCCTCTATTTATTGATTTGGTTTTTGAAGAGGTTTCCCATTTCTCTTCATATATTCAGAATTAGTTGTCTCAGCTCCTGTATCTCATTTGAGCTATTAGTTTGTTCCTTTGACTGGGCCATATCTTCAATTTTCCTGGTGTGATTTGTTATTTATTGCTAGCATCTGGACATTTAATCAGATTTCCCTGAGTGTGAGACCCAGCAGGTTGAAAAGACTTTCCTGTGAAGTCTCTGGGCTCTATTTTTCTTATCCTGCCTAGTATGTGGCGCTTGTCTGTCTGTGCATCCCACCAGCAAAAGATGTTGTGGCTCCTTTAACTTTGGAAGGCTCTCCCTGCTGTGTGCGTGGTGGAGACAGAGGAAAGGTTGTAGGCTGGTTTTAATGGCTTCAAATTGCGAAGTCCTGGGATCTGAATTCCTTGAGAGAGGGATTCCACCTGAGATGCGTTTCACCCCTCCGTGGGGAAGGTTCAGGTGGTAGAGAGCCCTTAAAGCAGCCTGTTTCTTCATTTGGGGCAGTTGCAACCTGTGTAATCCTGGCGATGAGCCCAGAGGCACCAAGCCTCCGTAGAAACAGCTGCAGAAGGCTCTGTTTTGCCCCCTTTCCTCTTTTTCAGTTAGCCCAATAGGCAACTTCCACCTTGATCAGTTTCGCCTGAGCTGGGGACCTATTTTTAGTAGTCAGAATTTGTTTATTAATGCCACTATTGGCGGTTGGTTGGACTCAGTCCCTGCTACTGTTGGAGACTCTTTTCTTTCCCTCCAGGTAGCCACCTGTGGGGGAGGTGCCCCGGCCACTGGCCGCCACGGTTTGGGGGATCTCACTGATCCGAGACTCGCTGCTGAACTGGGAAGCCGCTTGTGGGGGAGGGGCACCAGTCGCCGGCCACCGCATCTTGGGTATCTTGCTGATCCTAGACTTGTAGCCAGTCCAGGAAGCCACCCGCGAGGGAGGGGTGCCGTCCACTGCGTCTTGGGGAACTTGCCTCTCCGAGACTCTCAGCCGACCCTGGAGGAGGAAGGGAGGGGCGCCAGCTGCCAGTTGCTGCCGCCCAGGGAAGCGCACACCACTTAGGGATCTCACCACAGCAGAGTCTCGCAGTCGGTCCAGCCAGTCCAGAGTGGGGTGCACTGTGTGTCTGGTCTCTGTTGTGGCTCCAGGAGCTGTTCTGTACTGTTTCTGGTTATTTAGTAGTTGTTCTGGAGGAGGAACTAAGACGCACACACCTTACTAAGCTGCCATCTTGGCCCCCACCTCTGTTGAGTTTTTTCAAATACCTTTTCTCCATCAATTGAGATGATCATGTAGTTTTTCTGCTTTGATTTGTTGATATGGTGTATTACATTGATTGATTTTCTTATGTTGAATCGTCCTTGCATAACTGAGGTGAATCCTACTTGGCCTGGTGTATCATTCTTTTAATGTGTTGCTGGATTCCATTTGCTAAAATTTTTTGAAGATTTTTACATCTATTTTCATTAGAGAGATTTGTCTGTAGTTTTCTTTTTTTGTAATATCTTTGTCTGGCTTTGGCATGAGGGTGATGTTGGCTTCATAGAATGAGTTAGGTAGGTTTGCCTCCTATTCAATTTTTTTCTGAAGAGTTTGAGCAGGATTTGCACTAATTCTTTCTTGAATGTTTGGTAGAATTCACATGTGAAGCAATCTGGTCCTGGACTTTATTTTGGGGGTGGCTTCTTAATGAATGATTCAATTTCTTTACTTGTGATTGCTTTATTAAGGTCATCTATTTTTTTCTCTAGAAGAAGTTGGTTGTTCATGTCTTTATAGAAAGTTGCCCATTTTATCTAGAATGTTGAATTTATTAGCATAAAGCTGTTCATAGTATCCTCTCATTAATTCCTTTATTTTTGTGAGGTCAGTGGTTATGTTTTTATTTCTGATTTTATTTATTTGCATCCTCTCTCTTATTCTTTTTGTCAACCTCGCTAAGGATCCATCAGTCTTATTGATTTTCTCATAGAACCAACTTCTGGTTTTGTTGATTCTCTCAATTGTTTTCATGTTCTCAATTTCAATTATTTCTGCTCTAATATTCATTATTTCTTTCCTTTTGCTTGCTTTGGAGTTAGTTTGATGTTCTTTCTCTAGTTCTTCCAAGTGAACAGTTGATTCCTCGATTTTTGCCCTTTCTTCTTTTTTGATATAGGCATCTAGGGCAATAAATTTCCCTCTTAGCACTGCCTTTGCTGTGTCCCATAAGTTTTGATATGTTGTGTTCTCATTTTCATTTACCTTGAGATATTTGCTGATTTCTCTTGTAATTTCTTCCTTGACCCACTGATTGTTTAAGAGTGTGCTGTTGAGCCTCCACATATTTGTGGATTTTCTGACACTCTGCCTACTATTGATTTCCAGCTTGATTCCTTTATGATCTGAGAAAGTATTTTGTATGATTTCAATCTTTTTAAATTTATTGAGACATGCTTTGTGACCTGCATATGGTCTATACTTGAGAATGATTCATGAGCACTTGGGAAAAAGGTGTATCCTGCTATTGTGTGGTGTAATGTTCTATAAATATCTGTTAAGTTTAGTTGGTTTATTGCACTATTCAAATTCTCTGTTTCTTTATTGGTCCTCTGTTTAGATGTTCTGTCCATTGATGAAAGGGGGAATTGAAGTCTCCAACTATTGTGGTAGATGCATCTATTTCTGTTTTCAGTGTTTGCCTCATGAATTTTGGAGCACTCTACCTTGATGCATAAATATGTATGATTGCTATGTCTTCTTGTTGAATTGTTCCTTTTATTAATACATAGTGTTCTTCTTTGTCTCTTCTAATTGTTCTACATTTGAAGTCTAATTTGTTGGATATTAGTATAGCTATTCCCTCTTTTTTCTGATTGTTGTTTGTATGAAATACCTTCTCCCAAGTTCTCATTTTCAACCTATGTTTATACTTGGGCCTAAGGTGCATTTCCTTTAGACAGCATATATATAGGTACTATTTTTTAATCCTATTGCCAGTCTATGTCTTTTGATTGGGGGATTTAATCCATTAGCATTTAGTGTTATTACTGTATGGGCAGTACTTTCCTCTACCATTTTGCCTTTTGGATTTTGTATGTCATATCTAAGTTTTCTTCTTTTTACCTTTACTGATAGTCTTCATTTCTACACTCTTCTCCACACCTGTCTCTGTCTTTTTCTCTTTCTCCAGTGCACCCTTTAGTATTTCTTGCAGAGCTGGCCTCTTGGTCACAAATTCTCTCACTGATTTTTTGTCTGAAAATGTTTTAATTTCTCATCTTTGGAGGACAATTTTGCTGGATATGGAATTCTTTGTTGGCATTTTCTTTTTCAGTAGTTTAAATATATCATCCCACTGTCTTCTCACCTCCATGGTTTCCACTGAGAAATCTACACATTTTTTTGGGTTTCCCTTGTATGTGATGGATTGCTTTTCACTTGCTGCTTTCAAGATTCTCTCTTTCTCTTTGGCCACTGACATTCAGATTAGTAAGTGTTTTGGAGTACATTTATTTGGATCTATTCTGTTTGGGTTATGCTACACTTATTGGACCTGTAATTTTAAGTCTTTCATAAGAGTTGGGAAATTTTCAGTGATAATTTCCTCCACTAGTTTTTCTCCTCCTTTTCCTTTCTCTTCTCCTTCTGGGACACCACAACATGTATTTTCATGTGCTTCGTACTGTCATTCAATTCCATGAATCCCTGCTCATATTTTCCCACATTTTCTTTTTCTTGTTGGATTTCAGATGTTCCATCCTCCAGTTCACCAATCCTATCTTCTACCTCTTGAAATCTGACATTGTAGGTTTCAATTGTTGTTTCATCTCTTGTACTGTGTCATTCATTCTTATAAGTTCTGCGATTTGTTTTTTCAGACTTTCAGTTTCTTCTTTTTATTAATTCCTTGCTTTCTTTATATCCTCTCCCAATTCATTGATTTTATTTTTGATGAGGTTTTACATGTCTGCTCAAGCATTCTGAATTGTTTCAACTCCTGTATCTCATTTGAGTTGATGATTGGTTCCTTTGACTGGACCATGTCTCAATTTTCTTAGTGTGATTCATTATTTTTGCTGGTGTCTAGGCATTTAATTACCTGAATTAGTTTATTCTGGAGACTGTTTTCACTTATTTTACCTAGGATTTTCTTGCTCAGTGACTTTTTTGTCAATCTGTTTTTTGCCATTCAGATCAGCTTATCCTGGACCACTAGCTTAGGTTTTGTTTAACAGAGCTGAAATTTTCCATTCTTGTTTTCTTGTTTCTTGCCCTGCTTGTATGGTGCCTTCCCCTCACACCCTTAGGAGGATCTACTTAGGTATTATAGACCCCAGCCAGATTTTCCCAGACCAAAGTGGCCTCCTGTCAGGAGGAGAGAGTCACCAGGATCAATTTTCCCTGAAAGTGAAACCCAGCTGTTTGAAAGACTTTTCTGTGAAGTCTCTGGACTCCGTGTTTTTCCTATCCTGCCCAATCTGTGGCACTTATCTGCCTGTGGATCCCACCCAGCATAAGCAGATGCAGTACCTTTAACTTTGGCTGACTCTCCCTACTGGATCCATAGTGGAGACAGAGGAGAAGTTGTAGGCTGGCTTTAATCACTTCAAATTTTTAACCCCTGGGGTCTGAATTCCATGATAGAGGGAATCCACCTGAACTGGACCCTGCCTCTCCCCTGGCAATGGAACAGTCTCCAGAGTAGCTCTCAAACAAGCTTGTTTCTGCCTATGCCTGGGACAGTTGCAGCCTGAGAAGCCCTGCCACTGTATCCAAAGACAGTTAAGCCTTTGTAGAAACATAGCCACAAAAAAGAAAGAGAAAAATCCTTCTCAGAGAAGGAACCCCATTCCTAAGGTTTGCTAATCAAGAACATAGGTAGGTATGTTGCTTTGTGTACCTTCAGATCCTATTTGTCCCCTCCTTTCCTTCAGGGCCCAGACCCTTTCAAGTATTATGTGCTATCTGATCCAAAAAACCTCTGTTTCTTCTTTTTCCATCAGCCCTGCTCCCTCAGTGCTGGGGCAAAAATCATCAACCTCCACTTTAACAAGGTTCAGCTGAGCTAGGGGTCTATTTTTAATAGTCAGAATTTGTGAATTAATTCCACAATTGAGCTTAGTTGTGCTCAGCCCCTGATGCTGGTAAAGTCCCTTTCCTTTCCCCTCTGGGAAGCAGACAGTGGAGGAGGGGCACTGACTGCCATGACTTGGGGAATTCACAGTTCTGGGGGCTCATAGCCAGTCCAGATGGTCCATACTGGAGTACACTGTGTGTCCAGAAACTGAAATGGCCCCAACAGTTGTTCTGTACTGTTCCTGGCTATTTAGGTGCTGTTCTGGAGGACAAACTAAACCCCACACCTTGCTAAGCCACCATCTTGGCACCAGCACCAAAAAAGGATATATAGATTCAACAAATAAAGTCCAAAAGATGAGGTGGTAGATTCAAGAAAAAACATTCTCAGTAATAAAATGTACTAAACATGCCAATTTAAAAATGTAGATTGACAGAATGGATTAAGAAGCATAATCCAGCTATATGCTGCTTACAAGAGAGTCATCTTTGACACAAGAGTAAACATATTGAAAGTGAAAGAATGGGAAAGCATGTTCCACAAGTTGTAACCAAAAGAAAGTAGGAGTAACTATAGTAATATTAGACAAAATAGATATTAAATGTAAAGATATCATAAGACACAAAGAAAGGCAATATATATTCATAAAAAGGACAATTCACCAAGAAGAAATACATTTTTATGCTTCCAATCAAGGAGCTCCAAAGTACATGAGATAGACATTGGCAAAACTGAAGGGATTGCTATATGTTTCAGCAATAATAGTAAACTTCCACACACCACTCTCCTCTATAGATAGAATAAACAGAAATAAGATCAACAAGGAAATAGAGAAGTTAAAAACTTGATAAATGAATTAGGTCTGACAGATATATATGTATATATAGGTCATTATACATTCATGGCACAAGGATGTATATTATTCTCTAGTGCTCATGGAACATTCTCCAGGATAGATCATATGTTGAGGGACAAAACAGGTCTTTATAAATTAAAAAACATTGAAATTATTCGAAGAGCTTTCTGTGATCACAATAGAATAATCTGGATATCAATAACCACCAAGAATGAGAAATTTCACAAATATATGGAAATTATATCACTCATAAACAACCAGTGTGTCAAAGAATAAATCGCTAGAGGAATCAGTATTTATCTGGAGATGAATGAAAATGAGAATGTGACGTATCAGAATTTATGGGATGCAGCAAAGGCTGTGCTGAGAGGGAAATTTATTGCTCTAACTGCCTATATTAAAAAGCATGAAAGAGCAAAAATCGAGGGCCTAACTGCTCACCTGGAGGTATTTGAGAAAGAACAGCAAACTAGCCTCAAAGCAAATAAAAGAAGAGAAATAACAATGATTAAAGCATAGTTAAATGAATGGGAGAACAAAGTACAATAGAAAGAATAAACAAAACCAAACACTGTTCCTTGAGAAAATCAATAAAAGTGATGGGTCACTAGCAAGACTCACAAAAAGATAGAGGATGTAAATAAACAAAATCGGAAATGAGAAGTGATATATTGTGACAGACCCTGAAGAAATGAAGGAAATCTTAAGAGGATGCTATGAAGAACTATATACCATCAAGCTAGACAACTTAAACGAAATGAGTAAATTCTTGGAAACTCAGAAAGAAGCTACACTGACTCAGGAAGAAATAGAAGATCACAACCAACCAATCACAAGCAAAGGGATACAATCATCATCATAAATCTTCCTACAAAGAAAAGCCCAGGGTCAGATGGCTTCACAGGGGAATTTTATCAAACATTTCCAAAATGCTCAAACTTTTTCAAAAATTCGAGGAAAAAGTAAAGCTACCTAACTAATTTTATGAAGTTAATATCATTTATTATGGTTTGAATCTGTGGTGGGCCCCAGAAAAGCTATGTCCTTTAATCCTCATTCATCATTGCTGGGCAGAAACTTGAGTAGATTATCTCCAGGGAGATGTGACTGCACCAATTACATGTGAGTCTTGACTTCCTTTAAAGGAAGAAGAATTTTGGAGAAAGCTTCAGAATGATGAGAGGATGATGAGAGCCACAGCCCACACAACCAGAGACCTTTGGAGATGAATAAGGAATATGCCTCTGTTCTAGTTTGCCAGCTGCCAGGATGCAACATATCAGAGATGGATTGTCTTTTAATAAAGGGGGATTTATTTCATTATAAACATGTAGTTCTTCAGAGGAAAGGCAGCTAACTTTCAACTGAGGTTCTTTCTTATGCGGAAAAGCACAGGGTGATCTCTGCTGGCCTTACCTCCAGGCCTCTCAGTTCCAACAACTTTCCCCGGAGTGATTCCTTTTTACATCTCCCAAGGCCTGGGCTGAGCTGCAAGTGTCAAGATGAGGTATGCTGAGCTGTTTAAGCTGTGCTATGTTGAGCTTTTTCACTTAAGCATCCAGCCAATTAAATCAAACATCATTCATTGCAGCAGGCACACTTCCTAGCCAACTGCAGATGTAATCAGCAACAGATGAGCTTCATGTCCACAGCAACAGAACTAGGCACCTTCACCTGGCCAACTTGACACCTGAACCTAATTACCACAGCCCCCAGGAAACCTTCATGATGCAAGAGGACCGGAGATGGAGCAATTAGAGATCACAATGTTCATCATGTGCTTTTCAGTTGAGAGAGCAACCCTGAACTTCATTAGCCTTCTTGAACCAAGGTCTCTTTCCCTGAAGCCTTAGACTGGACATTTTAAAATAGATTTTGCTTTAATTGAGACATTTTCACAGCCTAAAACTGTAAGCATGCAAGTTAATTAATTCCCCCTTTTAAAAGTCATTCTGTTTCTAGTATATCGCATTCTGGCAGCAAGCACACTAGAATATAATTTTAATTTCCATAATGGGCAAAGTTGCTATAAGAAAGGAAAACTAAAGGCCAATCTCCATAATGAACATACATGCAAAAATTCTCAACAAATTAGTAGCAAATTGAATCTAATAACACATGAAAAGAATTACACAACCCGACTGAGTGAGATTTATACCATGTATGCAAGGTTGGTTCAGTGCAAGAAAATCAATTAATTTAATACACCATATTAAGAAATCAAGATGAAAAATCACACAATCATCTCAATTGATGCTAAAACAAGCATTTGGCAAAATTCAACATCATTTTCTGATTAAAAAACAACTCAAAAGATAGGAATCAAATATAACTTCTTCAATATGATGAAGGGCATATATGAAAAACTGATAGCCAGCATCACACTCAATGAAGAAAGATTGAAAGCAGTCCTCCTAAGATCAGGAACAAGACAAGGATTCCCGCTGTCACCACCATTATTCAACATTTTACTAGAAGTTCCAGTTAGAGCAATCAGCATGACAAAGAATAAAAGGCATCCAAATTGGAAAGGAAGACATAAAACTTTCATTATTTGCAGATCATAAAAGTCCTGAGAAAATGACAACAAAGTTACTTGGACTAATAAGCAAATTCAGCAAGGTGGAAGGATACAAAATTAATGAGCAAAATTCAGTAACGTTTCTATATACAAATAATGACCTTAGGAGTCAGTTAAGAAAAAATTCTATTCAAGGTAGCAACTAAAAGAATCAAGTATCTAGGAATGAACTTAACTAGGGATGTAATGGATATGAACATAGAAAACCACATAACATTGCTAAAAGAAATCAAAGAATATCAAAAAATGTGGAAAGACTTTACCCACTAGTGCATAAGAAGGTTAAATATAATTAAAATGTCAATTCTACCCAAATTGATCTACAGATTCAATGCAGTAGCAATCAAAATTGGAGCAACCTACTTTGAAGACTTGGAAAAGCTAGTCTTCCAAGCTTTTTCCATATCAAATTCATTTGGCATGGAGAGAGACCCTGAATAGCTGAAAATACCCTAAAAAAGAAGAGAAAAGTGGGAAGATTGACACTTCCTGACTTTAAAACTTATTATAAAGCCACAGTGCCAAAACAGTATGGTACTGGCACAAAAATAGAAGTATTGACTAACGGAATGGAATCAAGAATAGAAAAATAGGCCACCAAATCTATGGTCAACTAGTTTTGGCAAAGCCCCCAAATCCACTGAACTAGGACAAAATAGTCTTTTCAATAAGTGGGTAAGAGAGAACAGGACATCAATAGGCAAAAGAATGAAAGAGGACTCTTACATTCCACCCTGTACAAAAATTGGATCAAACACCTAAATATAAGAACTAATAAAATAAAGCTTCTAGAAGAACATGTAGGGAAACATATTCAGGAAATAGTTATATGAAGTAGCTTCCTAAACTTTGCACTCAAAGAACAAGCAACAAAATTAAAAATAGATGAATGGGAACTTCTCACAATCAAATGCATCTGTACTTCAAAAGACTTTGTCAAAAGGTGAAGATGCAACCAATTTAATGGGAGAAAATATTTTGAAATCACAAATTGGACAAAGGTTTGGTATCCTGTATACATAAAGAAATCATACAACTCAACAACAAAAGAACAAGTATCCCAATCATAAAATGGGCTAAAAATATCAATAGGCATTTTTCTGAAGAGTAAATATTGATGACTCAAAAGCACATGAAGAGATGTTCCTTTTCATTAAGTATAAAGGAAATGAAGATCAAGACTGTAGTTGAGATGCCACCTCACACCTATAAGAATGGCTGCTATAAAACAAACAGGAAACTACAAATGTTTGAGAGGATGTGAAGAAATTGGGACACTTATGCACTGCTGATGGGAGTGCATATTGGTACAGATACAATGAAAGACAGTTTCATGGTTCCTTAGGAAATTAAATATTAAGTTGTACTATGACCCAGCAAAAACACTACTTGGTATATATCCAGAAGAGCTGAAAGCAGTGACACAAAGGGACATCTGCACATCGATGTTCATAGAAACATTATTCACAATCATCAAAAATGTAAACAACCCAAATACCCATCAACAGATCAGTTGATTAACAAAATGTTGCCTATACATATGATGGAATATTATGCAGCAGTAAGATGAAATGACATCCTGGAGTACATGGCAAGATGGAGGACTCTTGAGACAAAATGCTGAGTGAAATAAGCCAGAGAAAAGAATAGACACTTTATGACTCCACTTTTATTACCATGGTAAAGATAAAATCAGAGGCTTATAATGCAGAACATTGGGTACTAAGAGATACATAGAAGCTAGAGATGGGTGATTGGTTAGCTAATGAGGTTAAATTCAAATGTAAAGGAACAGAGAGAAGGGAAGGAAGTTCTCTTCTGGGTCTTTAAGAAGGTGAACATGATTAAAAGTGGTTGTTTAGACACATATGATACACTGATTGACCCTAGAAATTAAATAAGTTCTTTCAAGAACTATAGCAAAGATATGATTCATGTACAAGGAGTGTTAAGTCCAGGGTGAAGAGGTAAATTGTTATTGGATGCTGTGGGCTTTGCTAAACATCAGCTGTACCACAGCAACAGCAGTGGTAAATAATGGAGGAAAGGACAAGAGTTAAGAGGAGGGCTAGGTATTCTATTTGGTGAGCATATGTTTATTGATTATCTTCTTCGTGTGAAGAATGAAATTATCTAAAATTGAGAGTGTTGACAGACTATGTACTTTAGACATTATACATAATGCCTAATGAATGCAGGTGACTTGAAGGATGCATCGACTGAGAAGTGGATTAGTGAATCATGGTGTAGACATATGATACAATATTATGCTGCTACGAAAAAGATTGAAGTTATGAGGATTGCAATGATATGAATGAACATGTGGGACCTTTGGGAACACAAAATAAGCCAAAAATAAATAATAATTATTGTATGGTCTCCTTTAGAAAATGCTTATAAAGAAATGGGGGCCTGGATTGTAAGCTCTTCTTGCAGACATATTTAGTCTAGAATGTTGATTATTATTTCTGGATTTTAGAGGATGTTTTATGTATCTAAAACCTGATATTTAGAAATAAGAATGAAGCTGATCTGGTCACGATTAAGGTAATTCAGAATACAGGGGAAAGGAAGACAGTGTCTGTATTTTAGAACCACACCTATCCTTTGAGACCAAAGGATGAAAAATTTGTTTTGCCTGGAACCAAAAATTTCTGTAGCAAATAATATAACAACTATATGGATTTGAACAGCTGAAACACAAGGAGTGCAGAATAAAAATGAGTGCCTTTAATCCTGTATATCTTAATGTAATGACTTGATATATCCTAGAATATATTAAGGGGATAACAAAAAAAAGTATTGGCTAAGTTCCTTGAGGGACAAGAGAAAAACTGTGGAAATATTAAACTTTATGATTAAGGAATCCTCTGAAACCTTAGGCACACCAAATTAATAGGCCAAGTCCTTGATCTTGAGGCTTACTTTTGTGAACCTTATGTAGGTAGCAGAGAAGCATAGCTTATCAATAAGTATACTGAGTAACTTCTGGAGGAGCTCTTTTGTTACTCATATGTTGCTTCACTCTCTCTAAACCCAACTCTGTAAGTGAAATCTTTGCACTCTCCCTACGTGGGACATGAATTCCAGGGTGAAAATATCCCTGACAGTGTGGAAAATGACTCCCAGGAATGAGTCTGGCACTGGCACTGTAAGACCAACAATTCCATACTGACCAAAAGGGAGAAAAGAAGTGTAATAGTAAAGTGTTAGTGGGTGAGAAAGTTTATTTTTTTAGAATGGAGAGGCTATTCTGGAGATCACTCTCATGCAAGCTTCAGTTAAACATTGCTACTTTTCATAACTTGACAAACCAAAACCAAAACCATTGCTGCTAATCCTAAAGAATACCATGGGCAATATATAAGATTCTACAAAGACCCATCCTGATAGAGGTAGGCTACACCTTAGCTGAGCTAGCTTCAACAAAATATTCTCCTATTGTGGCAGTGTAAGAGGATATGACCAGTCCTTTTACCAAGAAATCATGAAAATTGTTACAGCTAAGAGGATGTAAATGCAAATAGTAGTGAGTGAGACCAGCATTGGTGAAGTCAATAGCTGATCCCTTTGTAGCATGGAATGTTTCCAACGGGGATGGATTGAAAGGCTCACAGGAGATAGATAAATCATTTATTTGTGAAGTTCTGAGCTATGATCTTCTGCCAAGATTGCTTTAAGAATTAATGATCCTGGTAACAAAATAACATGTAAGTGAAATGTCATGACCTGTTCTAAGCATTTTGCAATGTTAATGGGTTTTTTTTTTTTTGCTTTTTTTCTGGGGGGGGGGAGATGCATGGGCTAGGACTTGAACCTGAGTTTCCCACATGATAGAGAGCATTCTACCACTGAAAAACACATACACCTCAAATATTACCTTTCTTATGAATTCTCTGAGTTGGACATCATTACAATCAATCCACTTTCTGAAGAGGAAATGGAGAGACAGATGGGATAAGCAAGTTGCCCAAATGAGCCATCTAAGAAGGGACAGACCCGGCATTTAAATCAAGGTAATGCACATGATATAACTGAGTTGTGAAACATAATGTCAGGAAAATCCTTCCCAGCTATTCCCAGAAGTACCCTTGAAAGGAAGTTCCAGGCATGACTTGGGTGGTCCAGCTATCTACAGTTACACTTGGAAGCTGAATATTTCAAATCCCTCTGTAGCATCAATAGAAGAGATCTTGTATATATTCTTCATCTTATAGAGGTAAATATTTCTGTTATACAAGTTCTTCACACTCTTTGGCTTCAAAATACTTATACATATACTTATTTATGCACATATTTATACACATATATTTATACATTTATTTATTTTTAATTTATTTATACATAAAATAAACACATATGTATATACAAATGCATACATAGATATATACTATTTTTTTTCAATTTTCAACATAATTGTTCTGTGCCATCTCTACCCAGTGTTCTGTTAAATGAACTGCAAAGTTCAAATTTCAAGAACCATCTTCAGCCCTCAAGCCATGAGGAAGTGCATAAAACTGGTCTCTGAGTTAGTCTTCAAATATGTCACTTCATGGTTAACCAACTCCTAAGAGGCTCCGGTCTGAGAGAAGCAGTGGCATCTTGAAAATATATTCATGTTGTACATTCAATACATTTTTTGCCTTTTGGTGCACACGGTTGTCCCTATTTTGGAAAATGGAAGTATCTTTGGAATAAACTGCCCTTCTTTCTTTCTCGTATTTTCTGAAAAAATGTGACATTTGTGCATATGAAACCATAGCTAGATCCTATGTTCCCTGACTTCTTACTCAGCGATCTGCAGAGAACCTAGTTTTGTAGCAACCACTCTGGATTTTTTGAGGGCCTTTCAGGTATCCCAGGTTCCAGATAATAGGGTCTCTACATTTCACCACCTTAAATGTTCCACTTCCCACATCAGCATCCCAAGCACATTTGTCCAACTCATAGTGTAAAGATCTGTAAGTAGAGGTATATAGGATGCCTTTCCCAGAATGTTTCATTAAAAACATAAGAAGACATGAAAACACTCAACAGCTGAAAAATCCAGTCCCTCATTTCTCTTACTGTGAAAACTCTACCCAACCACTATTTATAGAGAGACGTTTTATTTTTTCTTTTACATGAGTGTAGTCAAGTCAAAGGTCTGCTATCATATTACTTTGGTAACCTGGAGTTCATGGTTAAAAGTCAGGATTGAGGGATGGGGATCAAAGCACAGGGGAATATGGATTTTATCTGTCAGCCATGTGCTATGGACTTAGCAAACTCCTGCTGCAACACTGCTATATATATAGATTTTGGTAATTAGTCTTCAGGTTAAATGACCCATTCCTACTATCCCAGGTGCTTCCCATTGGAACTCGCTTAATTTCACACATCAACAGCAGATACATAGAGAAGTTATTTCATTTGCCTGGTCAATACTGCAAAGAGGAAAATAGAAAAATATGGATGAACCATACACATCATAACTCTGATATATGCATTGTGGCACAATGTATCAAAGGGTGACTCATAAGGCAAAGTGTTACCCTGACACTTCTTCACAAAGTTTTTAAAACTCAGAATAGACCATACAAGAGTTAAAAGACAGCACATGTATTATTATGAGCCCTTTAATTGTTTGCACCCAAACCACCTAGTAGTCTTATGAGTCAGGTTCTGTTTACCTTCTCTTTATATATGGATGGTGACAGAGGTACAGAGATAGCTACTAACATGGTCCAGATCCAGTATCAGGATGAAACACACAGTGTGGCACTTGATTGCACCTTGAAGGACTACAAGGAGTTTGAGATGGATCAGATACTATGATATAAGTCATTTTAGGATCCTCATTTTTTCTCAGCATAAAACAAGCTTTGCAATTCTAACTGTTCATAGTTCACTTCCTTGGGACAATGTTTCCATGTCATAATAGCAGCAACATAGTAAATTCACAAGAATGAAAAAGGAGGTTTTAGTACTTACAGCATGAAATCTCTCCAACATCCATTCCAGTGGGCACCTGGCAGACATTCCATGGTGCAAGAAAATTGTTTAATTTTCACACAATATGGTGCAAAAAAAGTGCTGCAGAACAACTCAGTCTGCAGGCAGGGAAAGAGAGTGCCTCTGATACAAGCCTAAAATTCATACCAAAAAAAAGTAGAAACCAGTTTAAATAAATGATGGTCAGGGTCATAGAAATGTAAAATGTAATCAAAACTGTGTACTAGTTAGACTATCCAGATAGGCTGTAACTTTTGGAATATCCAATCATCTGAGAAATAGGGGAGGGGCGTGTGTGCTAAGCTTAGGATATAAATACCTCTGGCATTGCATTGATTAGCATGCTTACCACCAGTTTTTTTGGGGGGGTGTCTGTTCTTGCAAGAACATGAATACATTCTTTTCTTCTCCACAATTGGGTGAGCACTTATTCTCCTTAAAGTACCATCCTATTTCTAACAATTTGGGGTTCCACGCCCCACTGATTAAGCAATAACATACTCTGCCATGGGGTCACACCTCTGGCAGCCAGAAGGACCGGAGATCAGATGCTTAAATACACGAGTGTGAAGAAGAAAGGGGGAATATGCACTTCACAGTATCCAGGTAACTCTTTGCACAGACCAAGGTAAGAAAAATGCTATTAAGTATTACCTTGGTGGTCGGGATGAATGATGATGAGCCTGGCCATAAGCAAGTGCAGAGATCCAATCCGTGGTTCCCTTCTCCAGTGAGGGAAAGGGCTGGAGTTGAACAAAGCGAGATGGTGTGGAAACAAAGGAAGACAGGCAAGACTCAGAATAGATAGAGGCAGTTGGCCAGCCAGGGAAAAAAGGAGAGGGAAACTATAAAATCTCTCCCCCAGGAAAACTCGCCTGTATAGTCCATAGGAAGAAGTTGGAGCATTGGCAGACCAGGGGGAAGAAAATGTACATTTGGACAAAAGAAAGCATTGTGTGGTCCAATGTATTCTGCCCTAAGTACAGGACAGATGAGGGTGGACTTTGTTCAAGATCTTTACAGTCTTGCTATACAGGGAATAAAATTGGCTATGCCAAAATCTCAGAACTTAAATAAGGCCTTTGAGGTGGCTCAAGGAAAATACAGCTTAAACTGTCCAATAATTTGTAATCCTTAAAAGGGACTTGAAGAAGCTACCCAGAGTTACCTGTATTCTAGTAATTCTCTAGTTTTGTCTCTTTGGTTCAATAGAACTATTTCAAACTTGTACATGACCATTTGATGCAGAGTCTTGGTTTCTGTATAATAAATCCCTTTTCCAAATGCAGGTATTGTAGATTTGCTACTAACAAGTGTGAAGCAAATGGGTGGATAAAGTTACCTTGATGTGGGAGCATTTTCCTGTAGGAGTTCAGTCTCAATGAAGTGTCAATACAGGAATTGGACTTCTAGGAGGGTTATGGTGTCTTGTAACTGGACCTGCCAACTACTTCTGAGCAATAATGTTGGCATTGTTTGAGGTGGCAGAAAAGATGCCTGCTTTCTGATTTATTTAGGCAAATAGCTAAGCCAAGGAGAGGTTTGGTGATTAAAGAGACACAAGGGATATTTGGTTAAACTAAAGATGCATATTTTCCATCAAACCCTTGTTGCGTATTCCATTTTTTTGAGGGATGAACTTCAAAAAAACTCCCTTTGCTTACCTCCAAAAGTTGATGGGCCAAATAAGGAGATATTCAGAGATGGACCCTGATAGTCCTGTGGTGCAAGGAGGTAAAGGGGTCTTGGGCAAACATTCAAAAAAAGGCCCCAAAAATAGATAGGTGGAAGGATAAACAACTAGGAAAATTATTAAGAAGGTCTCAGAGTGTATTTTATTTGTGATGTTTTGCTGAATTTAACTTTACTGATGATGGTGGCCCTTAAGACACAATAAGGCTCCTTTCTTTGCTTCTACATTTGATTTTAGATGTAGGATCACCTGTTCTTTCTTTGGAACAGGTGTGGGCATTTGTTTGTTGTTTGTCTGCTTTGAGGTGTTGTATAAAAGGGAGGTGGGAAGCAGGTGAGAGAGGGGTGTTCAAAACTTCTCAGTATCAGTGCTGTAGAAATGAATGGTGCTGAAGTGTTGGGCCCATATCTGGACATCCCGGGCAGTTGGGTTGTACATCAGAGGGATGAGAGGAACAGGAGCACGATGTGTTCCTGCTGCCTCACATCACCAACCTGGATTCCCCAACCCCATGGATGTTAGGCCACAATGAAGAAGAGAGCCACTGCAGTGAGCCTTGAAGCCCCAGGGGCAGACCTGGGTATAGCTGCCTTGGTGGTAATAGCAAATATTTAAATGAGAACTTTGAAGGCTGAAATGGAGAAGGATTCTGTGTGAACAGCAATTTAACATGGGTCAGTCAGTCCTGAGAGCATAGGCTTGGCAACTGTCTGACCCTCTCCTCTAAGCCCCCAAACCCTCTGCAATGCATGGCCCACCCCCAGGCTCTCAGGATTGGCAACCACTGGCCCTTCTTGTGGAGACCAGTACCAGGGATAGGCCACGGATGAGCTTGGCTGAGGGGCCAGTGCAAATGCCTGGTTCCCAGGCTCTTCACCAAGTGCAGAAACCAAGTCACGTAACTTGATGGCATTCTGTGCCATGCCATTGGTTATACTGGGTTGTAAAAATGGAAAAGGGAAGCAGAAACAACAAGTTAAAATCATGTTAAGCACAGTTAACGACATGGTCAATAAAGGATAAAGATAAAGCAAGAAGGAAACAGGCAGAGGTGAAATAGAGAAACAGTCTGGGCCAAAGGGGATAAAGGTGTGAGAGGGGCACAAGACTCAGCAATGGGAAACCTGCTCACCTCAAAATGAAATGCCTGAATGTAAAGAAAGAAGATAAGGGGACACCCCTAACAAATTTTAAAAATTAGGGAGGTTAAGGCCTCCTTGTCTCAAGAGCCCATCAGAAGCATTTGATAAATCTAAAGGTGGACCCATATCAAGGGAAGCTCAATCTTCTGCAACCCATATCACAAAGGGAATCAAATTCACCATAGCTCCTCACAGTTTCAAGGTTAAAAGGGAAAAGATTTAAAGTCTCCATTTTCAAAGCTACTGATATCTATTGGGAAGATAGCCAAATTATAAGCCCCATGCATTACATTCCAGAAGCTGGGAGTAACTTTTAGGGAAAGAACCTAATAAAATCCATAGTACTGGCTAATGGGCACAACCCCAAACTGCTGCATGGAGTAGCAGTGAGAGTGTTGAGCCATCTGTATATAAAGAAAGCCGCTGCCAATAAAGATCAGGAGGGGCAGGGAAGGGACACATTGAAGGAAAATGGCTATGGAGGCAAAACAGTGGAGGTTTGGATCTAAAATCAAGAGGCTTTGAGCCCCGGGAACAGACACACACAAATACTTGGAGAGGGTGGCCTTCCTCAAGGACGGAGGATGGGCCTCCACCTCATGGGGAGGGAGTGGTGCCATCCCGGCCATGGAGAGAGGGCTGGGCACATTCCTTGGGGATTGGGGGGAGTTTGGCTACAACCACATGGAGGACATGAGCATGTGCCCCAGAGGTGGAGGAGGGCAAGGGTGCCACCCCAATGCTTGGAGAAGGTGGAGCCAGGAGGCATGGGGTCTTCCCAGTGTTCCCCAAGTTTGCATTCTGAGAGAGGTGTGTCAATGTGTAGGCCCTTGGAAAGGGTAGGACTACCACTTTCTGAGGTACTAAAGATAAATTACTCTTAGATTTTAAAGTCTACTGGAGTTTGCCCTGTGGGTTTTTCAAAGCTGTTTGGGTGTGGTAGCCCCTGTGTTTCTTCCAATTTCTCCTTATGGGAGAAATGTGAATATGTATCTTATGGCTGTCCCTCCTTTGTATGTTGACAGTAGATGTCTTTTTCTGAATTTTGCAGGTCCAAAGCAAGAGGAGCGTTTTGTGTTAGGATAGACCATGCATGTAGCTGACTCTGCAAAAGATCTCTTCCCTAAAAATTATATACTTGCTTTGTCCTCTACTCTATCAGCCCTTGGGAACCTTGGCTTGCCAGCTCAGACTCCACCTCTTGAATTTGCTGCCCATCAACAGCAACCTGGCAGTTAGGTCCTCATCAAATTGTGGAAAGCATCAAAACTCCAACTGGCCTGGGAATGATGTTGACAACTGAATGACCATCTGGATGGCAGAGAAAGTCTGGACTCACTACAATAAAGTGAAAAGACCAATGCCTAAGCCAGATGATAAGTACCCAACAACACAGCCTAATTCCTGGGAAATAACTCCAACTTTGGACCCTTTAAAATCACATTAAAGAGACAATAGTTGGGAGGGTAAAAGGTTTTTATTTTTATTAACTTGGGGTTTGGATTTTGTTCTTAAATCTAACAGAGTTAATAGTGACCATGCCCAAAGTAAAGTCTTACCCAAGGAAGACAGATGAGGGATCTGGGGCCCAATTTAAAATGAGAAATAGTCACAACGTTCCAAATTGGGAATGTAGTAAGCCCTGTCAAATTGGTAATGTATGTAACTGAAGTTTAAAGCCCCATATTATACAGTTTGATGAAACATAAACTCTGCAAAGTCACCAGGAAGGAGGTGAAACAAAGGGGTTTAAGCAAAGGCTGTATTTCAGGAGAAAACAGAGCCACCCAGACATCATTTCAAGAGAAAGACAAAGATAGTTGCACCAAGATAGTGGATATGGGTAGGTTTTTAAGGTTTAAGGTTTAAAAGTTGGGGGTAAGGGTTGGGCAAGTCCCTTTCAGCTAATTTTCAGAAATAGGGGGTTAAGTTTGGAGATGGGAGCATTCCATTGGTAAAGTTTAGAATTCCAACACTGCCTTAGACATGCAGGGTTATAAATGCTGGAAGACAAATAATAAATGAGGGGAGTTTACACAAGAATTCATTTGCTGGAGTGTGGGGGCTGAATAATGAGAAATAACTGAAAGAAAGCAGCTGATTGAGGTTGAAGGAGATGCTGGACTGAGGCCGTTTGGGGTAAGAGAGGCTTTCTAAAATATTTACCAGGGGTAGCTTACATCCTGGTGGAAGGGATCCTATCTTCTAGGCCTTACATTTGGTTCTTGTCAAATAATAGATTGCAGAGACTTAACAAATCAATGTCAATTCGATGGGAAAAACAAATACTAGTGTCCAGATCCAGTAGGGAGTTGTTACAGTCAAGCCTCTCATTGCCCATCCTGGAATGATGTATGATGGACTACCCAATTTCAAGGATGAATGGAAACATGGAATTAATATCACAGACGTAAAGGCAGTGTAACCTCATGATAACCATCAAGAAAGCAAACAAACATCTAGCAGGGGATGCAACAGAGATGCAATAATAGTTAACAGAATATATGGGATGGGGGAAAACCTCACTGAAAAACACCCTCTAGAAAGGTTCAGGATACAAGTTCTTTCCCTAGCCAATAACTCCCTCTCCAATTAACTCTTCAATAGTGCCTAAGGACTCAGCTAAAAATTAGTTTTCCAAATATAGAATAATCCCAAAGTTGTCAAGGCAGATAGAACAGAAAAATTGGAGCAAACCATAAGTGTAGGGATAGGGTGCAAAAATGCAGATGCCTGGGTGGAATGGATCATATGTCCAATCCACAGTCTAAACAAAGCAACTGTTATGTATCTGTGCAACAGGCCATCTCACTGTTTTTGTTGTGCCCTTTCCAAAGGGTATGGAGGAACACAAAAGGAGTCCAAGTGCATGATACTTTTTCAGAATACTACTCCTGTCAAAAATTGAAGTATATTGCCCTCCCTTTTCCCTCTAATCAGGGAAGGAAAAGTCAAGATCATTCTGGCTTCTTACCTCAGTTAAGGAAATTACTCTGCCTGTCTCTCTAGATGGGAAGAAGGGCTCCAGGTCCTTGGAACCATGGCCTTATGTACCCAAGCGTGGGATGTGACTGAGGATAGTAGTAATAGCCCTTTCTCCAAGTTAACCACACAACAAGCAGACCTTTGGTGGTATTGTGAAAAGGGCATCATCCAATCTGTTTTTCCAAAGAAGGTGAGAAGGACCTGGGCTCTGGTCCAACTGGCCATCCCATTCAACTTGGCATTTAAAATGGAGGAGGATTCAGTTCATTTAAAAAGTATAGGAGTTCCAAGGGAAATCTTAAGTGAGTTTAAGATTAGAAATTAAGTAGCTGCAGAATTTAAATCAACCTTATTCTGGTGCTCACCATCAACAAAAATGTAGACTGCATTAATCAAATTAATTACACCAAGTATGAATTGAAGGAAGAGCAGAAATGTTGCATGTGACTAGCCAAATGACAAGAAAAATAAGATGGCCCTAGACATGATATGAGCTGAGAAGGAAGGCATTAGCTTTATGGCCAGGGATAGTTATACATTTATCCCCAATAATTCAACCCCAAATACAACTCTTAACAAAGCTCTACAAGTCTGAGGGTGTTATCCGCAGAATTGGCAAAAAATTCAGGCATAGATTAACACCTCATGGGATTTTAAAAAAAAACAAGTCTAGGAAATGGAAAGGGGTGGCACTATCCATGTTAAATTCTTTAATCATCCTAGCTGGGGTACTCATAGCACTTGAACACTGCATTATCCCATGTACCTGAGGATTAGTTCAGAGACTCATTGAGGCTGCCTTAACCAAGCAAATGCCTGTTCAGTACAATTTCTTAAAAAAAGAAAATCCCTATAACGAAGAGCATGAAAATATTCTAATAAAATTCAGGAATTAACTATCCATTTGGAAGAAATGGAGAAAGAACAGCAAACTAATCCCAAAGCAAGCAAAAGGAAAGAAATAACAAAGATTAGAGCAGAAATAAATGAAATTGAAAACATGAAAACAATAGAGAAAATCAATAAGGCCAGAAGTTGGTTCTATGAGAAAATCAATAAGATTGATGGGCCCTTAGCAAGATTGACAAAAAGAAGAAGAGAGAGGATGCAAATAAATAAGATCAGAAATGGAAGAGGAGACATAACTACTGACCTCACAGAAATAAAGGAGGTAATAACAGGATACTATGAACAACTTTATGCTAATAAATACAACAATTTAGAGGAAATGGACAGGTTCCTGGAAAGACATGAACAACCAACTTTGACTCAAGAAGAAATAGATGACCTCAATAAACCAATCACAAGTAAAGAAATTGAATCAGTCATTCAAAAGCTTCCTAAAAAGAAAAGTCCAGGACCAGACGGCTTCACATCTGAATTCTATCAAACATTCCAGAAAGAATTAGTACCAACTCTCTGCAAACTCTTCAAAAAAATCGAAGCGGAGGGAAAACTACCTAATTCATTCTATGAAGCCAACATCACCCTCATACCAAAACCAGGTAAAGATATTACAAAAAAAGAAAACTACAGGCCAATCTCTCTAATGAACATAGATGCAAAAATCCTCAATAAAATTCTAGCAAATCGTATCCAACAACACATTAAAAGAATTATACATCATGACCAAGTAGAATTCATCCCAGGTATGCAAGGATGGTTCAACATAAGAAAATCAATTAATGTAATACACCATATCAACAAATCAAAGCAGAAAAATCACATGATCATCTCAATTGATGCAGAGAAGGCATTCGACAAGATTCAACATCCTTTCCTGTTGAAAACACTTCAAAGGATAGGAATACAAGGGAACTTCCTTAAAATGATAGAGGGAATATATGGAAAACCCACAGCTAATATCATCCTCAATGGGGAAAAACTGAAAACTTTCCCCCTAAGATCAGGAACAAGACAAGGATGTCCACTATCACCACTATTATTCAACATTGTGTTGGAGGTTCTAGCCAGAGCAATTAGACAAGAAAAAGAAATACAAGGCATCAAAATTGGAAAGGAAGAAGTAAAACTATCACTGTTTGCAGACGATATGATACTATACATCGAAAACCCGGAAAAATCCACAACAAAACTACTAGAGCTAATAAATGAGTACAGCAAAGTAGCAGGTTACAAGATCAACATTCAAAAATCTGTAGTATTTCTATACACTAGTAATGAACAAGCGGAGGGGGAAATCAAGAAACGAATCCCATTTACAATTGCAACTAAAAGAATAAAATATCTAGGAATAAATTTAACTAAAGAGACAAAAGACCTATACAAAGAAAACTACAAAAAACTGCTAAAAGAAATCACAGAAGACCTAAATAGATGGAAGGGCATACCGTGTTCATGGATTGGAAGACTAAATATAGTTAAGATGTCAATCCTACCTAAATTGATTTACAGATTCAATGCAATACCAATCAAAATCCCAACAACTTATTTTTTGGAAATAGAAAAACCAATAAGCAAATTTATCCGGAAGGGCAGGGTGCCCCGAATTGCTAAAAACATCTTGAGGAAAGAAAACGAAGCTGGAGGTCTTGCACTGCCTGACTTTAAGGCATTTTGTGAAGCCACAGTGGTCAAAAGAGCATGGTATTGGCATAAAGATAGATATATCGACCAATGGAATCGAATAGAGTGCTCAGATATAGACCCTCTCATCTATGGACATTTGATCTTTGATGAGGCAGTCCAACCAACTCACCTGGGACAGAGCAGTCTCTTCAATAAATGGTGCCTAGAGAACTGGATATCCATATGCAAAAGAATGAAAGAAGACCCATATCTCACACCCTACACAAAAGTTAACTCGAAATGGATCAAAGATCTAAACATTAGGTCTAAGACCATAAAACAGTTAGAGGAAAATGTATGGAGATATCTTATGAATCTTACAATTGGAGGCAGTTTTATGGACCTGAAACCTAAAGCAAGAGCACTGAAGAAGGAAATAAATAAATGGGAACTCCTCAAAATTAAACACTTTTGTGCATCAAAGAACTTCATCAAGAAAGTAGAAAGACAGCCTACACAATGGGAGACAATATTTGGAAATGACATATCAGATAAAGGTCTAGTACCCAGAATTTATAAAGAGATTGATCAAATCAACAACAAAAAGACAGCCAACCCAATTACAAAATGGGAAAAAGACTTGAACAAAAAAAAAGACACCTACCAGAAGAGGAAACACAAATGGCCAAAAGGCACATGAAGAGATGCTCAATGTCCCTGGCCATTAGAGAAATGCAAATCAAAACCACAATGAGATATCATCTCACACCCACCAGAATGGCCATTATCAACAAAACAGAAAATGACAAGTGCTGGAGAGGATGCGGCGAAAGAGGAACACTTATCCACTGTTGGTGGGAATGTCAAATGGTGCAACCACTGTGGAAGGCAGTTTTGCGGTTCCTCAAAAAGCTGAATATAGAATTGCCATACGACCCAGCAATACCATTGCTGGGAATCTACTCAAAGCAATTAAGAGCAAAAACTCAAACGGACATTTGCACACCAATGTTTATAGCAGCGTTATTTACAATTGCAAAGAGATGGAAACAGCCAAAATGTCCATCAGCAGATGAGTGGCTAAACAAACTGTGTATATACATACGATGGAATATTATGCAGCTTTAAGACAGGATAAACTTATGACGCATGTAATAACATGGATGAACCTAGAGAACATTATGCTGAGTGAGTCTAGCCAAAAACTAAAAGACAAATACTGTATGGTCCCAATGATGTGAATCGACACTCGAGAATAAACTTGGAATATGTCATTGGTAACAGAGTTCAGCAGGAGTTAGAAACAGGGTAAGATAATGGGTAATTGGAGCTGATGGGATACAGACTGTGCAATAGGACTAGATACAAAAACTCAAAAATGGACAGCACAATAATACCTAATTGTAAAGTAATCATGTTAAAACACTGAATGAAGCTGCATCCGAGCTATTGGCTTTTGTTTTGTTTTGTTTTGTTTTGTTTTGTTTTGTTCTTACTATTATTACTTGTATTTTTTTCTCTATATTAACATTCTGTATCTTTTTCGGTTATATTGCTAGTTCTTCTAAACCGATGCAAATGTACTAAGAAATGATGATCATACATCTATGTGATGATATTAAGAATTACTGATTGCGTATGTAGAATGGAATGATTTCTAAATGTTGTGTTAGTTAATTTTTTTAATTAATAAAAAAAATTTGAATAGAGAATAAAATGTACAAACTAAAAAAGTTCTAAAAGAAAGAGGGGAGATGTGTAAGAAAATTAAGTTTAGCTTTCACACAAAATGGTGAAAGAAGAGGCTGCAGAACAACTCAGGGGGCAGGGAAGAAGAGTACCTCTGATGTAAGCCTAGAATTGGCACCAAAAAAAGTAGAAAGAAATTTAAATAAATAATAGGTCATTGAAATGTAAAGAGTAATAAAAAGCCAAACCTTCTGCAGGAAATTTGGTTGACTATCCACATAGACTGTAACTTCTGGAATATCCAATCAGTGGAGAAAT
Source organism: Tamandua tetradactyla (assembly GCF_023851605.1). Lineage (NCBI taxonomy): Eukaryota > Metazoa > Chordata > Mammalia > Pilosa > Myrmecophagidae > Tamandua > Tamandua tetradactyla. The sequence continues at coordinate 678,701 of NC_135352.1, read as the reverse complement.
GAGAGAGGGGCCTACGTGCTAAGCTTAGGCTATAAATACTTGTGGCATTCTATTGTTTGGAGCACTGACCACCATTTTGGGGTGGGCGTCCATTCTTGTAAGATTACGAATAAATTGTTTTTCTTCACAATCAGGTGAGTGCTTATTCTCTTTCAAGTATTGTGTACTTTCTAATACATGAGTCAGGTTCTGAGGAGTAAGCTGTGGAGGAGGGACTTCAGTCACCCCTTCTTATGACTTAAGCAGACATCTGCTAAACTTTTTTGACCCATGTAACTCTGTGTACCCTGAGCTGGAAACATAGGATTGGGCCTGCCATGCTTCCAGGTGTCAATGAGATCATGGACAGGTCACCTAACTCGATGTCCAACAATTTCATCAACAAAACTGTGGTTATCTCTTAACTGGACACGGCAGAAAGTTGGTGCAATGGAGGTAAGGACTGTGGCAAAGTGGGGCCAGTACAGAGAGCCCCATGAGAGGTCACAGATACCCTTTGTGATGTACCAGGAGTTTTGTCCTGGAATTGTCCAGACAGGTGGAGGGGTGAGCAAAGATGTGATGTGAACAGGGGTCAGGTCATACAGGGGACTCCAGAGCTATTGCTCTTTTTTCAGGTCCTTCTTTCTGAACCTTCAATATTGACTGTGCTGAGGAGTTCACTTCACCCAGGCTCAGTCTCTGGGCATTGAACAATCTGAATACAGTCTCAGTTATTTAGTCACTGAGGGAGCAGACACATTTTCACAATGAAAAAGAGCCCACAACTTCCTGCACTGTGGACCACCGACCAGCAGAGGGAGCGCGAAAACACTTTTTCTGACCAAAACTTGCCAGAAACACCTCCTGGCTCATTTCCCCCACTAGGCGCCCCAACCACAGGAAGGACAAAGCAATTTCTTCCTGTGGGACCCACGGAGGAGGCGCCCATACCTCGTGGAGTACTTGGGCCATGTTCGGGTGAGTAAATAGCTTCTTGTTCATGCCTGAGACTGAGGTAGGGACTTTGTTGCTGTTCTCTGTGGTTTATTTTTAAATAGGAAGCACAGAATCTTCATTTTATGCACTCTTTTCTTGTAGTTCGTCCTCTACTTTCTTAGCAAGAGGCGTACGAGCGAAGTGTCTGCTCATCGGGGGTTTTGCCAGGTCAGAAACTGGGATTATTTTATGGAATCTATGCTTTCTAGTGACAATCCTAGGAGAGATATACAGAGAGGGGGAAATCATTCTAAAATACTGAAATTGATATGTAAAATGCTTCAACCTTCTGGTAGATCAGTTGAGGGACCAGCCAGGCTGGCTGAGCCACATCTCGGAGTCCGAAGTGAACGGGGAAATGGTATATGCCTTTGTTATTTACTTTTTTGTTTAATTTTTCCTGCAAAAATTACATAGTTGAAATAATGTTGAAGCATTTACAAGTAAAGGTAATACAACTCCCAACATTAATGCTACGTGTTATTTACCCAAATTCCATCATTCATAATAATTTTACTTTCATGGCTTTAATAAAAGCAAATTTTTAAGTAAAGTTTTTGAAATATACTTTAAAAATTTTTCTGTTTTCAAATACGACATTTTACAATTTCTTATAACTATGTAACGACCTTAAGTTACTTTTACATTTAACTTACTAAAATACTTTAGTTTTAGTGCGACTGATACTATTTATAAAGGTAGATAGATAGAGGTGATAATTGCAGAGAATGAGAATGACCTAAATGCCCCTGAATTGTACACTTTAAATTGCTTATTTGCCATGTGAATTTAACAAATATGCAAGTTTGAAGTGCGGATATGCTTTCCTTGAGTAAAATTCATGCATGAACAGAAATTAGTTTTTGATACTCAAGACACTGTTGTGGTTTTCAATACCTAGTATTGCATACTGTTTAAATCTACTTAAGATGAAATTTGTGCAGCACTTAAATTATCAGTTTATCGAAGAGCCATGTCAGAGGCTGTTTTTTGTTTGTTTTTGTTTTTTGCCACTCAGATGTGTTCACTGAAACTAAATTTCTCCTGTATAAAATTTAAACTCTGAATCTGCACTTAGTTTAGCTTTGTATATTTCCTTGGAAAGCTGAAATCAGTAAGTCTACAATCTCATCATTTTGTATATGTCTATTTCTTGTAAGTATCACTATTTCAAAAGGTTATGAATCATTTGCAAATCTTTTCTCTTTCTCTAATTTGAAATTTGAAAATATATTTATGTCTAGTTAAGTTTCATTCTAATGATATCCACTGAAGGTGGAATAGGTCTAAGAACCATCCATCTATGTATATTGTTTGGATTTTTGTTCAGATTTATTAACTAATTTCTCTTGGTGCAGTATATCATCTCAGACCAATAAGTCTCATAAATGTTTGTAATCACGTTTCAACAAGAATCAGTGCCCTAACTACATGTGTTGCCCTCCCAGCTTGGCACATAAAAGTAAACCCTCACATTTGATATCCCGTGGCACTTCTCCACCTTGCAAATCCCTGATGTGATCAAATCCTGACCTCATTCCCCTAATATCTACCAAAAGTCACTAATATCTATCGAAAGACTACTGAGGTGGCATGTGTGTGAAGGTAGTTCAGTGGTAGAATTCTTGCCTGCTGTGCAGGAATCCTGGGTTTGATTTCTGGCCCTTGCACTTTCCAAATAAACAGACATGCAAGCAAACAAAAGGGAAGCAAAACCAAACAAAAAAGTTCATCAAATGCTGCTGCTATAAAGGGATACTCACATGGGAAAAGAATGAAATGTGACCCTGCCATACTGCATTCAAAGAATTAAAAAAGACTGCTGAAGTGGAAAGAGATAGATAATCCTGAGAAACACACATACACAGACAGGCAAAAAAAGCCAAGTGCAGAAATATGACCAAAATATGATCCACCTCCTGAAAGCATAGTGAGCACAAAAAATTCTGGAGTAGCACATCCCTGGTTTAGAGAATGGATTTATATAATATATGGTTTTCTCCATGGCTTTCAACTGGGTTAAAATGCAGCCAGTCTCCAAAATATGCAGCAGGGGAAATGCAAACACCTCAGTGTTTCCACAAAGAACCCAAATCATTGAGGACACCAATGACATACTGTGATTATTATAATAATGACACATTTACTATGTAATAGCATCCAAACTCTTAAAATCCTGATTGTTTCAAATTTCTGGTTGAATTGCATTTAGGTAGATTTGAGTACTTTAGTGCCATGAGAGTGGAATGAATGTTTTACTTTTATTTCACAAAATTGCAGGGTCTTTAATTTTCATATCTGCATTATATAGGAAAAGAAATTACACTGGTTTTTTTTTTGAGATGTTTTGCCACTCAAGCATTATGGAAAGAAATAAAATTACATATTTTATAATAGAAAGTCCACTACTCAATATGAAGAAAGGAATAATAGACCAGGCATCTGCTCTGGAGAAAAAATAAATATAGGCAACTGATGACTTTTTAAAAAACAATCTTGCAATCTTCCATTTAGAACATGATTTCCAATTAAGGCCCTAATAGTGTTTTGGGGGATTTGGGAGATGAACATGTGTGTTTTTAAAGTAATTTATTTTGAAATAATATCAAATAGTATAAAAAATTACAAGAGTAGGTACAAAGATTTCCTGATCCCATTACTAAGTTTCTCCAGCTGTTAGGATTTAACCATATTTGATCACAAACAAACATTTTATAAAAATACTCCATTGTATTTATTGACAAAACAAAGGCATATTCCTAAAACATTTCAAATCATAAATCAACTTAGATTCAATGCTATAAACCCACTTACAGAGCCCTTCAACTTTTATCCATTGTTCCACCCTTTGCAAACTGTCTAAAAATATCTATTTTTTCCAGTTGACTTCAATATGGAACTCCTCATGAGGTTCTTTTATTTTTACATCTTCAACAAATTCAAGGAGCACATATGACCCAGACTTAATCTGCTCAGTGTTCCCTTTTGAGATTTAGGCCCAACATTCCCAGTAGAAACCCAGCTTGAAGCTATGCTTTATTTACAGCATTCAATCAATCATGATCTGAGATCCACTTCCTCACACATCAGTGATGTGAATTTCATAACCTGTTGAAATTTCTTAAAGTTCTTCCATATGCAAAAACATGTTTTCACTTTGTATTATAATGTCATTTTATGAAGACGTATTTTGAGATTATATCAATACTGTGTTCTCCATTCATCCTCCACCCACAATCCTTTCAACCCAGTCAACCACCCTCTAATGGTTGCCATCCTGTCATATTTTCCATTTCCAACAGAGATCTATATTTTATTTGGCTTACTGCCTTACAAGGGGTTTGCTTGCTCACTGGCTATGTTACAGCACTCAAACATCATATATTCTATTTTATTCAATGTATTCTCATCTACTATTTATTTAATGTTCAAATTGTACCTGATTGCATTAGTGGAATCTCCTGCAAGATGATTCAAGTGAGGCCTCAAGTAAGTCACCTCTCCTTAGTCTAGGTGGGATTCAAGAAGAAAGAATCAAATTATAATTGATTTCAATTTCCATATTGGATTCTATGATACAGATCTCATTTCTTTCATTAAGATTTTTAGGCATCCATCTTTGGATATTTAAAATTCACTGGTGCCATTCTAAATTTTCTCTTAATGTACCCCTTTAGTCCTAATGTCAATGTATCCTAAACCTAAAGAGCTCACGTGGACACAGATATCTCATCATGCCATTTTCCTTTAAATTTGTCAATGCACGCACACTGTTCTTAGAGCAAGGACTATAGGGCTTACAGTTGTCCTCAGACCCTGAATTTTTTCTCTCTGTCACTCTTTGCCATCCAGTCTACCCCAGTTGCCTGCAATTCATTCCACTCTCAATTTCTGCAAAGAACAGTCTACTGTCGCTGGGATTTTGTGCGTTTTCTCATTAAAAAATTTTTTTCATTTTTTAACTCTAAATTATCCTTTGTAAACTAAACTTAAACACCACAGGGCAGACAATTGACTGTTTTGTTTGTTTGCCTATATATTTGCATTGACTAACACAGCTTTGACTCAAAGAGATTATTAATTGCTTTAAAAATGTTGCATAATAACTAAGCTAGAAAGACAAAAGGTAACATAAAATTATGAGTAATATAAAAAGTAGAATACATGATTACATAAAGTACCTGCTTTTCAAAAATATGCACTTTTTTAAACAGTAAATTTTTAAGAGTAAATATTATAAAGTGGACAAGGTAGATTTCTAGGAATTGGCCATCTTGTCAAAGATATCTAATCTGTTTGGGCAGAAATGTTTTGAAGTATTTTCTTAAAACCCATTTGATTTCTGAGGCTGTCAGAAATGTCACCACTTTTGTTGCTAACTATAATGAATTGTTTCTCCTCTCTTTTATTCTTTATCTAGCTACCAGATTTTCAAATTTGTTGATCTTTTCAAAGACGAACTTTTAGTTGTATTGATTCTACTGTTTTTCAGTTCTCTGATTTATCTGTGATCTAATCTTTATTTCCTTCCTTCTACCAGATTTGGATTTAGTTTGTTTTTCTTTTGCTATTTCCTTAAGCTGTAAATTCTGATATAATTTAAAATTGTTATTATTTTTAAATACAGTTTTTTTTTTTGCATAGGCAGGCACCAGGAATTGAACCCAGGTCTCCAGCATGACAGGTGAGAAATCTGCCTCTATGCCACCATTGCTCACCCTAAATACAAGTGTTTATGGCTAAATTTACATAATAGAGAATGTAAATTTCTCTATTAGCAAGATTTTTAGTGCATCCTATAAGTTATGTTGTATATTCAATTTTGTATATCTTCTAAGTGTTTTTTAATATTCCTCATGATTTCGTGTGTGACCCTTTGGTTGATTGAGCATATTGTTCAATTTCCACATGTGTGGAACTTCCCACTTTCCCTTTTGTTATCAATTTCCAATTTCATTTCACTCAGTCAAAGAAGTTACTTATGTTTTCAGTGTTTTTTTAATATAGGTTATAGTGTAACATGTGATCTATTCTGTGAATGTTCCACATGGACTTCAGAAGAACATATATTCTGCTGGAAGTAGTTGGATTAGTGTTGTTTAAGTCCTTTATTTCCTTATCAATCATCTGTCTAGTTTTTCTATTGTGAAATGGAAAATTGAACTGTCCAACTATTATAGTAGAACTATCTACCATAATAGAGAGTTATATGTCTATCCAAATAGACACGTATTTATTTTTTCCTCCATATATTTTGGTGCTCTGCTGTTCCCTGTGTTAAGTTTATAATTCTAACCTCTCCTTGATAGGTTGACACTTTCATATATATATAAAATGTAGTTTTTTGTTTTTTATAACTATGGTTACTTTAATTTTTATCTATTATTCTAGTGTGCCTGTTTAATTTCTAGGTATTATTTGCTTATAGTATCTCAGTACTGTTTTCCATTCCTTCATTTTTAGCCTCTCTGGTCTTTGTATCTAAAGTGGTTCTCATACGGGCAATAAATGCTTGCACCAAGCTCTGTTCTAATTAAGGAATTACTTTAAATGAAAATTTATTAAGATAAATGAGAACAGAGCTTGGCATAATGAATAAAATTCCTTACAATGCAAGGCATAAAACTTCCATTTTAATTGTTTTCTCTGTGTATTTTTTATTATTAAATCCTCCATTATTTTGTAGTGTGCCATTTCAATTCCCTTCTCATTTCACTTTTTCCTTTAACATTATTGAAATAATATCTAAATTGCAGGGTGTTCTACTTTGCTCACTGCCAGAATGCAATATACCAGAAACAGAATGGCATTTAGAAAGGAGAATTTAATAAGTTACAATTTTACAGTCTGAAGGTCATGAAAATGTTCCAATTAAAGCAAATCTTTAAAAATGTCCAAATGAAGGCACAAGAGGTTACATTCACTTAAGAAAGGCCTATGACGTTCAGGGTTTCTCTCTCAACTGGAAAGGCACATGGTGAACATGGCAATGCTGCTTGCTTTCTCTCCAGGCTTCTTGTTTCACAAAGCTCTCTTGGGGGCACTTTCCTTTTTCATCTCCAAATGTCTCGACTTGTGGTTCTTCTGTGGTTCTGATGCTCTTTCCTTGTTCTCCACTTTCCTCAAAATGCTTCCTCTTTTAAAGAATTCTAGTAAACTAATCAAGACCCGCCTGGAACGGGTAGAGCCACACCTCTATGGAGATAATCTAATCAAGTTCCCAGCATACAGTGCTGGATAGGGCTTAAAGAAATAGCTTCCTCCACAAGATTGGGTTAGGATTGAAGCATGGCTTTTCTAGGGTACATAAATCCTTTAAAACTGGCACACAGGGAAAATGCAAAAAATAAAGAATATCAAAACACAACCCTGCCCCTATGTCTTTTTTAGTAGTTTTTATATTTTGCCACATTTGCCATTCCTTCTTTCTTCCTTTATGTCTTTCTCCTTCCTAAATATTTGAGAGTATCCTGGACACACCATTTTCTTTGCACAGAATACTTCTATGTAAATATCCTTAGAACTAGGATAGTCACTAATGGAACTGCCTTATGTAGAGTTAACAAGTTATACACATTAATATCATTACAAGGCATATGTCCAACAAGGTCTTTTCAAGTCTTTTCTCCAATATTAGATCCCATCTTGGGGTAAGAAAAGAGACAGTATAACATGTATGCTGTATATATGTTTCCACAACTTAAAAAAGAGCAACAAAAGAGACCAAGACAATTTTTAAATTCTGGAAACATATATACAGCATACATGTTACCATCTCAAACACTCCTAAGAATAACATTCACTGAGATTAGTTATATGGACAATGTTGGACTATGCTCACCACCATTCATTTCCAGAAACTTTACTTTACCCTAAGCAGAAATTCTGTGCCCATTGTGCATCAATTCACTATTGCCTATCTATCCTGCACCAGATAAGCTCTAATCTATTTTCTGTCTTTGAACGTGCTCATTTTAGTTATTCAAATGAGTGAAATCATACAATATGTCTGTATGTGCCTGACATTTCATTCAATGTGATGTCTTCTAGTTCATCCATAGTAGCATGTGTCAGTACTTCATTATACAGCTGAATAATATTCCATTGTATGTTTATATAACACACTTTATCTCCTCTGTTTGATGCATACTTGGGTTACTTCCATCTTTTAGATATAATAAAAACATTTCTGTAAGTATTGCTCTACAATTACAAGTTTGAGTTTCCTGTTCTTTGGGGAATATATCTATAAGTAGAATGCCAGGTCAGATGATAGTTGTATGTTTAACTATTTGATAAATCTCCAAAGTCTTTCACACAGTGGTTGCATCATTTTATATTCACACCAGAAATGTACAAGGTTTTCTAATTCACTGCACCTTATGAGTATTTATTTTTTTAATAGCAACCATTCTCATGGGTGTGAAGTATATATATCATTGTGATCTTTTTAGAATTTGTTCTTATGGTACCAATTACTACTCACAGTTTCCCATTTAACCACTTTCAAGTGGACATTTCAGTTGGATCAATTACATTTGTGACATTGTGCTACTATCACCAAAGTCTATTATCCCACTTCTTCATCACCTCAAACAGAAATTTTCTACTCATCAAACAATAACTGCTTTTCCTTCTGTTCACCTCCAGACTTTGGTAGCAGCATAATTTTGTAACACAGCAGCCATTGATCACTATGAAATTTCCTTCTTTCACTTATTCTGTATAAACAAGTTCATACAATATTTGTCATTTTGTGTCTCACTTATTTTATACAATATGTCTTCGTGATTCATGCATGTTATAGTATGTATCAGATCTTCGTTCACTTTTACAGCTGAATAATACTCCACTGTATGTATGCCACTTTTTTAAACAGTTTTTATTCACACACTGTACAATTGATTCTAAGTGTACAATCAAAGGCTCTTTGTAAAATCACATAGTTATGCATTCATCATTACTTTTAATATGAAAACATTCTCACTTCCTCCAAAAGAAATACCATACCCTTTATATCCTCTTATTATTGACAGTTAGGTTTGATTTGGTAACTTTGTTATAATTAATGAAGTAATATTACAGTGTTACTGTTAACTATAGACCTTAGTTTGTAAGAGAATATTAATTTTATTTTGAATTAATTTTATATTTTTATTTTATAACATATATACAAAGCAAAGAAAGACAAAAGCAATAGTTTTCAAGACATTTGTCAACAAGTAGTTACAGGACAGATCCCAGAGTTTGTCTTGGGCTACCATATCACCATTTCAGATTTTGTCTTCTAGCTGCTCCAAAACATTTGTATAACACTTTTTGTTTACTCATTCACCTATTAATGGACATGGGTTGCTTCCACTTTTTATAGCCTTTGAACAATGCTGCTGTAAACATTGGTATACCATATTATCAGTGTCCCTACCTTTTGAGTTTATACCAAGAAGTTGCACTGTTAGGTTATATGGGAATTCCATTTTCAACTTTCTGCAGAACTGCCAAATTGCTCTCCATAGTGACTGTACCATTTTACAGTGCCACTAGCAATAATATCAGGATCCCTATTTCTCTGTATCTTCATCAAAACTTATTATTCTTGACTTGGTTAGCAATAGCCATGTTGAGGGTGGAAAGTGGTATTTCATTTTGATTTGATTTGCATTTCTCTGATAACCTATGAGATTGAATATTTTTTCATGTACAGTTGGCTATTTATATTTTCTTTGGAGAAGTTCTACTTAAATCAGTAATGAAGCCATACTGTCCTAGATGTTACTGCATTGGGAGGTTTTTGATAACTGATGTAGTACTTAATTGTTCTTGGTCTTTTTAAGATTATATTTCTTACTGAGTCAGCTTAGTCAATTTGTGTGCCTCTGGGAATTTGTCCATTTCATGTGCTATCTACTTTATTAGCACACAGTCATTCTTAATATCTTACAATCCCTTTTATTTCACTATTTCCCCTTTCAGTTCAAATGATTTTTGTTATTTGTGTACTCTCTTTTTGTTTCTTTATCAATCTATCTAATCTTTGTCACAAGTCTGGGTGTCTTGTATTTTCCTTTTCATTCATCTTAAGATATTTCCAAATTTCATGGTGATTTTTTCTTTGCTACTTTGGATTCTTATGAGTGCATTGTTTAATTTCCACATATTTGTAAATTTTCATGTTCTGTTGTTACTGATAAATTAGATTCATTTCATTTTGTTCAGGTTAGCTCCTTTATATAATTTCAATCTTTTCAATTTGTTGAAACTTGTATTCCAATATGTTTGTGATATAATATACAGTCTGTCCTAAGGAATGATCCTTCTTCACTTCAAAAAAATATTTACTCTGTTGTTTTCAAACTATTTGTGTTGCCTGTTTCTCATACTCTCCCTCTCTATGTATGTTATATACAACTATATATGTCTGTTGCATCTACTTGATACATATTATTATTCAAGTCCCCTTTTTCTTTTGGCCTTCAGTGTGGATGTGTTAGCCATTATTTAAAGTGATTTTTTGAAGTCTTCTACTATTAATATGGAATCACCTCTTTCTCCCATCAATCTGTGAATGTTTGCGTCACATATTTCAGGCCTCATAATTTTTATTTACATGTGTTTGCATCCTCAAATTTTATTGTGATATATTGACATATCATATATGTATACAATGTCTCACAGTAGCATCCCCTCATTGTGCAAGCATTATCACAATCAGTTATAGACCACTTTCATTGCTCCAGAAAGAAAAATGACATATAGATGTATAAAACAGAAAAACCAAATCATCCCATATCCCTTATCTCCTCTATTGTTGACCTCTAATGTTGGTGTGGTATGCCTGTTACTGTTGATGAAATAATAAGGTATTACTGTTAACTCTAGTCCATAGCTGACAAAGGTATTTTCCCCATATATCACTTATATTAACTCTTTATACAAGCATTATATATTTGTACTAGTTCATACAAGAAATTGATTATATTTGTAGGGTTAATTGGTGACTTACTATTTCACTATCAGCCCTTTTCAACCAAATTCACCTACAGTAGAAAACTGTTACTTATAATCCCAATAACAAGCTACCCCTCACCTCTATATTTCCAAACATTTAAGTTCAACCTTGTTAAAAATTCTCTGTGTAATAAGTAATTGTTCCCCTTTCTCTAACTTCTGGCTATTTTTATGTACCATATATTCTATGTTTTAAGACTGAGTTTACATATTCTATTTATGTTTGTAATTGATCCCTTTATCAATATATATAGGGTCTTTCTTTTTCCTCCTAAGAATATTTTACTTTTAGTCTGTTTTGTCTGCTGATTATTTAACCATCCCTACTCTGTTTTGGCTATAATATTCATGGGATATTTTTTCATCCTTTCACTTTTTACTAATTTGTGTCTTTGAATTCATGGTGTGTCACTTGCAAGTAGAATAGAGTTCTCCCACATCACAGGGTTAGAAAGCAAGTGGTGCCCCCACAATGAATAAAATCTGTCCCCAACAATGTATAAAACCTGCAAAAATTTTTTGGTCCTCTACTCATACCAGAGAAGAAGTCTGATTTTTTTTTCTGTTTACAATAACTTATTGGCATTGAAAGATAACACATATTGATATTATATAATACTATACATAAATTTTATCCATTTCTGAGTTGCTAGACAGTTTCTATGTTGTCTAGTGGCCTTCATGTGTCAGCTGCAGCTTCTGCATAACTCCACTAAGGTCCCATTTAATTTCTTAATCTAACCTATCATATATTGAATACATGATGGAGAAAGTCATGATGTAGATGGGATAACTTGAATATTTAAGACATTTACATTTTTTTAATACATGGCCAAGCACTGGGAAATGAACCCAGGACCCTTGCATGGCAGGCAAGAATGCTGCCACTGAGCCATTGCAGTCTGCCCTAAGACAATTACTTTTAAAATAACTCCTGGTAATTCAGGACTTCTGAAAATTTTGGTATTTGGTTTTTGTAAGTCATAATTTTTTGTACATCAATTATTTCATTACTTCCTCCTTTTTAATTGAGTTGATCTTTTTTATTGAACCACTACAGAAATACTTCTCATTTCCTTTTTTGCTTATTTTTCTGGTATTTTCTTTGTGATTATCATGGAGTTTAATTTAACATCCTGTATCTAATAGTCTTTTTGATTTTGATACCAACTTTTTGATTTTGAACATAACTTCAAGATCATCCACAAACTTTGTTCCTGTATTTCTCTATTCACCCTTCTTTATAAAGTACTCGTCCCAAATTATGTGCTTATTCATTTTGAATCTGAAACCATGCATTTTTCATTACTTTAATGTGTTTGACTGTTACATTCTGCATGTGGAGTTGCATACCAAAAATACAACAAAATAGTACTGAAATTTAAAACTACCAGCATAATTCCTTTACTGGAGATCTTTTCAGGTTTCTTTGATCATCTATCTTGTGTCCTTTCCTTTCAGTCTTAAGAACTCACTTTGGTTTTGCTGATAGGACAGATCAAATGGTGCATACTCAGCTTTTGTTTATCTGAGAATATCTTAGTCTTTCCCTCTGTTTTGAAAAATAGCTTCTCTAGATATAAACAGTGTTGCCTTATAATTTTTTTCAGTACTTTATAAATATTTTTTCCAGTGCCTTATGGTGTCCAAGGTTTATTTCTTTTGCTTTTAAAGCACTTTTATGGAGATATATTCACACACCATATTGGTGTATATTCACATACCATACAATCCATCCAAAGTATACAATCAATGGCTCTTACAGTATAATCAACAAGAATTGTGCATTCATCATCACAGGCAATTTTAAAATACTTTCATTCATCCCAAAAGACAATCTGATATATCTTGTAGCCCTTTATTATTGAAACAGCATTGGTGTGGTGTCTATTTTACAGTTCACAAAAGAATATTAAAATATTATTGTTAACTGTAGTTCATAGTTAGTGTGCTGGTTTGAAAGGAAGTATGCCCCCTAGAAAAGCCATGTTTTAATCAAAATATCATTTCATAAAGGTAGAATAATCTCTATTCAATACTGTATGTTTGAAACTGTAATCAGATCATCTCCCTAGATGATGTGATTTAGTCAAGAGTGGTTGTTAAACTGGATTAAGGGACGACATGTCTCCACCCATTTGGGTGGGTCTTGATTTGTTTACTGGAGTCCTATAAAAGAGGAAATATTTTGGTGAATGAGAGATCCAGAGACAGCAGCACCACAAAGCAGAGTCCACCAGCCAGCGATCTTTGGAGATGAAGAAGGAAGACTTCCCGGGGAGCTTCGTGAAACCAGAAGCCAGGAGAGAAAGCTAGCAGATGATGCCGTGTTTGCCATGAGCCCTTCCAGACGAGAGAGAAGACCTGACTGTGTTTTCCATGTGTCTTTCTGGATGAGAGAGAAACCCTGAACTTCATCGGCCATCTTGAACCAAGGTATCTTTCCCTGGATGCCTTAAATTGAACATTTCTATAGATTTGTTCTAATTGGGACCTTTTCTTAGTCTTAGAACTATAAACTAGCAACTCATTAAATTCCCCCTTTTAAAAGCCATTCCATTTCTGGTACATTGCATTCCAGCAGCTAGCAAACTAGAACAGTTTGTTTTAGGTATAGTTTTTCCCAACTATCACCCTATTAGCATCTTGTGATAATGACATACATTTGTACTAGGATGAGGCAGGAATAGTAGAATGAATTAGTTAGTGTTCTTCAATTTTTTAAAGAGTTTAAGCTCAATTGATACTAAATACTTCATGGAATGATTGGTTGCATCCACTTATGAAGCCATCTGGTCTTAAACTCAATCTTGTTTCTTGTAACTGGTCTGTTGAGGTCTTCTGTTTCTTCTAGGGTCATTGTAGGATTCACATAATTTTAGGACTTTTTCCATTTTATCTAAGGTGACAAATTCTTTGGCATACAGTTGTTCTAATATGCTCTTATGCTCCTTTTAATTTCTGTGGGGTCAGTAATAATGTCACCCTTCTCATTTCTGAGTTTTTTGTTTGCAGTCTCCTCTGTTTTTGATTTTTCAGTCTAGTGAAGTTTGTTAATCTTAATGACCCTCTCAACGAACCAACTTTTGCTTTTATTGAGTCTCTATTGTTTTTGGTTCTCTATTTCATTTACTTCTGCCCTAATATTTGTTTCTTTCTTTCTGCTTGCTTTGAGATTAGTTTGGTATCATTTCTCTACTTTCTTCAAGGTGTTTCATTAGTTGTTTATTTTAGTTCTTTCCTACTTTTAATTGTGGGTGTTTAGGGCCACAACTTTCCTTCCTATCACTGCCTTCATTAAATTCCACAAGTTTTGATGTGTTATGTTATCATTTTCATTTGTCTTGAAATATTTATTGATTTCTCTTGCAATTTCTTCTTTGACCCACTTATTTTTTATTGTTTCTAAAACAGAAGAAATTAATGTCACTAGTAAAGAAAAAGCACACAATATGAAAAATAATTTTATGATTTAATTCAATAGAAATTAAGGAATTTCATTTTAGAGTTTTGGAATGTTTACTCTAAGTATGAATAAACAAATATAAATATAACAATTTTAAAATAAATTTCCTTCTCACTGTTTGTAATTCAAACACAAATATTTAGGGTTAGTTCAAAAAAAGAAACAAGTCAAATATTGGGAAAAGTTTCCCCATCTTGATGAAATACTGGAGAATGTCTACAAAACTGACAGGTCACCCAATCATGGTTCATAATATAAACACATACATTTTTTGAAAATATAACAGTAAGAGATGGACAGGAATTCTTGCATGTAGGAGCTATCCATAGATAAATAGCAATGTAGACTGTGATGAAGACATATATTAAGTGAAGGAAGTCAAAGTGAACACATTTCATAGTGGGCTGCAGTATGGAGTCAATAGAAACTATGTGATGAGATGGAGATGAAATATATTACAAAGAACATACCTACCCTCCTGATCTTGAGGAGATGTTACAAACTTTTTAATGCTTCCAAATCATTCAAGTATCCATTCATTCAAAAATATTTTCTACAAAGAAATATTATACAAATTATCAACCGGGAAAATGTAGTGATTTAAGTCCTTAGTGCCTTTAGGATGTGTGAGTGTTCTGATCAGGCTCTCCACCTGAATCTCTTAAAGAGCCAACAAAAGTAGATGTTATACATCCTCAATATCACTTTAATACATAAAAGCATTCATTGTCATGTGAAAGCAGGCTTGTCATTTCCCAGCTCTTCCTCTCTGTGGATAGATGTGCTTAGTGCTGCAGTTCAGTGTTAGGCATCTCTTTGTTTCCACACCGAAACATGTTACCAGAAGCTCTGTTAGTAAAAAAATCAACTATCCACTCACCAGTCATTTGTCTTCCTTTTACTCAATAATGCAGTGTTTTAAAGAGATGTTATTAAGTGGTTCTTCTTAAATCCTAGTAGCAACAATGGGCTTGGTGTTGGCCCAGGTATTAAAGGGAAAAGAATGGACAACTGAACAAAAAAAATTCTTTTTTCCTTTCTGCTTACTTTCTAGCAAAGCACAGATAGAAAAACAGACAAATTCTGTAGAAAAAAAATATCTTTAATATGAATGAAGTAATAAATCAAATTATAAATTACAAATCTACCCTCTTGTATTGGATCATTGTACCAGTTTGAAAAGATGTATGTACCATAGAAAGGTCATGTTTTAATCCTAATCTCATTTTGTAAAGGCAGTCATTTCTTCTAATCCCAATGTAGTACTTTGTGTCAGAAATTTTGATTAGATTATCTCCATAGAAATGTGACTCAAGAGTGGATGTTAAACTGGATTAGGTGGAGACATGTCTCTACCCATTCCAGGTGGGTCTTGATTACTTTACTGGAATCCTATAAGAGAGGAAACATTTGGGAGAAACCTACAGACTCAGAGAGAGAGAGAATGATGACAGAATGCCTCAGAACCATGAAGCAGAGTCCAGTTGCCAGTGACTTTTGGAAATGAAGAAAAATCCCTCCCATGGAGCTGGAGAGGAAGATAACAGATCATGCTATGTCCACCATGTGCCCTTCCAGACAAGAAAGAAACTCTGACTGTGTTCACCATCTGCCTTTCTATTTGAGAAAAGAACTCTGAATTTCATTGGCCTTCTTGAATCAAAATATCCTTCCCAGGATGCTTTAGATTGGACATTTCTATAGACTTGTTTTAATTGGGAAATTTTCTCAGCCTAAAAACTGTGAACATGTAACTTATTAAATTCCCCTTTTTAAAAGCTGTAGATTTTATGGTATATTGCTTTCTGGCAGCTAGCAAATTAGAACAATCATATATCAAAGCAAAACATTTATTGATGTTCAACATCTGATATATCCAAAAATTCAGTAATATTAAAGATAGAATGGAATCCACAAGTATAGAAGAAATTTATACATGAAAGCAGTACATCTGTGGAAAGGTGAATAAATTAAACCAATACTATAGGATAATTTTTGCCTCATTTTGTGAAAAATACCAGTTAAACAATATGCATACTTACCTTATAAAGTTAAAACAAATACAATGAAGATATCATTTGAGGAAAGACATAGAGGGCAATTAAGAGAGAAGGAGAAAATAAATTATTTATATGCAAAAAAATAGAAGAAATATTAATATGCAGACAACTTGCCATAATAGTGCTGTCTGCAGTAAAGATAGTATTCCATCCCTGCATATATCTCTGCACAGTCCATTACAGAAACCACTGCCCACATGTATATAATGAGATCTTAAAATTTGACTGGCACTATTGAGGAGCTTAAATTTTAGTTTTAATTGATGGCATTAACATCAATGTAAATTTAATAGCAAATTGAAGTCTGTACTTACGGTATTGCGCAGCACAGATCTAGAATCTTGGAGGGGACTGTTAAAACTGGTGTTTCTGAGGAGCTGAGCTTTTTGTTTTGTTTGTTTTTTTAAAGTCAATGTAAATTTAACACTAATTCAAATCTAGGGCTTACAGTATTGCACAGTACAGGCATAGAATCTTGGAGGGGAGAGTTAAAATTACTGAAAGAGATTCAAAGCTCAAATGGTAAAAGGACTCATTAAAAATAGGAAATGTAGATAATGAGGTAAAAGTTGCTTTGATACAGCAAATGTCTGAATATAAGCAGGGCTTATGAAAGTATAGGTGAATGTGGTATACTTGCAACTTACTGCTTGGAGAACTCAGATGATCCTCCAAATTTTAAGACACAGGTCAACCAATTTCTCAAAAAGATTTCAGAGGAAAGCACTTTGCTCTTCTCTCTAGTTTCCACACTTTCCAGCTTATTTTCATCATACATAAGCCTATATTTTGCATTCTATTTAAAAACAGTTAATAGATCTAAGAAGGACTATATTCCAGGAGTCACACCCTGATTATAAATATAATAAACCCAGTTAGGGCTTCATTCTGTGGATGCACATTCTTCATCTTGACAGGCTTTGCCAGAAAATTACAAAATTAGAACGCCTATATGATGTTGGATAATATGTATATAAGGCCATTTTGGAGGGCTGGAAAGAGATTTATACATCTCTTAATTCCTTTATAAGTGCTTCTGGCTTGTTATCATGTAAGGAATCATTTTAGTCCTGGAGATAGAGAAAGAAGACAAAGACACTGACTAGATATTCTATAGACAACATGCCATAATTCCCACAAACAAATTTGGAAATATAAATAATTGGAAGATTGTGTTAGTTTGCAAGCTGCTGGAATGCAATATACCAAAAGTGGGACAGCTTTTCAAAAGGGGAATTTAATAAGTTACAAGTTTACAGTTCTAAGTCTATGAAAATGCCCAAATTAAGGTGCTAACAAGAGAGTAGCTTCACTCAAGAAAGGCCAGATTGTCTGGAACACCTGCTGACTGGGACATCATGTGATTGGCAACTGCTGGTCCCTTGCTTCTGGGCTCTGTTGTTTTCAATCTCTACATGCATGGGTTCCTCATTGCTGCTCTGGGGCTGGTTTTCATCTCTTGGCCTTTGTTGGCTTTCTCCAGATTCTCTCTTGCTTAACATCTCACTGCAACATCTGCTGGGCTCCAAGAATCTCCAAACATTTGTCTATATTCTCTGAAGCAACTGTTCTCCAAGCATCTACATCTGCTTTCTCTGTCAGCTCTGAGGTTTCTGTCATTTCTTTCTCTCTCTGCAATATGTTGTCTCTTTTAAAGGACTTCAGTAAACTAATCAAAACCCACCCCAAATGGGCAGTTACATCACCATCTAATAAAAAGGTGACACCCACAATTAGGCATGCTTTGTCTCTGTGAAGATAATTTAATCAAAGTTTGTGCCTTACAGTATTGAATTATATTAGAAGAAATCGTTTCTCCCACAAGATTAGATCGGGATTAAAACATGGCTTTTCTGGGATGTATAATACTTTCAAACTGGTATAAAGATTAATAAATAAGGATGTTTCAGAATGTAAAATGATCTGAACAAAATAAAACAGATTCCTGGGATAAAGAAGGGAGGATGGATGTGGTAGATTAGAAGCCAAATAGCACTCCCTTGATTAAGTTATGAATGTTGTCTGTTCTATCAAAATGGGATGATAATTTTATAATTGCTTTTTGTATTCTTTTGGTTTTGTCTTTGTTTTTATTTTCTTTTTGTTTCATTTTTTATTGTCTACAATTGTTTTTGATAAGTAGAAATTAAGTGAAAATTCTAGCACATAGCATGGTTGTAGTACATAAGTTTATTGCCATTTCATTCACAAGTTTAACATTTGAAAGGAATTCTAGAGCTTTTTTCTTCATTTGGTATTTTTCACTTTTTTACTCTGGTGGGTTTTTTTGCATGATGTGAATATGACAAACAAAAGTTAATTGAAATTTTAATCTGTTAATGTTCATATTCACATGGATACAGTAAAATATGTTTTATGTTCTAAAGTAAATTGGAACATAAAAGATAATCACTTGACTTGTGATTATACCTTTTATTTGATGGAACTGAATCCACATGTCTTCAAATGAACTATTTTGAAATGTATAGTCAGTGGCATTTACTATATTCACAATGTTGTACATTGGCTTTATCTAGTACCAAATCATATTTGTAATCCTCAAAGGAAACCCCATATCTATCTCTATCAAACCCAATTAAACATTAATCTTTCTGTCTCTACGGATTTACCTACACTGGCTATTGCATATAAATAGTCATTAAGATATGTGAACTTTTAGGTCTGCCTTCATTAACTTAGCATGCTTATTTATTTGTTCATTGTTATATGATGTGATTACTTCTTTCCTATTTCTGGCTGAATGGTATTCCATTCTATGGATATAATACATCTTCTATTCTGTTTTATGGAAGAATTTGAAAAGTATTGGTACCAGTTCTTCTTTAAATGTTTTATTGATTTCAAGAGTGAAGATGTCTTGATTTTTTCTTCATGGGGAGGTTTGTGGTTTCTGATTCAAATTCTTTGCTTATTATACTTCTGTTAAAATATTTTATATTTTCTTGAGTCAATTTTTATACTTTGTTTATTTCTAGGAATTTTTTCCATCCACACTATTTTACTTGTTGAATTACAATTATTTATAGGTCCCTCATTCAATCCCTCACTTTAATTTCTCATTTTTTGTTACTGGTGTTTGTCAGTTGAGATAAAGTTTTGGCAATTTTATTGATGTTTCAAAGAATCATGTTTTGGTTTTGTTGATTTTGTCTTTTGTTTTCTCTTTTGCATTCTGTGTTTGTCCACTTTAATCTTTATTAGTTTCTTCTTTCTCATAATTTTGTGCTTAGTCTGCTCTCCTTTTTATAGATCTACACAATGCATAACATATAAAGTTAGAAACTTAATTGGGAATCATTTCTCCTTATTAAAGTAGGGATTTCAAGAGGCAATTTGCTTTGAGCACTGCTTTCTTTTCATCCCACAAAGTTAGTATGTTGTATTATCATTTTCATTCATCTCAATATATTTTGTTATATCCCTTGCAATTGATTTTTCACCCACAACTTGTTAAATGGGTGCATTTAATTTCCACACTGTTATAAATTTTCTGACTTGTGGTTCATTTCATTATTGTTTGGGAATGTACTTTGTGTGTTTCAGTCTTTAAAAATTTTATAGAGTTCTTTTGTAACTAGATATAGGGTCTAATCTTGAGAATATTCCTTGTGAGCTAGAAAAGAATGCATACTTGGCTTCTGTTTTGTGACATGCTCTGTATAGTTCTCCTAGATCTAGGTGGTTTATAGCATTAAGTCCTCTATTACTGATAATAGTCTTACATAGCACAATTAACCCCTCTTTACATTCTTGTCACAACTTACATCTTTATATATTTTGTTCCCAATACATATGCAATTGTCTCTGAGTCCTATTGAGAAAAAGAGGTTTTACATACAAAAAAAATTCATTAATACTAGCAGTCTTAGTTTACCAGAGCTGCCATGACAAATACTGGCTTAAGCAACATGCATTTACTGTCTCACAGTTTTGAAGGCTGGAAGACTAAAGTCAAAGTATCAGCAAGTCCATGCTTTCTGTCATACTTGGTAGAATTGTGGTGATGGAAGTACTTTATCACATGGTGATCTCACTCCCTTCTCTGGCTTCAATGTCTGGTTCTTTCCTTCCCATCTCCATGTTCAATTTTCTTTGCAAACAAAGTATCTCCTATTGGGTTCAAGCCCAAATTCATTCCATTCCACCAAAGAATATCCACAGATCCTATTCACAAATGAGTCCAGACACTGACTTACTTTAGTATATTTGAAGATACCATTTTCAAGTTGGTTTCACCAACATGAGTGTTCACTAAGACCTGAATATTTCCTCTATGCATAGAGCATTCCATCTGAAAAACACACATGTAAAATTAAACACATTTCCCTGTCTTAGCACATTGGTTCAGTTGGAGTATTCCCTTATACTTAGCTAGGCCCTTTAAACAACTACCTTTGTCTTCACTTCCTAATTTTCTGAAGTTTAATCATCACACTGTTGTGGCAACATAGGTTCTTCTTGGTCCTTTTCTGAATGAGCACAAATACTTTCAAAACACATGCTTGGCTTTCTTGATTCCCCTTAAAAACAAGTTTTTCTAAATACTTATTCTCTAAAATAGGCCTCTTCAGTTTTCCTAGACAGGATTTTGATGTGTTTATTATTTACTTCCCTGGGAATCTTTTACCCAGGCAGGAAAGATTTCTCATTCTCATTCTAATGTTTTCAAGGACCATCCTCCGATTTGCCACTGTTTATGCCATGACAGAGTTCTAAGACCAAAGAAAGACAAGAATCTTGCATCTAACCTTCAGGAAATGTCCTGAGAAGTTAAATGAGAAAAGCACAGTTTCTTGAGATCTAAATCTCCCTGCTCCCTCTGGGGAACACTGGAACTAGATGTTGCTGTCTTCAGAATCATCCCACACTTGAGTTGTGGGGTTATAGGGCTAAGTAGAAATGCTTTAAAGTCTCTCCTCATTTGTTACCTTTTTGATTCAGCCTTCAATGGGGTTGCTGTAAATCTGTGCCTATTTGTTACAATAAATACAACTTTTGATAGTTTATGCTTTTTATTCATTGTTTCTGAGGATAGAAGATCCATTGGAGCTTCCTTATCTGATGTCTTTGTTGGTGTTGTGAGCTGCACAATTTCAAGTGAGAATATCACCCATATTAAATCATGGCTTCTAAGACAATGGATTTTAAGGCCTCTGCACATTGACATTATTTGTCTTCCTTTTATTATGATAATTAGAATCCATTGCCAGAGATTCTGATTTAATTGTCCTTGGTTTTGAAATTAACATTTAGAATTTAAACGAATCCAAGATTGTTTGAATAAGCACTAAAATTTGAAAACCACTTCCATAAAAAAGTGGAGACCAAAACACGACCTTGCAACTTTCAGTGTGAGGTACATATGCCCTTTTTTTCACATCTTAAGAGCTTGCTATAAAGGCAATTTCAAAGGGTCCTCCACAAATCTATTAAATCAGGAACTGAATTTTTATAAGATTGCAGAGATTCATGTGATTGTTGAAGCATGAGCAGCATTGGTTCTCAATTGTCTTCAGCTTCCCACACCTATGCAGAAAAGTGAGGATACTGCCACTGTCTCCTTCTGTTCATGTCCAAAGCATCTCTGCTTAGAAGAGAAAATACAGATGGTTGCCAAGAAAACTTAACATGTGTTAGTGAACTTTTGCTGTTCCAAACTGTTTTCCTTCTTTTGGATGTTGGACCAAAATGAAATAGTATTAGGTTGAGATACTGAATAATACAACTACCAATAGTGTAATAAACAAGAATTCCCCCATACCTTATTTCTTCACATCCTCAGCCTTATTTCTGAGAAGTATGTATTTTCAGTTATTTTAAGCCTTGTTGGTATTTTTCAGTTTTTAGTCATCTTGTTTTTAATTTTATCTTTCCAAATTTATACTCATCTTTAGATACCTACATATAATCAAATAATGAATATTTTCATTTACACAGTATACCTGCCCAACTTCTAGCCTGAACCTTATCCCAAAATAATTATATCATGAATCTTGTTAAATGTAATTAGTGTTTATATCATTTTTGAATAGCTATAAAACCTTTATTGCTGTTTTGTAGGGGTTTTTTTCCATTAAAAATTATTCTGGAATCAGCTGTTGTTTTAATATGTCCTTTTCTTCACTTTCATTGCATCTAATCAATTATCATCCCTAATAGGCAAAATAATTGTAAAATTAATCCCAATTCTTTAATTTCAAGCTATAATATATTATATCTAAATTTTTTCACCTGACAATCCTTTTTGGTAGCCCTCTCTATTGTTACTTTACTGCTGAGTTTTGTGGGCCTGCTGGGACCTACATTCAAGTTTACAATTTCTCATGCTTTTGCATATTCTTTCATTCTTCTTTGAATTGGTTGCCCAAATTGAGCAGTCCATGGTCTCACCATTTTTACATTTCTTCCTTTGTAGTAACTTTTTTGCAATAACTTTCTCATCAGTTAGTTGTAAATAGATAGAGAATTGGTTATGACCCTGGATGCCTGACTTTTCTTATTTGATCCTCACTCATTTGGGTAATTTGACTATGTTAGAAAGACAGAAAACCAACAGACTCATTTTCCACTTAGAGTTTCATAAGTCTTCTCTCATGAAGTGTGGATGCTAATATCTGTATTTACATTTATTATCTGTTTATATTTGTCATCTGTGTTTCTTTTCATGTAAACCTCGAATCTTCTGAACATGCCAATATTTCTGAAATAGGGCAATACTTAAACTGTATCCATTTTGACAATCTTCTCCTACATCTTCATTATGATACTAGCCAAGATTTTGTAACATTTTCTCATGGGTCTGACTAGTATATTTTCTTCATATCAGGGTTCAGACCAGGATGCAGTGCCTCTTCAGGAGGGTAGAGTGTTTTGGGTCTCTGGTTGTTCTTGAAGAATTGGATGAGAATTTTTATAAATATATGATACAGTTGCTTAAATTAGGATCATGAGTCTGTCTTTTGCAGTCTCACCCCTGCAGGGATCCACAGCATTGAGACTATCTATCAGGGACACAGATGGGTAGTGATGTGGCAGGAAAGTAGCAGGAGGATTGGAATTGTCATGAAACATTTTCAGTCTCAAAACCACCCATGAGTTCACATAGTTACTGAATTTAGGCCATAAGTGCTCTAATACTATGCCAGTTTACCCATAGAGAGATTTTGATTCCTTGCTTTACCTGAAATGGTGGCCTTAGGGGTCATGTGGTGATATTCAAGCCATGTTTATTCCCAAGCAGTTTGTGTGTACCTGATCTCAGCAGCACATGAATAATCTCACTTGTTCTGTAGGGTGACCACAGGCTCTACTGCATTAGTGACTTGTTCACACAGTCACCTATTCCTGGGATTCCTTATGACAACAATACCCTGCATGGCCTTCTTTTAGATTTTCACCTAGGTTTTTTTTTGTTTTTTTTTTTCACCTAGGTTTTAATTGTTTGAATATTGAAGCCCAACCTTGTTACCTATCAAGAGCCTGACAAAACCTTTGTGTTTCACCAAAGTATGCACCACGAGTAATACATTTTTCTTAACTCTCTTGACCCAAATGTGCTCAGAATGGCAGGTATCAATTCTGCTTATGTAAGGATTGTATATCACATGTGGCATGTGAAAAGTCTCAGAAACTCTGTTGAAAGAATGACAGATATTTTGATTTAGGCATTTGTTTTTTATTAATGCCCATGTTTTGAAAATCATGTTGAGGGAAACCACTTGTAAGTATTTGAGGAACTCTGAAGAAGTCAGTTCCCAGTCAATAAATGCCAGCAATTAGTTAGGCAGTGACTGGGAGCTTGCTGATATAATTTCATTGGTGATTAAACAGAAGCCATCAATGTTCACTGTCACAAACTGAACTGGCGAACACCTGAACTGGTATAGCCAAGGATGGGACAAAAAAAAGAGAAGTGTTTGATCCCAATTGTTGGAGTTTGTCAGGACTTAAGACTATTTTCAGGTTAAAAATCTTTTAGGACATAATCTAAGCCAGAGCAATGACAGTGAATTTTCATAAATAAACAATTATACAAAGCATATTTTTGTCTCATGTGCTTTGGAAACCCATTAAATGAGTTCAAAGATTTTCTATTTTATTAAAATTGTTTCCAGGCTTCATATCTAAAATAATTAAGAATATTGTTTGATTACTTTGTTTAAACTATGACTTCTATTTTGATTATCCCTTTTTAGCTATTTTAATAAACTGTTCAGATTTTTCAATACTGTAGAATTTATCAGGATAATATTGACATTTTCTGAATTCATCATATGAGGTTTTTAATCTTGTTGGAATTATTCTTTCAAGGAATATATCATTGACTTGAAAACCTTTGATACTATTTCAAAGTTTTGAAAAATTATGAGTTTTCCTTTTACTCTTTAAGGATTGTTCTATTGCCTATGATTGAGATATTTTAATCAGTATTCACACATTTCCACATAATTCTGTTCAAACTGAATACAATGTTTTCTAATTTGATGCAATATGTTAGACCCAAACTTCATACTTCTCATAAAGAGTGCCTGACTGATCACTCCCTGAACTCAGAAAAAATTATTTGTCTAAAACTTAAATGATAATTCATTGCAGCTATTATAAATAAACATGTTAATTGAATATCTTTATTGAGCTTACTTAAAAGCACTCTGCAACAACTATTTATTTTACCATTGAGAATAAGAATTTGGTTAAAATACCATCTACATTTTTCAGATGAACAAATTAGTTTTCCTTGGCACAAATAGGTCATATTTAGTGATGCTTGAATTTATCCTGTGGCTGTACAAGCATGAGTTGCATTTGGCCACAGGGACCATGATATTCAGTCCGGGCCTTCAGATACACTCCACCTTAAAGTTCCTTTGCTGTTTAGTAGCATGCCTATTTCTGGTGTATCTTAGCATTAGGTGTCTACCACCTCCTGTAACAACTGCCAATTGTTGATGCCCCCTAAGTGGCATATTGAAGGTTTCCAAGCAGCAATGGCCCTCAGAAACTATTTTTACTGCAGATATAGGCCCTTCTAGATTGAAGTTTCTGGTTCCCAGGAGGAACTTCTTTTACTAAGTTACATTGTAATTATTCCCCTGTATATGAGGCTGTGACACCTGGTTATCTGGGGCATTTCTCAAAAATTTCAGGCAATCCCATTAGGTCTTTCAGGTCAATTCCATTCCCCAGGCTTAATAAATATTCTTTTACATAATTGCCATGTCTGTGAATTTCCACATTCTTGCCATTCCACTCAAATTCAGCAGCTCATTTGAAATCTATTTGAGAAACAAAACAGGTACTTTTGGAGGTAGGTATTTTGAGGCATTAAATTTGAAAGTATTCTTCTGCTGGCATCTCTTCATAGAAGCTGAGACATCATCCTTTATCCCAGTTGACTTCTTTACTTCTAAATTTGTGTTTGATTCTCATCCCTTGCTAAAGTATCATGAATTTTATATCATTATTTATAAATAATATATTTTATCTTAGAATCTACTTCATTTAAAATCTGATCTAGGCTCTTTGAATTTCAACATGTTCTAAAATCTTCCATTCTGAAACTTGATGAGCAGTTAAAACATTTTTGAACTTTTATTTACAGCTGCTGACCTCTAATGTACTTTTCAGTGCATGTTGAGAGCAGAGTCCATACATCAGATTCTCTCCTCATCCTACCCCTCTCACCCTCTCCAATCTGAGTCTTTATTCCCATTAATTCATGGACATCAGTTTTGATGACAGTAATATTTTCATCAATATAGTAGTCTTTTGAGATTTTTCAGCCCTCATCTTATTTCATCCTCAGCAGAATTTGAGTAATTTCTGCTTATGAAATCTTCTTTTTTTCTCCAGACAATTTTGACTGTTCTCACAGGTTAGATTCCCAGAACCTAATATGTAGGATATTTATTTGGAAGTGCTCTTGGGATAAATGTGGTGGAAAGGAGAGGAGAGAAAGAAATCCTGGGCAGAGGGAAAATTGAATCTGCAAAGCAACCTTATTACTGACATGGTCCAGTATATAAGCCATGAACTAGAATGGCCATAACTACATACCCTGGTCTCCATTAATTACCCTGGGAATATGTGACTTTATGGCATGTGTTTTTCTGCAGGTGAGGTAATCCTCAAATAGCCAGACAAATAAAGGACATTGTTAGAGTGTGGATAATATTCAGAATCTGAGCAGGAAATTTTTCACATAAGAAGGATTTTGGTGGACCATTTACATATCCATTCAGTTCATCTATTTTCTCACATGGATCTATCTTTATTCAAGGAGGTGTTCCCCCAGGCCTCTCTTCCTGAAGGAATCTGCAAGAGGAAGTATATTTACACACAATGCTACCATGGCTTCAGGTGTTCTTGGGTCCAATCAATATCCTTCTACCATGTACATTCTAGATTTCCCTCACTACCACATGGCACCTCTTTCAGTCTTAAGTCTTATCCTTGATGGGTCAGATCTCTTTGTCACAATGCCTTGCTCAGGCAGGGTTTGCTAAATTTTCCATTTATTAACAAAGTTTGATAGGAGAATATAGAGAGGTACCTAAGTAAATCATGTAGGTGCCAAACATATTCTTCCTTCCTCATGTAATATAACAGCATACCTTCTTCCCCCTGATCAAATTAATCACTCTTACCAAGATAGGAATCCCTATTCTTGCCTGTCAGGCCCTGATCATAAACAACAAGAAGTACCCAGCAGGGACTAAAGCAGAGTTCAATGGCAGCATTCTTGATCTTATGTCTTTCAAATAAATAATAGAATCAGTTTATCAATGTTGTTAGTGTATTTGGTGTGAATTTTGGGCAGAATTTAATCATACTAATTTGGAACACAACATATTAATATATTGAACCATATTCTTCATGTTTGTTGAACTATATAAATTTTATTGCTCTTTTTTCAAATTGACAAGCAACAATGAATTGCCTCTTTGCCTGTCTTAAACTGTTGGGTGCCTCAGGAAAGAAAATTAGCAGATATCACCAAATGCCTTCCCAGTTGACAGAAACCCTGAACATCATCAGCCCTTTCTTGAGTCAAGAGATCTTTCTCTAGATGCCTTAGTTTGGTCATTTTATGGCCTTGAACAGTAGTCTTGTAAATTAATAAATTATCTTTATAAAATCCAAACCATTTTTGGTATATTGCATTTCTAACACAATTAACAAACTAATCAATAGATCTTTCTCTACATGTCTTAGTTTGGTCATTTTATGGCCTTGAACAGTAGTCTTGTAAATTAATAAAGT
The DNA here is from genome assembly GCF_023851605.1 of Tamandua tetradactyla. NCBI lineage: Eukaryota > Metazoa > Chordata > Mammalia > Pilosa > Myrmecophagidae > Tamandua > Tamandua tetradactyla. The sequence goes on along the minus strand of NC_135352.1, from coordinate 650,906 downwards.
ATCTCTATAAAATCCAAATTATTTCTGGTATACTGCATTTCTAACACAATTAACAAACTGAAACAGTTATTGGTACAAGAGATGTAGACAGCAGTGGTTTGCAAATGCCAAATATTTTTGAAATGGCTTTTTAAATGGATAAAAGGGGATTCTGGAAGACTTGTGAGGACCTTTATAGAGAGGGCTTACATTGTTTAAAGAGACTGTTGGCAGACATGTGAACTCTAAAGATACTACTGAATAAGGCCTTAGGCAGAAATGGTATATGTGTTATTCCAAACTGGAAGAAAGGTGATCCTTGTTTAAAGTGGCAGAGAATTTCACCAAATTGAGTCCTGGTTGTGAATGGAAGGCAAAATTTAAAAGCCACAGCTAGGATACTTAGCTGAAGAGTTACACAAATGTGGAAAGTATGGCCTTGTTTCTTCTTGCAGGTTATAGTGAAATGTGACAGGAAAGATATAAGCCAAGATTTGAACTCCTGTGTACAAAGAAAGTAGAAATTGATGATCTGGAAAATTCTGTGATTCCAGAAAGAGAGACCCAAGATAATAGTGCCTCATGTGAGGATTTAACTGAACATGAAACTTGTAAGCTACTGCAGAAAAAGCAAGGATTGGAGATGGAATTATCCAGAGAGGATTTGTGGAAAGTCCTATCAACTGATAGGTATGATCCCACTATTCTGCCTAGAAAATCAACAAGAGTTGACTATTGATCAACAAGAATTGTCTTTCCCTAGCCAGTCTGCACTAAAAGAGACAGAAAAGGGACAGATTGAAGGAAAAATAAATTCAAAGCCAGAAGCATGGAAGCTAAGGTCTAAAACCAAGAAAACTCAGGCCAGGAAAGCAGGCCTCCATGCATTTGGAGAGTGAGTTTGCCCTAAAGCAGAGGGCAGGTCTTCTGCCTCAATGTTCAGGAATAGTTTTGGTGACTGTGCTTCAGAAAGGGTGGAGTTCATTCCTTGTAGTTTGGAGAGAGCCTTGCTGCTCCTCTACTTTTTTGAGGGGGTTTAGAGTGTGCTCCAGAGATGGCAGAGAACCCAGGTACTCTCCCAATGCTCATTGAGAGTGGAAACAAGAAAATGGTGCTCTCCCAAGTGTCCCCCAAGGTTGTACCCTTCACCTCAGTGTTTGAAGAGGGCGGTGTTCCTACTCTCTTAGAAAGTGTGTGACAGCTGTTTTCTAAAGCCCTGAGGATAAATGGCTCTCAGACTTTGAAATCTAATGTAGTTTTTCCTGTAGGTTTTTGAAACTGCTTGGGTCAGTGAAATTTGTTTTCCTTGAATTCTTCCCAATGGAAATGATAATGTTGACCATATGACTGTGCCTCTTATAAATGTTGGCAACAGATAACTTGTTCTGAGTTTTACAGGTCCAAAGCCAGGGGAGAATTTTTCCTTGGGACAGACTGCCTATAACTGAATTTGATGAGGTTTTTTTTAACTGGTTCTGACTTTGTATTCCATTTGTATTGTTAGGAAAATGCTTTAAGGCTCTGTGATATTGTAATGGAATGAATGTGTTTTATATATGGGAAGAATATTGTTTTCCTTGGGGTCCAGAGGGTAGGATTTGCTGCTTTGAATTGTTGTATACCCCCCAAAAAACCATGTTCTTTTATCCCAATTCAATATTTTTGGGTGAAATCACTTTTTATGCAATTTTATTGAGATGTATTCAAACAGCATATAATCTATCCAGAGTATACAATTGAAGGCTTACAGTACATCATATCATACATCACTACATTCAATCTTTTAATCATCACATAGTTGTATATTCATCACCATGATTAGTTTTAGAATATCTGCATCACTTCAGAAAAAGAAATGAAAAGAAAAAATCATAAATTCCATACCCTTACCGCCTCCTCATTTACCACTACTCTTACAATCTACCCACATTTTTTACCCCTCATCCCACTCGTTATGTAATTATTTATATCCTTAATTTTTACTCATCTGTTGGGTAGATTATTTTTTATTAAGCTGCATCCATTTTTAAGCCACCCAGTTGTGGGTGGGACTTTTAATTAGGTTGTTTCCATGGAGATGTGGCTCCATACATTCAAGCTGGGTCACCTACTGGAGACTTTTAAGAGAGAACCAATTTAGAAAATGCTTCAGAGTCAACACAGAGAGAAACACTTGTGCAGAAAGAAAATACCCCTTGGGAAGCTCTCTGAAGCCCAGAATCCATTTGAAAGGAGTATCAAGGACAGAAAGCTAGCAGACATAACCATGTGCCTTCCCTGATGAAAGGGAAACCTCAAACCTCCAGCATGGCAGGCAAAAATTCTGCCACTGAGCCACCACTGCACTACTGTAGATTGGCTTTAAAAAAAATTTACAATACCAAATCTTGGCTAAAGTGGAGAGCAACTGAAACTCTCATACCTACTGGTAAAAATGCAAAATTGCACACAAACGGGATAAATCTGATAGTTGAAAAATTAAACATACATGTATCATATATATCATATGACCCAAATTTCCACACCTAGCCACTTATCTTAAAGATATGAAAACCTAGGTTAACAAACAAGTCTGTATACAAATGTTTATAGCAGCCTTATGCATAATTGCCCCAAATTGGGAAATAATCTAAGAATCCTTCAACTGGTGAGTGGCTAAACTCTGGTACATTCATACAATAAAACACCACTCAGCAACACTATACATACAACAAGGATGGATCTCAAATGCATAATGCTGTGAAAGATAAGTCACATTCAAAGTGCCTCATTCTGTATGATTCCATATATATGACACTAGCCTGCCCATGCAAAAAAAAAAGCAAATGAATATATTTTTATTTGAGTATATATTTTTTAGCAAAAATATTTATTTTAAATAGACTACACTAATGTTCACATCCTTAAAAGTGGTGGTTGATTACAAGCCCTTTTATAGATGAAGAATAGTAGAGCCCTTCTACCTGTAGATTCTCCAGAGTACTTACACAGCATAAAAAATCACTAAAGAATGAGTTCTCTGGGAAAAGACATATAGGTTGGTTTGCATATTTTAGGAGGAATTAAAGGATATCTGCATAATTTATGTAATTTGATAATAATGAAGGTGTTAAAGAAAAAATGTTGATTATATGTATCTTTCATCTGAATTAATGAGAGCATGTTTTGGATTATAGATGATCATACTTTCAACTGCATTAAAGGAGAGTCCTCCATGAAAATGTTACCTTTTCCAAACTGATAAAGAACCTCTGAGTGTGGAATTTGATGAAAGCATCATCAGTAAGTACTGATCTACTTGTATTTTTGGCCTATTTGAGCTCTGTTTTATAAGGAAGAGAATTTTAAACAAAAAGGAAAGTCCTTTTACTTTCTAATTATTGAATTTGTCTGCAGGCATTTAGGCCCAGGTTATTTGAGGTCAGGTTAGACTATAATGGACAAATACTTTCTCCAGATTCAAAATTCATTAGTACTTTTCTCAGGGAAACTTGCCTAAAATCATTCAAGGAATAAATTCATGAATTTAGACTAGTAGGAAGCACAGACAAATGAACTAATACAGGAATAATGACAAATTTTATGAGTGACCTGAAGGAAAGGAACTCAGCATTTAAACCTGGTTCAACATCTTAGTCATCTCTGTGTGGAGCAGGGACAAGGCAGGACATGAGAAATATTGTTCTCAGTAAATATATATTGATGTGAATAAGTGTAGGTTATGTTGGACAGTAAACATCAGGTGAGCCAGAAGTTTTTGGGTTGTGGATTCAATTTTATGAAAGTTCTCACATTGGAGGGGAACATGGGCATGGGGCATAACTGAGAACAAACTATATGAAAAGGAGATTTTCACAATAAGGTGCATCATCTGATTACTGAAATGAGAGGTGGCATTCAGGTAATGGTATAAGCCTCAAGGAATTTGAATTGGGAAGCAAGCAGAAAAAGTTTAAACTGTGGCTGTGTCTTTTTCTACCCATGTACTTTTCTAAGATTACAAACCTTAGAAAAGTTTCTGGTTTTCTAAGGTTTCTGAATCTCTTTTCATCTAATTTGTTAAATAGGTAAATCTGCCTTAACCAATATGGTTAATTTAAAGATTAAATAAATGTAATTCTCCAAACACATTTAATACAATGTTGTTTATGTGAATTCAGGAAAAAATGCCTAAGTTAATCTGACTGTTTTCAGAAAATATCATCATTTGTCCATGAAATAATTATATAATATTCACAATGTTAATAAAAATTTAAAACATAGAAGATCTTCCACACCTATAAATTATGAAATGAAAGATGTTACAACTGAAACTATTAATATAATATAAGATGTCAACTGCCATTTTACTAATTTCAAAGTGAGGTATGGGTTTTATTCCAAATCCTTAGTTCTATTTTATTTGAGCCTCCTGAACCTATCAGGATTGTGAGATGTTATGACACGTGTGCATACGTGACTTTTGATGCAAGGGATTTTCAGGAATATATTTGTAATACAGCAGCCATCCATTGATCCCTCAAAGTCGAACAAGTCTTTGATAATAAAATGCACAGTTTCTTGATTATCTCAATCCAGCAGGATGAGATCGTATGTAAGTATTGAGAGAGTGATAGTATTAGACATTTAATGTGGGAGAATCAGAGGATATTTCACAAATATCCTCAGAAGTACAGCCACAAGGCAAAGTAGGACAGGGGTGAGAGTTGAGAAGATGGGGGTAGATATTTCAGAAGCCATACATATTGATAACTGAGAAAATCCACAGTGATTTCTCTGCATGTGGAGACCAATGTTTTGAGTCAGGAAGGGAATGGAAATCTTTGAAAACCATGGGCTGATGAAGATGTAGAACTCAATGATTTTCATCTTATCTGTACAAAGAAGTTATTCTCTTATAGCATATTTCATGTTCCTGCTTATTGGATTGGGGTTATTCCCAGGTGGAGGGCCAGGAGTCATGAGAGTTGTGTCTGGAAGTCAATGATAAGTCCAGAATCTAATAGCTTCTTTCTACATTCTCAGTTTTGCTTACCCAGTGCTTATCTTGTGAATGTAAACCCAGAGGAAGACAATTCTCAGCTGAGCTGTTGACTATGCAACCACTGGTGAGTAAAGAATACTTCTTTTTACTGAAATTAACCGTGTATTTTCAGCAGATGGGCTTAGATTGTGCTAGTTTGAAAGGACTTGTGTGCCCAGAAAAGCCATGCTTGAATCCTAATCAATCTTGTAGGAGCAATGGTTTCTTCTAATCCCTATTCACCACTATAGGTTGGAAACATGATTAGGAAGGTTATCTTCATGGATGTGGTCAATCATTTGTAAGTATTATACTTGGTTAGATGGAGACATGTTTCCACTCATTCTGTATAGATCTTGATTAGTCTAGTGGAATCTTTTAAAAGATGAAGCATTTTGGGTAATGCTTCAGAATGACATAGCCACATGAAGCAGAAAGTCCACCAGCCAGTGACCTTTGGAGATGAAGAAGAAAAATGCCTCCCAAGGAGGTTCATGAAGCAAGAAGTCTGGAGAGAAAGCTAGCAGACACTGCATTTACCATGTGCCCCACCAATTGAGAGAGAAATGCTGAATGTCATGACCTTCTTGAACCAAGATACCTTTATCTGGATGCCTTAGATTGGACATTTCTATAGACTTGTTTTAATTTAGACAATTTCACAGCCTTAAAACTGTAAACTAGCAATTTATTAAATTCTCCTTTTTAAAAGCTGTTCCATCTCTGGGATATTATATTCTGGCAATTAACAAACTAGAACAATATTCTAATCTCATTTAAAAGCTATTCAAGGATCTGAGCTAAATTTTTATTTATCCTGGTCTCTGGAATGGTGATTGCTCAAGTTTGCTGTTTAAATTTCCAACCTGACTAAGGATTAGAAGAAACTGTTGTTATCACAGTAGTGATTAGGATTAAAACATGGTTTTTGCTTTTATAGGGCACATAAATCCTTTCAAACTGGCACATTCCACCCTCTGGCCCCTAAAAAAAGACATGTTTTCCCCATATACCAAATGCATTCATTCCATTACAATGTCAGAGACCTTTAAACTATTTCAATAACATTACAAATACAGTACAAGGTTAAAACCAGTAAAAGTCTCATAAAAGTCAGCTACAGGCATGGACAGTTGTAAGGCAAAATTTTCTTCTGGGTCTGGACTTGTGAAACTCAAACAAGTGTGAAACTCAAACAAGTTATCTGCTACCAACATACATAACATACAAAGGAGAAACAGTCATAGGATATATGTACCCATTATTTCCATAGGGAGGAAGGAACACTTCAGTCACAGGACCCAAGCAGTTTCAAAAACCTGTAGGGAAAATTCCATTAGATTTCAAATCTGAGAGTAATTTATCTTTGAGGCTTTAGAAAGCAGCAGTCCCAACCTTTCTACAGGCCTATGCTTGCCTCTCTGAATTCAACCTTGGGAGACACTGGAGAGACCATCTTTCACTCAGCTCCACCCTCACTAAGCATCAGGGCCACACCCAGGCTCACTGCAAGCTTTAAGGTACACACTCAACCCCTCCATGTGGTGGCAGCCCTACTCTCCTCAATCCCCAAAGAGTGTGCTGCACACTCTCACAGGCCTGAGGCATTACCACTCTTCCACTGCAGTGAGGTGGAAGGCCCATCCTCTTCCTTTTGGGCAAACTCACCCTCTCCACATGCTTGGATGGGTCTACTGTCCTACCCTGAGGCTTCTTGACTTCAGACCTCAACCTCCATGATTCTACCTTTGAAATTATTTTTCCTCCAATGTATCCCTCCTCTGTCCCTCTCTGTTCTGACTGGCAGTGGTTCTTTTTACACAGCTCCTGCAACATTTTCATTGGCTTTCTATAAAATAGTCTCAGATTATGTCCATCAGACATAAGAAGTTTCCACAGATCTGTCTTGGATAACTTCATGTCCAATCCTGGCTTTCTCTGAAATAGCTGGTGGTTTCCACATTTGATTAAATCTTCATGTGGGGCACTATTCTCTGGGGTCCCCCTTTCCAGAAGCTCAGAATTTTCCAGAAAATCAACATCTGGTTTCTGTTTACCCAAAAATTCAGTTTTCAGCTTATCCCTTTCCTTTGCATTTTGCTCTAAGCAGTGAGGAGAAACCAGGTTGCACTTTCCACATTTAATTTGGAAATCTCTTCTACTAAATTACCAAGTTCATGGGTTTTAAAATCTGCCTTCCATCCAAATCCATAGGTCAACTATGTCAAATTATGTGCCATTTTAAAACAAGGATTACTTTCTTTGCTGTTTGCAATAACACATATCTCATTTCTGTCTAAGTTCTTATTAGAAGTATCTTTAGAGTCCACATTTTTACCAACAGTCTCTTCAAAGCATTCTAGGCCTTCTCTATCAAGTTGTTCACAACTCTTCCAGAATCTTCCCCTTATCCATTTTAAAAACCACTCCAACATGTTTGGTATTTGTAAATTACAGCACCCCACTTCTCTGATGCCAAAATCTGTTCTACTTTGCTGACTGACATGATGGAAAATAACAGAATCAAAAGAATGACTTTTAAAAGGAGAATTTAATACGTTGCAAGTTTACAGTTTTAAGGCTGTGAAATTGTCCAGTTAAAATATGTCTATGGGCATATTTTATGTCCAATCTAAGACATCCAGATAAAGATACCTTGGTTTAAGAAATCTGATGACATTCAGCATTTCTCTCAGCTGGAAGGGCGTATGGCAAACATGGTGTCATCTTCTGGCTCTCTTTCCAGGCCTCTTCCTTCATGAAGCTCCCTGGGAGGCATTTTCCTTCTTCATCTCCAAAGGTTGCTGGCTGGTAGACTCTGTGGTTCTCTGATCCTTCTGTCATGGTTCTATACCTCTCTTCTTGTTCTCAAAAGGGACTCTGTCTGAAATGGCTCCTCTTATATAGGATTCCAGCAAGCTAATCAAGACTTAGGTTGATCAGTCTAATCAAGTTTAGCGCCCACTGTTGATTGAGTCATATCTCTGTAATGATAATCTAATGCTTCCAACCTGTGATAATGAATAGGGATTAGAGGAAACCATTGTTCTCACAAGATTGATTAGGATTAAAACATGGGTTTTTAAGGGTACATCAATCCTCTCAAACTGGCACAGTGATCATTCCTCAATAAGTAATCTTTCCAGCAGAAGTTTGTTGCAGACTCCATTAAGACTCTGTATTCACTGGAGAACTGAGAGAGGTTTGTTCTCATTCAGCCCATGTCCTCTTTAGAGAAATAGTGTACTCACTGATCCTGTTAATGCCTGCAAATGGCTTAGATGTACAGTGAGCTTAGTTGATAGAATTGAGTAATAGCAAATATTTATAGTTGGTAGTGAGGTTGGTGTTCAACAAGTGAGTTCATCAATACAGAGATGCAGTTGCTAAGATGGAGGGTTTTGCATTGTCGAGAGAAACAAGTGTGAGGACTAGTTAATAGAAGGAAAAGAGGAATCATTTATTTTCCTCAAGTCATAATTTCTTAAAGTTTTAATATTGTATATTTGTACATTTTTAAAACTTTCAAAATGGATACCCAGAATTTTCCCTTTCTTTTGTTCTGATTGCTCTTTTCCCCTTATTTTAAGCAATTTATTCAAATTTTGTAAATAGAAGTAATGAAAAAAATTGTTGTTTCTTTAATGTTAGCTTGCATTCAGGGGTATAGTAGGTACAGTAAAATTCATGGCCCCAAGAAATTTTGTGATGAATTAGAGAGACCAGAATGGGTTGGAGGCCTTCTTTTATTCTTGAACATGAAAAGGAGGTGAAGATATTAAAGAGATGATGAACATGGGTTTTGAAGATCCCAAGGAAAATTGAGTTTGAATGATCTCATATCCCTGGAATGGGCAGCTAGTATAGGAGTTTCAGGAGTCTGTGAAGTGAACCACTGATCCATACTTGTATTTTATGATAAATACCTGAAGTTATGGAAAATTTAATGATGCAGCATACACTGTTCCAACTTATCCATGATACCTATTTAGTTCTGTAGAATGTTATACCTAGCTGCAAAATTTGCTGCCATTCGATTGAAAAATATAGCTGTATATTATGTTCAGATGCAAAGTACTTTACACATAAGCTTTCAAAATTTCAAACTGTTTGTGAAATGATGTCAGATGAGAGAAAATAGGTCATCTGGGACAGTAATATAATTATAGTTATAAAAGTGGCAATACATGGGTATTCATTGTCCTGTGATGAGTCTGTATATTTACTTGAAATAGGCAGAAAATGTTTTTTTTGTTATAAATGCTGAAGTGCAAATTATACCTCACCATCTGCAAGTTCTAATGACCAGTTTATTGGGAAATGTCAAGATTATATTAGACCATGTGTTCTTTGAGATTTTTAAAAATTATTGAGTCAAATAATCAGTGTGTATATGTATGTGTTCATCCCTGTGAAAGACAGATTGCTCAGTATTGAGAATCATCTGACTTGAAACACAAATGCAGCTTGAGTTTTCTGCAACAGTTACCAATTCCTCAGTGTTATGCTCCCAATCATCGTACACTGAATATTGACAGATGGACCTTTCTGAGCACTTGTATCTCTGATGTTTCTAGGAGTTAGTGAAATTGAAAGATGTAGTTATAGAATTTACTCATGCAGAGTGGGTCATGCTGGATTCATCCCAGAGAAGGCTGTTCAGAGATGTGATGCTGGAGAATATCAGTCATCTGCAATCAGTGGGTGAGTATGAAACTTACCTATCTAATCCTCTTAAGAAGTGTCTAGAACAGCTTGTGTATATTGTTTTAGATTTTACTTTATATTCACATTCTATGTTATTTCATAACATGAAAAACTATCTAAGATTTTTGTCTCTTTACTCACTACTTATGTCTAGTTTTTCCCCTGACTAAAATATAATTTTTGTGAACATAAATTCCATGTATTTCCTTTACTCAATTTTAAACTCTCAGAACAATGTTGAGAATACAATGAGTATTTTCTATAAGGATAAATAAGGAGATTAAATATGCCTTAAATAATTACTGTGCTCTAGGGATTTTGTGTGGATTCAGATGATAGCAATAACACAACAGGCATATCATTTCCATATTAACTTAGAATGTTCCAAGGGAACTTATTGTATTACTCAGGGTTCTCCAGAGAAACAGAGCCAACAGAAGATATCTATAAATAATGAGATTTTATAAAAGTATCTCACACCAACTATGTGGATGCATGAGTCAAAATTTTATAAGGTTGGCACTAGCTGGCAACTCCAATGAAGGTCATCAATGAACTCTCTAGGAGGGGCTGGCTGACTGAGGAAGACATGGAGGTTCTCTCTTCTCCCTTAAAAGTCTCCAACAAAGTGAATTAAATCTAACTGATTCAGTTCTCTCTTTGTGGAAGACATTCCCTTATTTGATAATAGATGTAATTAGCCATAGATGCAATAAACTAAGTAATGATTTAGTAAACCAGCCTTCAATTTATTATTCAGCCATGAAATTTCTTTGAAGTAATGGTTATGCCCGTGCTTACTTGACCAGAAAACTGGGCACCCTCACATGGGCAAGTTGACACATGAAATTAACCATCACAATGTTTTTTAATTCTTTGTGAAAATCATAATGAGTTATTGTGGAAATCCAGAATTTTTCTTATCTGAAAATATAGAGTGTTCTGCCATCTGTTCTTAAGCTTGGCTCAGCAACCAGAAGTTCTCACTGTATTTGGGCACAAGATCAAGATTTAACATTTTGATGGTGAAAAATGGTCAATATTCTATGTTCCAGGTACTTTTCCCCAGGCTGGCCTTCAAAAGTTATATTGTTTTTTAGTCATGATAGTGGTTTGAAGCTATATGTACTGCAAAAAAAGAATATTCTTAAATCTAATCCATTCCTTCACATGTGAACAATTGTTTGTATTAAATTTGATGAGGTTACTTCAGTTAAGTTGTGTCCTTTCTCAAGCTGGATGGGTTTTCATCTATTACTGGAGTCTTTTATAAGAGAATAAAATTCAGAGAGAGAGAAAAAAGCCATAGGTATAAAATTCTGAAGTTGATGAAACATTGAAGAAAAGAAAGAAATCAGGAAACAGTATCATGTATCTTGCCATATGGCAAGCTAAGGAACAATGGTTTCCAGTTGTGAGTCTCAGAAAGCCACAGTCTTGGGGAGAAAATGTTGCCTTGACGATGCATGGATTTGGACATTTTCCAAGGCTCAAAACAATAAACTAATAAATTTCCATTTTTAAACCTACCATTGTATGTTATTTGCTTAAGTAGCCCAGGAAGCTAAAGACAAAGTTTGGCCCAGGCATTTGATGTGCTTTTGTTGCATATACCACAAATGGCAATACAGCTTCAGAATGGGGTAATTGGTTGAGGCTGGAAGGACTGTGGGGTCATTTATAGAAATGGCTTATATATCTTTGAAGAGAGCATTCAAAGACATATGGATGTGAAAGGTATTTCCAGTAATGCCCTAGAAGGAAATGATGATGTATTATGGAGACAGGAGGAAAGATGATTCCTCTCACTATTGAGTTCTGATATTGTGTGGAAGACAGATCTTCATTTATGAACTTGGATATTTAACTGAGGCAATTTCCAAGATAAGCATGGGAAGCTCAGAATTCTAATCACCACTTGTGTTAAAATGTGAGAGAAATGTGATAAGCTAAGAACTGAAATCATGGGCTTAAAGAAACCAGACATTGGTGGTTTAGAGAACCTGAAACTTCTGGAAAGTGAGCCCCCAGAGAATAGCCCTTCATGTGAGGGTTTAATTAAAAATGAGAAAAGTCAGCAATTCTGTTCTACTCAAGATTGGAGGTGCAGTTATCCAGGAGAGATTTGTGGAATGTTGTTCTGTCTGATGGTTTGGACCTCTGTGTACAATATTCATAACTGACAAGTTGTTTGCAAAATCTGCCTGAACAACCACTGGTAGCCTTGATGAAATGGGACAGATTGTAGGAAAAATCACTTCAAGGGTAGAGCCATTGAAGCTGACATCTGGACCAAAGACATATCAGGCAAGAAGTTGGACCCAGCAATATATGTAGAAAGGATGTGTCTTTTTCACCACTTGGAGTGTGTTGGCCTCACCCCATGTTGATTACCACCCCACTCTTTCAGATGGTGGAATGAGAACCCATTTCTCTCTGCCACCTCACTGTTCTGTGAGGTTTGTGACTATTCCCCAAATCTTTCAGAGTCAGACCACAACCCCAAAGTCCTGAGAGGTTGGAGATTTCACTCCTGTGTTTACAGAGAGCATGGCTGTTGTACAAGCACTTGGGAGGGCTGAAATTGCCACTTTATCAGTATTGGAGGACAGAATTTCATTACATATGTGATTCTCAGAACTTGAAATGTAGCAGAGTATGCCGTGCAGGGTTTGGAACCATAAACTGTGCTTACCTCTTACCTACCGATCAAATGGAAGTGTTTATTTTATGCTTGTCACTCCATTGTACATTCTTCTCTAGATTTCACAGGTACACAAGCAGAGGGCACTTGTACTACAGAACAGACCACACCCATAACCAATTTTGATTAGACTTTGTACTAAACATTGCTTCTGAAGTGGCTCAAATTTGGGGAGGATATTTTAATGGAATGAATGTATTTTTCCTATAGAAAGAACAAACCTTTCTGGGTTGAAGAGTGTGGAGTGTGGTGGTTTGAAATTGTATGTACCCAGAAAACATTTTGTTAACTAAAATCCATACCTGTGCTTTTTTTTTTATAGCTGTGATTTTATACCAATTGTAAATATGACCTTTTGGTGGGTTCCTTCAGTTAAAGAGTGTACCACCCAAAAGAGGATGTGTTTTAATCCCATTACTGACATACTTTATGAGAATTTTCTTAAGATAATAAAATTCACACAGAAAGAGAAAGCTATCTAAAATAAATTGAAATTATGAAACCCAGAACAGAAGGAAGAGACCAGGTGATGCTGCTTGTGTCTTGACATAAGACAGGCTAAGGAAACAGGGTCAGCAGATGCCAGCTCCAGAATGCCACAGTGTTGGGGAGAAAGCATTGTCTCAACTGTACTTTGATTTGGACATTTTCCTGGCTTCAAAGCCATGAGCAAATAAATTTCCAATTTTAATCCAACCACTTTCATGGTGTTTGCTAAAGCAGTATAGGAAGTTAGAAAATCACTGTGCCCATTTGAAAATATTATGTACTCCAGAAAAGCCATATTTTAATCCCAATCCAACCTTGTGGAAGCATCTGTTTTTTTGAATGCTACAATAGTGTAGGTTGGAATTTTTTATTAGATCATCTCCATGAAGATGTGACTCAACCCATTCCAGGTGGGACTTGATTAGTTTACTGGAATCCTTTAAAACAGAGAATCAGAGAATCAGTAATGACAGAAACATCAGAGCCAACAGAATCTTCACAGTAGAGCTGACAGTTGCAGGCACATGGAGAATAGGGACACAGGTATTTGGAGATGCTTGGAGCCCAGTAGATGTTGCCATAAGATGGTAAGCAAGGCAGAACCTGGGTAAGGCCAAGGGAAGCCAAGAGATGAAAGCCAGCCCTGAAGAAGCAAAGTGAATAATATCCACAGGAACAGAGGCTGAAAACAATTGAGCCCAGGAGCAAGTGATCAGCAGATGCCAGCCATGTGCCTACCCAGCTGACAGGTGTTTCTGACCCATTGGCCTTTCTTGAGCAAAGATAATCTTTTGTTAATACCTTAAGTTGGACAGTTTCATGTCCTTAGAGCTGTAAACTTGTAAATTATTAAATTCACCTTTATAAAAATATTCCAGTTCTAGTATATTGCATTCCAACAGCTTGCAAACTACACAATCACCTTCACTAGACTTCATGATAATATATTGTTAAGTGCACAGAACTCAGAATTTATTTTATTTTTTCCCATAAACAGGATATCAAGTCTGTAAATCAGATGAAGCTTCAAAGTTGGTTCAAGGGGAAGAACTGTGTGAAGAAGGAATTGGATTTTTTCTAAACCAAAATTCAGGTGAGCACTTCCTTGGAACATGTATTTAGGACAAGGAGGAACCTTGTCAATGAGTGACTCAAATATCACCTGTGGATTTCTGCAAGTTATATTTTCTGAAATGTACATGTACATATTGGGGAAATTTTCCTCAGTTCAAAGTATCAAATACTTATCACTCTGTATTCAAATGTCATTGGCTTTGGCAAAATAGATGTCTATGGACAATTGGACTTAAACTTTCATTTACAGCCCTTTTCTCATCCCTGGATTCAATGCTTTTCCCTCTCTTTACCTCCCAAACATATTTTTGAAATAATTTTTCTTATAATGAAGTCTTGAAAATATTTTTCAATTGATAGTGTCATATAAAGGTTTCTACTACCTCAAGTAATCCTTAATTTGATATTCTTTCTCAGATAACTGACATTTTAGAAACAATTATCTGGCTATGTGTGCTACTTCAACATATTCATCTTCCTAATGCTGGTCTAGAAATTAATTGGTTTTTCAGTTCTTCCAGGCAGGGAAGGTAATGTTAAAGAACAAGAAATGTTATCTGTGCATCATATCTGCAAAAAAGACATATCTACCATCATGTCATTGGTAAGCATTATGGCTGTAACCCTGGTGTTCCAAATAAATACATGGAAGTGGAATAAATTAAAAATTCAGTACAATCACTTAACTGTAAGTTGGTTTAAGTGTGAATCCAGGACAAGTCTGTGATAATTTGAATATAGAAAACAATTGATTTGAACACAAAAATATAACCTTCCTTCTATATGAAAAGATAATTCTATAAATATGGCTCATACTCAATCTCTGAAACATTATGAAGTCTTCAAGGCTGATTAGAAAGTTCTGCAGTTGAGAAGCTACAAAAGAGTAGATCTCTGTACATGCAGAAGAATAAAATGATTCATAAATAACATGGGAAATATTTTAATTGGAGATTATCACCGATTGGTTAGTTTTGAATTCAGATGTATATGGATTAATATCTATGGACAAATCTCTTACATTCTCTCCTCTACTTCCTAGAAGCAGAATTCTCATACTCAAAAGAATGGTATTATATGTCATAAATTGCCAGAAGATTGTGCTCATAATTCCAGAGTGATTCAACATGTATTAACTCCCAAAGGAATGAAGTCCTGCTTCAGCAATCTATTTGGAAAAGTCCTCAATGATTTATCATCTTTTAATCAACAACAGAATTTTCACCCTGGAAGTATGTCATATGAATGTCATCTAATTGAGAAATCCTTTGTTCAAAATTCTGGCCATACACATTACAATGGAACTCATGTTAGAGAGAAACCCTATGAATATCATCTATGTGGGAAAACCTTTACTAAACATTCTGAATTGAGACAACACGAGAGAACTCATACGGGAGAAAAATCATATGAATGCCATGTATGTGGGAAAGCGTTCACCTATTATTCTAACCTTAAACGACATGAGAACACTCATACTGGAGAGAAACCCTATGAATGTCATCAATGTGGGAAAGCATTCAGTTTCTCTTCTGATCTTAGAGTACATGAGAGGATTCACACTGGAGAGAAACCATATGAATGTCATTTATGTGGTAAAGCCTTCACTCATTCTTCTAGCTTTAAAACACATGAGAGAACTCACACTGGAGAGAAACCATATGAATGTCATCTATGTGGGAAAGCCTTCACCCGTTATTCTAGCCTTAAACAACATGAGAACATTCATACTGGAGAAAAACCCTATAAATGTCATCTATGTGGGAAAGCCTTCCCCCGTTATTCTAGCCTTAAAAAACATGAGAACACTCATACTGGAGAAAAACCCTATAAATGTCATCTATATGGGAAAACCTTTTCTTATCCTTCTAGCCTTAAATGACATGATAGAACTCACACTGGAAAGAATCCATATGAATGCCATCTATGTGAGAAAACCTTCAGCCATTATTCTAATCTTAAACAACATGAGAACACTAATACTGTAGAAAAATCCTATAAATGTCATCTATGTGGGAAAGCCTTTGTTCATTCTTCTAGCCTTAAAAACATGATAGAACTCACACTGGGGAGAAACCATATGAATGCCATCTATGTGGGAAAGCCTTTACTTTTGGGTATCATCTTAGAGTACATGAGAGAACTCACACTTGAGAGAAACCATATGAGTGTCATCTATTTGGTAAAGTCTTCACCCATTGTTCTTCCCTTAGAAAACACAAGAGAATTCACACTGGAGAGAAATGCTATGAATGTCATTTATGTCAGAAAGTCTTCACCCATTGTTCTGACTTTAGAAAACATGAGAGAACTCACACTGGAGAGAAACCCTATGAGTGTCATCAATGTGGGAAAGCATTCAGTTTATCTTCTTATCTTAGAGTACATGAGAGAATTCACACTGGAGAGAAACCATATCAGTGTCATTTATGTGGTAAAGTCTTCACCCATTGTTCTGCCCTTAGAAAACACAAGAGAATTCACACTGGAGAGAAACTCTATGAGTGTCATTTATGTCAGAATGTCTTCACCTGTTCTTACTTTAGAAAACATGAGAGAACTCACACTGGAGAAAAACCATATGAATGCCATCTATGTGATAAAGCCTGTACTCATTCTTCTAGCCTGAAACAACATGACAGAACTCACACTGGAGAGAAACCATATGAATGTCATCTGTGTAGGAAAGCCTTCAGCCAATATTTTAACCTAAGACAACATGAGAACACTCATACTGGAGAGAAACCCTATGAATGTCATTTATGTCAGAAAGTCTTTGTCCGCTATTCTAACTTTAGGAAACATAAGAGAAGTCACACTGTAATGAAACCTTAGGAATGTCATCTATGTGGGAAAGCCTTTACTCAATGTTTTAACTAGAGACAAGTAAGTGCCTTTCTCCTTAGCATTCAGCCTTGCCTAAAGGACAATCAGTTTTCACAGTTACCAGGTGAAGGAGTGCACGTGAAAACATTGAATCCAAATATAGTACTGTTTCCATAGTATCACATCATTTATAACACTGAATACAAAGTGGCCATTCATGTAATATTCACTCACTTACTCCTTAACAAAATTCAGACTTAGTATCACAAATTTGACTGATGTGGATTTATCACATTTAGTCTCTATAATTTGATTTAAACTTGTTCTCCCTTAATGGCATGGTATTGACAAGGTAATTAAACAGATTTTGAAATAATTATTGAATGTATAGATTTTATATATAAAATTGGAATAACAATGTAAAGAATGCCTGGTCTGTTCAAAATCCCAATGGTTATACCTTCATCACATTTACTCCTTAACACAAAAGACACCAGTGTATGTTACCTCAAAATAGGAACACTCTCCTATGTAGCCACACAAACCCAAATCAGCAAATGAAAAGATCCAATCAACAGCTCATTTTTGAATTTTACCAATTGTCCCTAGAGTGGGAAAAGGTTTTCTTGTCCATTTCCACTCATACTTTTCAAATTGGAATTGTTCCTGAGACATTCTCTCATGTGCTTGACACATTGGCAAGCACATATGATGCTAACTTGAGTTTTCCCACAGCTTCCTCCTGAACAGGCACAGGCCTAAATTCCAACAGCAAACCCCAGACTGATGCTGTCCTCTCCTCAGTTCATCCCATCCAAACGGACCTGAAATCCACCTACTCCAACCCTAGTGATATCAACTTGATAACTGGATGAATTTTTACATACACATGGGAAAATTGTTTTCTCATTATAATTAAAATGAAATTTATGGGGCTATATCCTGAAAGCACCTATGCCATCATCCACACCTAATATTATGACACTAAAAATTCCTGATAATCCATATAACTCTACTATTTTCTCACAAAAGATACATTGTCTTTAGGAAACATGAAGATTCATAAACTCCAATTAGAAGGTATATGAAAGAAATAGTGTAGGATAGTCATGAAATAGAAAACCTTTCACTAGTTCCTAATTTTGACATTTTTCCTTAATCATTCACAAATCTCTCCCCTCCATTGAGAAAGTATAGAGCATAATGAAAGAGAATGTTTATATATGCTGACTCTCACATTGCATATTTTGTATTAACTTCATTTATGCAATTTTTGTTATTAATATAGAATTTTTTTTGTATTTTAAGGGTGCTGAGAAATCCTAAATATTTTTCAAATGACCTTGAATGGATATTCTAGATCTTACTTTTCTATTTGCTGCATTCTCCTCCCATACCAATCCTAAGACATTCCTTGATTGAATTTACATCATACAAAAAGCCATAAAATTATGTCTGTTTGCAGGAAGAAGGAAAATTTGAGGCATGCAAAAAGATAAAGCTGCAAACACAGCAATAAAGAGATTGGTAGACAGTGCTCAAAAAGGAGTGCCAAGAATCAGATCTTTGGCAGAGGCAATTTTTCTACAACTGTGTTATACCATTTCCTAGACTCCACTGTTCAAATATAAAGAGTTTCTTCAGGCACATCTTTACTTAGTCATGTATCCAGGAATCAGGTCTCACCTTGAATCTTGTCACGGGATTCACCAGATCAACCTTGCTGACATGGGGAAGTTCATATAAGTACAGGTATATCAAACAGTTTTCAGACAGAGACAAGTCTACAGAATCCTATAAGCTGAAATTAAATTGAATAATGGTGGACCTATAAGCTTGCAATAAAAATCTCTCAAGTGTAAGATGGTGGAATAAGAAGTGCAGAGTTTCCATTAGTAAAAACACCTAGAAGACAGGTAAAAACTGTCCAAAGCTGCCACTCTGGGCTCAAAAAATCAGTGGAGTACCATGCTGGAGGAAGGGAAAGAGAAACTGTGATGGAGAAATTATAGTGAGAAACTCACTTGGCTGTATCTATTTGCACTTACTCCCCACCCTTGAGTCCAGTAGTTTCTGGTCAGCCCAGTTCCTCTATGTCAGAATGCTGTGGCATGGAATTTGTGAAGTCCCTTGTCACATTGGGAACAGGGTGATAGGACACAGTTCTGATATATTTGTTGCTCAACAAAATTGGACATCTTGATCCCACAACCTTGCCCCATTCCACACAGGAACCCATGGTGCCTGGAATACTGTTGTTTACTCAAATAGAGAAGCTGCCATGAATGACTAAATTGGCCATGCCTCATGGTGCCCATTCCCAAGCCCCAAGACAAAAAAGCTTCTGATAAGCCTACTTCCTGCCTAATGGGCTACTGCAGACTGAAAGAATTGGCGAAGTTCTCCTTCTGCCAAGAATGCAGGTGGATGCAGCAGAGCCTGGCCCAGGAGTTGATCTGCAAAATTGGATATCTAGGTTGCTCTCCTGTTGGTCTTACCCAGGCAGATTCCTGAAATGCCATTATTTCCAACTGCCATAGAAATAGGGCAGACTGAGTGCTAAAATATCTTGCCTTTGTTGTTTCCAAATTGTGCCATCTGTGAAGGCTTGGAATATGCCATCTTGGGAAGTTGTTTTCCTGGTCCTCTCTCCAAGTTCCTTTGGAATTCTTCTGCAACCCCTGAATGTGACCTTGGCCCTGTTTTGACTGGGAAATACAAACACAGTGCATGTAAGAGCTGTAACAGAACCCTATCAACAACAAAATCTTAGATGAGAGGGAAACCAGTCTTCAGAATCTCAATAACTTAATGGCCCAAATTACAAGCTGTACAAATAAACAAGAATATGGCCAGGCAAAGGAAAAAATTAAAAAGAGATGTAAAAGCTGGAACAACCACTCACAGATATTCAAAGCAAATCTAAACCAATTCAGAGATGAAGGAAAATGTATATTAAAGAATATTAAGAAGACACTGGGTGAACATATAAGAAGAAGTTGAAAGCCTGGAATAAAACTAACAGAAAGGCACAATAGATGAGATTAAACATATGTTAGAGCAAACAGCAGCAGTTTTGAACAGGCAGAAGAAAGAATTAGTAAGAATTAGTTGTATAAGGCAGGACATCTGAAATAAAAATGAGAAAAAAGTATATAGAGATAAGAATGGAAAAATCTGAGCAGCATCTCTGGGAATTGAATAACATGGAACTCACAAACACACGTGAAATGGGTTTCCCAGAAAGAAAAGAGAAGGGAAAAGAGGCAGAAAGTATTTTCAAGGAAATAATGGCAAAAATTATTCCCAAGTCTTATCAAAGACATAAAGATACAAATACATTGGAATCCAAACAGAATAAACTCTACTAAACCCACTCTGAGACACATACTAATCAGAATTTCAACTTCCAAAGATAGAGGATTGTGAAAGCATTAAGAGAAAAGCAATTCATTACATACAACAAAATTGGAATTGAATTAAATGCCAACAACTCTGTAAATAGACCCACTACTGTCCCCCATCCATGAGACATGACTTCCAATACTATAAGCCTCTTTAGCACTGTGGGACATGACAGCCAGGGATGATCCTTGCTTTGTCCACATGAGTTGAGAGTTACTAAAAGTGGTGAAAGAAATGGAATAAAATAAAGTTTCAGTATGTAAATCTTTCAAGTTTGGTTGAGAAGTCATTCCGGAGGCTATCTTATGCAAGTTGTAGCCAGATATTTCATGCTACCGGAGTATGCCATAGCACAAAAAACAGTATTCCTGAAAACTCTAGGGAATGCCCTTATGCTCTAAGTCTATGTAAAGATTTGCTTAGTAAGTTTATTTTCTCAGAAAATTAAATCCTCCAGATTGATCACAGGCAAGATAAGTCCTGAAACCCATAAGTACCAGTCACTCCAGGAAAATAACCAGAGTAATTCATCTATCCCAGAAATCCAGTACCCCTTTCCAGCATGAAAAAATTAAAATTGCCCTTTCCCAGGTAGCCCTGAAGGAAGAAAATTAATGAGAAGAAAGAGTATTAACTGAGAAGTTAGAATTCTGTAAATGACTGTGATTACTGACTCATTTTATAGACATATCCTTATAGAGTACAATGTTTTAGAATAACCAGAAGAAAGTACCAGAAGTTGTGGAACTGAAATCCAGTAGCTCTGATCTCTGATGATGATTGATAAGTTTATTGCAAAGAAATAGTTGTCTGTGTGTGTGTGAATCTACTTCAGGATGTTTTCTGTTGTTCCAGTGACTCTCTTACTATAATCTGTCAATACAACACTGTCTTAGTTAGCCTACCTCAATTGTAAGTCTTAAAATTGTATAGATTGCAATACTAGTGATCAGTAAGAGGGAGGGATAATATGTATGAGATGTTTGAGATTTTCTTTTTCCTTTTAATTTCATTTTCTGGAGTAATGCAAATATATTAAATATGATCCTGCTGGTGAATACACATCTGTGTGATGATACTGTGAACCATCTATTTTATACTTTGAATGGCCTTTATGGTGTGTGCAGCTATCTCAGTAGAAATATAGGGAAAAAAATTAACTGCCAATTTCTTTTCAGAAACCATGGAGGTGAGATGGTACTGGAATGATATATTTAAACTACTGAAAGAGAAAATATGCCACCCCAGAATTCTTCAACTGGCAAAACTCTTCAAAAATGAAGGAGAGTTTTAAAATATTCATTAAAAAACAGAAGCTGAGAGGATTCGTTAGCAAGACTCCTGACCTGCAAGAAATATTAAAGGGCATTTATGCCAGTTGAATAGAAAAGACAGGGGAGAGAGGCTTGGACGAGAGTGAGACATGAAGATTATCAATAAGGGTCCCTTAGAGGACCAAAAAAGAGGCAATAGGACATATAAAAACCAAATGATAAAATATTGAAGTATTATCTAAAGAGTAATAACATTGTGTGTTAATGTATTAAACTCTCCAATTAAGATGCACAGATTGGTAAAATGGATAAATGATCTGTTCATATGCTATCTGTAATAGACTCACCTTAGACCAAAGGTTACAAGTAGATGAAAGGCTGGAAAAATTATTCCATTCAGGCAGTAACCAAAAAAGAGCTAAGGTATCTATACAATATTAGACAAGATAAACTTTCAGTACAAAAAGTGTACGAGACAAAGAAGAACATTAATATTAACAAAAGAGGCATCCACCAAAAAACCCAAACAATCATAAATGTTATGTGCCTGTATTAGGGTTCTGTAGAGAAACAGAATCAACAGGGAACACTCCCAAATATAAAATATATAAAAGTGTCTCACATGACCATGGAAACACAGAGTCCAAAATCCACAGAGTAGGCTGTGAAGCCAACAATTTCAATGGAGGGTCTGGATGAACTCCACAGGAGAGGCTTACCAGCTGAAGCAGGAAGAGAGACTGTCTTTTCTGAATCCTCATTAAAAGGCTCCCAGTGATCAGATTAAGCATCACTCACTGCAGAAGACAGTCCCCTTGGATGATTACAAATCAGCTGTGGATGCAGCTGACATGATCATTATTTAATTCTATGACATGTCCTCATCTCAACAGATAGGCCAGCACTTGTTCAACCAGACAAACAGGTACCACCACTTGGCTAAATTGACACATGAACCTGACCATGATTGTCCACCACTTGTCAGCTTGGCTAGGTGAAGGTGCTTAGTTCTATTGCTGTGGATATGAGCCAATGGCATGTGAACTTCATCTGTTGATTACATCCACAGTCAGCTAGGAGGTGTGCCTGCTGCAGTGAATGATATTTGATTTAATTGGCTGGTGCTTAAATGAGAGACTCAACATAGCACAGCCCAAGCAGCTCAGCATACTCATGTCAGCCCTCGCAGCTCAGCCCAGGCCTTTAAGATGTAGAAAGAAATCATCCCAGGGAAAGTTGTTGGAACACAGAGGACTGGAGAGAAGGCCAGCAGAGATCACATAAGAAAGAACCTCAGTTGAAAATTAGCTACCTTCTTCTGAAGACCTAATGAAATAAATCCCCTTTTATTGAAAGCTAATCCATCTCTGGTGTGTTGCATTCTGGCAGTTATAGCAAACTAGAACAGAATTTGGTACTGGAGAGTGGGGTGCTGTTGCAGTTTGCAAGTACCAGATATATTGGAATGTTTTTTTGGATGGCTAAGGGGAAGATTTTGGAGGAACTGTGAAGAGAATGATGGAGAAGTCCTGGAGTGCTTGAAGAAACTCTTGGTGTAAACAGAACCACTGCCAATCTGGACAAAGGGGGCCACAAAAGGGGCAAATTGGAATTTGCAGAGCCGGAACCATGTAAGCTCGGGTCTGAAGTCAAGAAACATTGGCCAGGAGAGTGGACCTACCCATATACATGGAGAGGGGGAGTTTACCCTGAAGGTCAAGGGTGAGTCTCCCACCTTGTTGCAGCGAAAGAGTCGTGCAACCTCAGGCTTTGGAGAAGGTACAGAACACTCCTCGGGGGACTGGGGAGATCCTGGCTGTCACCACATGGAGGGGTTGAGCATGTGCCCCAGAAATGTCAGAGAACCCAGGAGTGGCCCTGATGCCTGGAAAGTGGAGCCGAGAAAAAGGTGGTCTCCTCAATGTTCCCCGAGGTTGATTCAGAAAGAGGCAGGCCACTGCATAGGCCCTTGGAAAGGGTGGGACTGCAACTTTCTAAAGCTGAAGGATAAATGACTTTCAGACTTTGAAATCCAGTAGTGTTTGACCTGCAGGCTTTCCTTCCAATTTCTCCCTAAGGATCCTGTGACTGTCCCTCCTTTGCATATTGGCACCAGGTAGCCTCTTTTGAGATTCATAGGTTCACAGCCAGAAGGGAATTTGTGTCACTTTGATATAATTTGTGGTGATTCGTATAGTTGCCAAGTTGACAAGGGGTGGACATATGGTAGTTAGATTCAGTTGTCAGCTTGGCTAGGGGAAGGTGCTTAGTTCTATTGCTGTGGGCATAAGCCAGTAGCATGTGAACCTCATCCAGTTCTTAGCTTCTAACATCTTAAGACTTTCTGTCCACTTTTATCTTTCATGTCCCTTGGCTCTCCCAGTAGTGAAAGCTTCATTTTTTTTCCCATGTGTCAGAAGGAAACATCTATATCTATCCAGCACAATGAGGCTGCCATGTACACATTTATCTGTGTAGCTTCAGAAGGCCTCTTATTTTTCCCTATGATAATACTACCAATAGTGATATCTAAAGATATTTATTGAACCATAGAATATGCTAAGAACTTTGTGCATATTATTTGGCATTATTAATCCAATCTGTTAGATGAAAAGAAAAAGGTACTTCATATGTAAGTATTTTATTGAAGGTCATGAAATTGGACAGATTCAGGGCCAAAATTTGAAACTAGGTATCTTAAATTAAGATCAAGTACATTTTTTATTACATGAATGCTACCTTTATGGGTGTTTACAAGGTTATATGAATGGATAATTGCCCATTTCTATCTGTTGATAATTAAGAATATGTAGAATAAAGAGATATTTACAAAATTTTCTCTTTCTGAGTCGCAATGTACTTATCAACAATGGTGGGTTCTCTGCTCAATGCACTCAAATGATCAGTGCTTGAGACACTATCATTTCAGAAAAATAAAAGATTTATTAATAACCACAAAAGAGGAGATCAGATAGCTTATTGGTCTAAAATCACTTTCCAAAACTACAGTAACTCTGTCAGAAGATGGGTAGATTTTAGGACAACAAGTACAATGAATTGAGATGTGAAGGGTGGAGATGATCTAATTATCAAGCCAGAACAGATGGATTACATGCTTAGTCACAGAACATATGTAAGAAAATGGCAGTCTTAATATGATGAAAGGTGTTTGAAAATGTTATGTATATTGGAAGCAGATAACTTGTTCTAAGTTCCATAGCCAGAGGAGAATTATTTACCAGCATAGCCCATGTTATAACTGATTTCTATTAGTCTTTGTGCTTAATACCATTACTGAAATTGTTTAAGGCTTTTGTGATATTGTGGTGAAATGAATGTATTTTGTATATGGAACTAAAATGTCTTTTTTGGGTCCAGATGGTTCAGTGTGCCAGTTTGAAGTTGTACCCCAGAAAATACAATGTTCTTTTTATCCATTCTTATAGGTACAGACATACTGTGTGTGGGACCTTCATGCCAGGTTATTTGAAATAAGATGTGACCCAACCCTTTCAAGGTGGGTGTTACAGTTTGCTAAAGCTACTAGAGTGCAATATACCAGAAATGGGTTGTTCTTTACAAAGGGATTTATTGTCACAAGTTAAAATTCTAAGGCCATGAAAACACACAAAATGAGGAGCCGAAAAGATGATATCTACTCAGAATAAAGGCAACTGGCACTGGGGTTCCTCTGCAACATGAGAAAGTGTGTGGCCATGTCTTCAGTCCTCTCCTAGCTTCTGGTATCAAATAGCTCTTTCAGCTCCTGAAGGTCTGTCTTGCTTCTGCCTGGGGCATTTTCTGTCCTAGCTTTCTCTCAGTATATGAGATCTCTTAAAGGATCAAGTAAAGTAAAACTGAATGGGCAGTAAATGAGCAGGGTCACATCCCCATAGAAATAACCTAAGCAAATGGTTCTACTCACCATAGGTCTTATTCACAATATTGGATTGAAAGAGCGTGGTTTTTCTCTGGTGACTAACAGTTTCAAACCACCACAAATGGGACTTAATCCTTTTATTGGTGTCTTTGTGAGTAGAAAAAAGACAGAAAAAAAGCTCAGATAGCTCAGAGAGCAACATCTGGAGAACTTTATAAAGAGCTGGCAGAAAAATCCCCAGGAGAAACTTCTAGAGAAAAATCCTAGGAATGCTACAAAATAACCCACAGAAGCTGAGAGAGGAGGCTACTTGAATGATGAGCTGAAAGCAATGAAACCCAGAAGTGAAGGATCAGCAGACACTGGTCATATGCCTTCTTACCTGACAGAGGAACCACCGATGCCAGTGGCCTTTCTTCAGAGAACATATTTTACTGTAGATGCCTTAATTTGGACATGTTCACAGTCTTAGGACTGTAAATTTGCAAACTAACACATCCCCATTTTGAAAGCTAACCCATGTCTGATATGTTGAATTACAGCAGCTTTATCAAACTGAAAAGTAGTCACTTGTGGTTTAAAGTTTAAACCACATGTGTCAGATGGGGCAATTATGCTTAGATCCAGCTCTGTCTAACAAAATAGTTTTAAATTGCAGTGGATTGGTTCTGGGGCTGGCTCACTAATAAACTTTAGGGACAGTGTTTAATGACCATAAGGCCCTAATGTTGTAAAAGAGGATAAAGGGGTACAAGTAAGTGTCAGTCACAAAGTTTTTACAACTACGAGATAAAGGCAATATAGTTATATAGACATTAAACAAGATCAAGTTAGCTGCATCTTTATTTGGTAATTTCAGGTACTTACTTCTGGCTATTCCAATATACTAGAAATCAAAATATATCTATATATGGATTAAGAAATCATAGTAATTTGTTAAATTTTAACTTGTGATATACAGCTTCTCTCTCTCATTTGATCATTATCACGATCTTGAAGGTTATCTTGTAGATCAACCTTCTACCTTCTTAATGCTGAAAAGAGGCATTGATATTATGAGGTAGAGGAATTAAACTGGATGCTCATATTAGAGAGAATGGTACCTCAGTTTCAGGGCTTATCTGGTATAGGGACAATCAGAGGTTTAAGTCTCAAAAAATAAACTTAATGAATACAACATTTAGAAAGTCTTAAATAGAGCCTTTTGCATTCTTTAGGGTTTTCAGTAACCCTGCTGGTTGGGGCTTGGCATTCTGTGACAGTTTGCAATATCTGGCTGAATGGCTTGGTTACTTGCATAAAAGTAAACCTGAGAACTATCTCTCAACTCTATTTGAAGTCTCTTAGTCATTGAAACTTTATTTCCTTTCCCCCATTTTCTTCAAGAAAGTATTATCAATTCCATTATGCCAGGGATCATTCCTGGGAGTACACATGTTGCCAGGGAGACTTATACCACTGCAAGTAATGTCCCATGCTGGGGAGAAAGGTAGTGAGTTTACTTGCTAGATACACATCTGAGCCACAAAAGAGGTTCTGTGGGGGTGACTGTTAGGCACTAAGTAAATATAAGCTTAGTTTCACAAATGCATAAATAAGTTTCATAAATCAAGCCTCAAGAATGAGGGCTTGGCTTATTAAATTGGAACCTCTATTGCTTAAGGGAATAGGCAGAATTCCCCTGGTGGGAATTTTTAATAATTCCATGCTTTTTCTCCAGTCCCTCAAGAACTTGCCAATATTTTCTTCATTTTCTGCCCAAAATGTCTCAGTTATCGCAATAATGCATACATTATATCAAGAGTTCATGCCTTATTCTAGATCCTAGGTCAAAGAAAGCTGAGTTATGTTGTTCAGATAAACTGACAACACAGGTTAAATTAGATTACATACTCATGTAAGTTAAAATTTTGGTCAAGATATATACCTCTTCTTTGGTCTCACACAAAACTTAAAGTTTTAATATATTCTCAATATAATCCTTTACCTTTCATTCTGGTGTATTTTAATCCTAATCTGATAAGCTTCATTCACATCACTAATTAAAATCACATCTACTTTCCACCTTCTTTCACAGTTGCTGTATGTTGGAGTGTAGAATTTCAGTGCTAGAGTATTCTAACTCTGTGTCTCAGGTGCCACACAGCTACCCAAAGTTTCAGGGAACTACCAGGTTATATACAAATACCAAACCATCTCAGGACTTAGAAATAACAATTAAAGCTCAGGAATAAATGTGTTTGTAGTATGCAATTACATTCTAGGCCATAATTTTATCATTAGTATTTTTAAATGAATGTATTTCAGAAATTTAAAAATTTGAGAGTTGGCTTATATTGGAGTCATCAACAAAATATTACAGAAGTTTTTCCTGTCTCATATTAACCCATTTGTCAGGGTTTTGTTAAGTAAAATGAGGAACATGATGTATACACTTACTTTGCTTCTCTTTATTTTTTTTTCTTCAACAAATATTTAGGTCTATATTTAATTATTTTGCTAAAAATAATAGAACAAATAAAATTTCTTAAACTAATCTTCAGAAAGATAGCATATTTACATTATTACAATTGATTTGGTCAAAAACTAAACAAAAATAAATTGGTCAATGTATTAAACTATATGACAATCCAAAATGATAATGTGTAGATCACAACTTTCTTAGAAACTCCAGTGCAAAGAGGCAAAGATGGAATTAACAACTTGCACACTACTGTTACAGTTCAATTCTTGGAAATAAAAACAAAAATTTAAAAGCTAGTCACTGAAACAACAACAAATTAATTCCTGAATCTGAATTAAAGTTGTGAAAAAAGTAACAATCAAAGAGAACACAATAATTCTCTTTTGAGAATTTTTAAAATACAAAAATTTGCTTATGAAAGATGGCATGCATTTCTCATAGAGATTTTTTTTTATTATTATTAACAGGAAAAAAAAAGAAATTAACCCAACATTTAGAAATCATACCATTCTACATATGCAATCAGTAATTCTTAACATCATCACATAGATGCATTATCATCGTTTCTTAGTACATTTGCATCAGTTTAGAAGAACTAGCAACACACCAGAAAAAGATATAGAATGTTAGTGTAGAGAAAAGAAATAAAAGTAATAATAATAGTAAAACAAATAAACAAAAAAAAAACCCTTTAGCTCAGATGCAGCTTCATTCAGTGTTTTAACATGATTACTTTACAATTAGGTATTATTGTGCTGTCCATTTTTGAGTTTTTGTATCTAGTCCTGTTGTACAATCTGTATCCCTTCAGCTCCAATTACTCATTATCTTACCCTGTTTCTAAATCCTGCTGGACTGTGTTACCAATGACATATTCCAAGTTTATTCTCGAATGTCCGTTCACATCAGTGGGACCATACAGTATTTGTCCTTTAATTTTTGGCTGGACTCACTCAGCATAATGTTCTCTAGGTCCATCCATGTTATTACATGCTTCATAAGTTTATTCTACCTTAAAGCTGCATAATATTCCATCATATGTATATACCACAGTTTGTTTAGCCATTCTTCTGTTGATGGACATTTTGGCTTTTTCCATCTCTTTGCAACTGTAAATAACGCTGCTATAAATATTGGTGTGCAAATGTCCGTTTGTGTCTTTGCCCTTAAGTCCTTTGAGTAGATACCCAGCAATGGTATTGCTGGGTCGTATGGCAATTCTATATTCAGCTTTTTGAGGAACTGCCAAACTGCCTTCCACAGTGGTTGCACCATTTGACATTCCCACCAACAGTGGATAAGTGTGCCTCTTTCTCCGCATCCTCTCCAGCACTTGTCATTTTCTATTTTGTTGATAATGGCCATTCTGGTGGGTGTGAGATGATATCTCATTGTGGTTTTGATTTGCATTTCTCTAATGGCCAGGGACATTGAGCATCTCTTCATGTGCCTTTTGGCCATTTGTGTTTCCTCTTCTGGTAGGTGTCTTTTTTCGTTGTTCAAGTCTTTTTCCCATTTTGTAATTGGGTTGGCTGTCTTTTTGTTGTTGAGTTGAACAATCTCTTTATATATTCTGGATACTAGACCTTTATCTGATATGTCGTTTCCAAATATTGTCTCCCATTGTGTAGGCTGTCTTTCTACTTTCTTGATGAAGTTCTTTGATGCACAAAAGTGTTTAATTTTGAGGAGCTCCCATTTATTTATTTCCTTCTTCAGTGCTCTTGCTTTAGGTTTCAGGTCCATAAAACTGCCTCCAGTTGTAAGTTTCATAAGATATCTCCCTATATTTTCCTCTAACTGCTTTATGGTCTTAGACCTAATGCTTAGATCTTTGATCCATTTTGAGTTAACTTTTGTGTAGGGTGTGAGATATGGGTCTTCTTTTATTCTTTTGCATATGGGTATCCAGTTATCTAGGCACCATTCATTGAAGAGACTGTTCTGTCCCAGGTGAGTTGGCTGGACTGCCTTATCAAAGATCAAATGTCCATAGATGAGAGGGTCTATATCTGAGCACTCCATTCGATTCCATTGGTCGATATATCTATCTTTATGCCAATACCATGCTGTTTTGACCACTGTGTCTTCATAATATTTCTTAAAATCCAGCAGCGTGAGACCTCCAGCTTCATTTTTTTTCCTCAAGATGTTTTTAGCAATTCGGGTCACCCTGCCCTTCTAGATAAATTTGCTTATTCGTTTTTCTATTTCTGAAAAATAAGTTGTTGGGATTTTGATTGGTATTGCATTGAATCTGTAGATCAATTGAGGTAGGATTGACATCTTAACTATATTTAGTCTTCCAATCCATGAACACGGGTATGCCCTTCCATCTATTTAGGTCTTCTGTGATTTCTTTTAGCAGTTTTTTGTAGTTTTCTTTATATAGGTTTTTTTGTCTCTTTAGTTAAATTTATTCCTAGGTATTTTATTCTTTTAGTTGCAATTGTAAATGGGATTCATTTCTTGATTTCCCCCTCAGCTTGTTCATTACTAGTGTATAGAAATGCTACAGATTTTTTTGTGTTGATCTTGTAACCTGCTACTTTGCTGTACTCAGTTATTAGCTCTAGTAGTTTTGTTGTGGATTTTTCTGGGTTTTCGACGTATAGTATCATATCGTCTGCAAACAGTGATAGTTTTACTTCTTCCTTTCCAATTTTGATGCCTTGTATTTCTTTTTCTTGTCTAATTGCTCTGGCTAGAACCACCAACACAATGTTGAATAATAGTGGTGATAGTGGACATCCTTGTCTTGTTCATGATCTTAGGGGGAAAGTTTTCAGTTTTTTCCCCATTGAGGATGATATTAGCTGTGGGTTTTTCATATATTCCCTCTATCATTTTAAGGAAGTTCCCTTGTATTCCTATCTTTTGAAGTGTTTTCAACAGGAAAGGATGTTGAATCTTGTCAAATGCCTTCTCTGCATCAATTGAGATGATCATGTGATTTTTCTGCTTTGATTTTCATTCGCCTCGAGGCGAATGAAAATGAAAACACAACATATCAAAACTTATGGGACGCTGCAAAAGCAGTGCTAAGAGGGAAATTTATTACCCTAAATGTCTATATCAGAAAAGAAGAAAAGGCAAAAATTCACCATATCAACTCCCTCCACTTGAGAATGATCCATGAGCACTTGAGAAAAAGGTGTATCCTGCTGTTGTGGGATGTAATGTCCTATAAATGTCTGTTAAGTCTAGCTCATTTATAGTAATATTCAGATTCTCTATTTCTTCATTGATCCTCTGTCTATATGTTCTGTCCATTGATGAGAGTGGTGAATTGAAGTCTCCAACTATTATAGTATATGTGTCTATTTCCCTTTTCAGTGTTTGTAGTGTATTCCTCACGTATTTTGGGGCATTCTGGTTCGGTGCGTAAACATTTATGATTGTTATGTCTTCTTGTTTAATTGTTCCTTTTATTAGTAGATAGTGTCCTTCTTTGTCTCTTTTAACTGTTTTACATTTGAAGTCTAGTTTGTTGGATATTAGTATAGCCACTCCTGCTCTTTTCTGGTTGTTATTTGCATGAAATATCTTTTCCCAACCTTTCACTTTCAGCCTATGTTTATCTTTGGGTCTAAGATGTGTTTCCTGTAGACAGCATATAGGAGGATCCTGTTTTATAATCCCTTCTGCCAGTCTATGTCTTTTGATTGGGGAATTCATTCCATTAACATTTAGTGTTATTACTGTTTAGAAAATATTTTCCTCTACCATTTTGCCTTTTGTATTATATATATCATATCTGGCTTTCCTTCTTTCTACACTCTTCTCCATACCTCTCTCTTCTGTCTTTTCATATCTGACTCTAGTGCTCCCTTTAGTATTTCTTGCAGAGTTGGTCTCTTGGTCACAAATTCTCACAGTGACTTTTTGTCTGAGAATGTTTTAATTTCTCCTTCATTTTTGAAGGACAATTTTGCTGGATATAGGAGTCTTGGTTGGCAGTTTTTCTCTTTTTGAAATTTAAATCTATCATCCCACTGTCTTCTAGCTTCCATGGTTTCTCCTGAGAAATCTACACATAGTCTTATTGAGTTTCCCTTGTATGTGATGAATTGTTTTTCTCTTGCTGCTTTCAAGATCCTCTCTTTCTCTTTGACCTCTGACATTCTAACTAGTAAGTGTCTTGGAGAACACCTATTTGTGTCTAATCTCTTTGGGGTGCGCTGCACTTCTTGGATCTGTAATTTTAGGTCTTTCATAAGAGTTGGGAAATTTTCAGTGATAATTTCTTCCATTAGTTTTTCTCCTCCTTTTCCCTTCTCTTCTCCTTCTGTGACACCCACAACACATATATTTGTGCAGTTCATATTGTCCTTGAGTTCCCTGATACCCTGTTCAAATTTTTCCATTCTTTTCTGGATCATTTCTGTTTCTTTTTGGAATTCAGATGTTCCATCCTCCAAATCACTAATTCTATCTTCTGTCTCTTTAAATCTATCATTGTAGGTATCCATTGTTTTTTCCATCTTTTCTACTTTATCCTTCACTTCCATAAGCTCTGTGATTTGTTTTTTCAGTTTTTCTATTTCTTCTTTTTGTTCAGCCCTTGTCTTCTTCATGTCCTCCCTCAATTTATCAATTTCGTTTTTGAAGAGGTTTTCCATTTCTGTTCGTATATTCAGCATTAGTTGTTTCAGCTTCTGTATCTCATTTGGACTATTGGTTTGTTCCTTTGACTGGGCCATATTTTCAGTTTTCTGAGCATGATCCATTATCTTCTGCTGGCGTCTGGGCATTTAGTCAGATTTCCCTGGGTGATGGACCCAACAGGTTGAAAGATTTTTCTGTGAAATCTCTGGGTTCTTTTTTTCCTATCCTGCCCAGTAGGTGGTACTCGTGGCACACGTTTGTCTGCGGGTTCCACCAGTAAACGGTGCTGTGGGTCCTTTAACTTTGGAAAACTCTTGCTGTGGGGGAGGTTCACCCGCCGAAGCGGCTTGGAAGAGTGCCAGCCGGCCCGGGGGTCCGAACGCGGAGAGGGTCGCCAGCCACCACATCTCGGGAGAGCGCCCGACTGAATTTCCTTGTCAACCCGGGGTGCCAAGCGTGGCGGGAGGGCGCCAGCCGCCACAGCCCGGGAGAGTGCACCATTCCCATCCGGACTGGGGAGTCACATGTTTGGAAGGGACCCCCCCAGTCACCGTTCTCCATGGTCTGGGGATTTCTGACCCAACTCTCTCAGTTGGTCCAGGGGTCTCGCGTGGTGGGACGCCAGCCACCATGGCCCAAGGGGACCGCCTGCCCAATTCTGCCAGCTGGCCTGGGAAGGAGGAAGGGAGGGACTCCGGTCGCTTGCCGTCCCACCCGGGAAAGCCCGCACCCCTCAGCGATCTCACCGGAGCTGGTTCTCCCAGACAGTCAGCCATTTCAGGATGGGGTATGCCATCCCTTTGATCTCCATTGTGCCTCTGGGAGCTGCTCTGTATCTTCACCACTCCCCCAGTAGCTGTTCTGGAGGAGGAAAGGTGAGGGTGGCAAGGCTGTCGAGGCCAGTGGTGGAGGAGCCGGTGAAGGCGGAAGAGGGCATGGTGGTGGTTGGAGAGCCACTGAAGCAGGAGGAGAAAGGGAAGGATAAGATGGTGTATCACTTTGCTTCTCTTTTAAAGTCCCTTTATGATAAACATGAAGTTTTGACTTATAGCTGACCACATATACTTTTAGAGAAGCATTAGAAAAAATGTAGTGTA
Organism: Tamandua tetradactyla; assembly: GCF_023851605.1. Lineage (NCBI taxonomy): Eukaryota > Metazoa > Chordata > Mammalia > Pilosa > Myrmecophagidae > Tamandua > Tamandua tetradactyla. Next base: position 617,376 of record NC_135352.1, on the reverse strand, counting down.
ACTAACAAATCAATTTACTTGTTTCTGTAAATAATGTGCAAACCTTTTTTTCTAAGAATAAATAAAACCATGACTAACAACATCGTACTGTTGTTTAACATCATGCAGATCAGTATCAGGATATAGCATGGACAGAGAGAACATTATTAGATCTTTCGGAATTTTATACAATCTCTAAATATATAAATGACATTTCATGCACATAAATTTAGTAGCAGAAGTATATTAGCCAGGCTTCCCTAGGGAAACAGATCCAACAGAAGGTATCTGAAAATATGTGATTTTATAGAAGTACCTCAGGTAGGAATGCCAAAGTGCAAACTCCCTAGGCAGGCAGGGAACTGACAACTCCAATAAAAGTCCTCCATGAACTCCCCAGAAGAGGCTGTCCAGGTGGAGGGGAGGTGAAAATTATCTTCTCTATCTATGCTGTAGACACCACTTCTCCATAAAATGTCCTCAAATGATTAGACTAATTCTAGCTGATTGGACTCTTTCTTTGTGGAAAATACTACATCAGTCAGCCATAGATGCAATCAGCCATAGATGTAAACAAGTGACTGATGATTCAATAAGCCAGCCTTCTGACTTGTTAACCAGTCATAAAATGTCCTAGCATTAAGGGAAAGTTCAGTACTTGTTTGATCAGACATCTTTGCTCCAACACCTAATCAAATTGACACATGAATTAAGCATAACCATCCCACATTGGTTAACTTGGCAGCTATACACATCACACATCACCTTAAGTTCTGAATAGAACACAATAATAGACATATTCTTCACCTAACAATTCCAACTCTCATGTACAGAAAGAAAATAAATCATTCCTGAATAGGGCACAAGTTCTTGGCTAATATTCACTCCTAGAACATCAATACTACAACAACAACAGTGCAATTTGTGTCATATGATAAAGAGATAAAGTAGAGAAGAAAACAAAGATATTTGACTTATGTACAAACACAAACATACAATGAAGCAAGGAAGAAATATTCATACCATTACAGTCCTCATTTCTGTAACTAGTCATATAGATGAGGTTCATATTTATCACTAACTTCTTCCAGTACAAACTCCATGCTTCCTTTACCTTCAGCAATCACTTCAGCTGATAATGGTTCTTTAGCTGGTGTGGTGACCTAAACTTTCATTCCTGAAGTTTCTGGGCCATTGGTATTCCTGGATTGGGTTCTTGCATTTTTCCATTGACTTTCATCACAGGGCATGGTAATAATGAAAGAAGTAACCTAATGGATTGCCTGATCCAAGGAAAATGTGTATTTACCTCCCTTGTGTAGTTGAGTCCTATTTCCTCAGAATAAGATCAATCACCCCAGATAATACAGTAATACCTTTCCTTGTCTGTGAATTCAGAGGGATGAGAAACCCAGAAGGAGTCCAGGTGGCAGTCTTAACATCAAGTTCAATGGAATCATTTTTGCTTCTCTTGGTGGTAACACTCCCTTTTTGAACTAGACTTAGAGAGCTACAAATCTGGATGTTGGAGGGAAAGGAATTAAAGTTTTTCTAGTGGCCCACTATGGGTGATAGTGAGTGGTGCCACTTTCGTTTCCACCCACTGATTCCTGGACCTGTGAATCCTTGCTATGGAGGAAAAACAAAATGTATTGAGTGCTGATTCAGAGCATACCCAGCCTTATATAGAACACTACCCCAGATATGCAAGTTTTTGCACATAGTTAGTGCTATAATTGAATCTTTGAAGACCATCCCTCCATTCTATCATGCCTCTAGATGATGGGAAACATATGACCAGAGATTTCCATGAGCATATGCCCATTCTTGCACTTCATTGGCTGTGAGGTGGGTACATTGATCATAAGTATGCTGTATAGAATAACATGACAATAGATAAGGCATTCCATAAGTTGACAGATGGTGGTTTTGGCAAAAATATTTCATGCCAGGAAGGCGGTCCCATATCCAGAGTATGCATCTATTCCATTTAGAACAAACTGCTGTCCTTTTCATGATGGACATCCAGTATAATCAACCTGCCACCAGGTAGCAAACTGATCACCTCAGGGAAATGGTGTTGTATCAGGGACTATGTGCGTGTCTCTGCTGCAAGCAGATTGAGAACTCAGCAATTCCCAATCTGGGAACTCAGAGCCTGGTAGCCAGGTTCTCCTTGGTGAGGGGAAGTCTATGTATCTGAGCCCCCACATAACCTCCATCACAACACCATGACCACTTTGTTTATGAGCCCTTTGAGCAATGACAGGAGCGATGGGGAAAAACAGATGACTTGTATCCACATAATGGCTTATTTCAACCACTTGATTACTATAACCTTCTCTGCCCCTCTGGTGAACATTCACAAGGGACACAAACATCTTCATATTTCTTCTTACCCAGAAATTTCTATCCTCATATCACTTCCCCAGATGTCTTTGTCATCAATTCCCCAATGATTCTCCTTCCAAGTCCCTGACAATCCAGCCAAACCAATAGAAAGAGCCCGTGGGTCAGTACACAAGCACATCTTCCAAGTTCAGCTTTCACAAAAACTGAAACTGAGGTGCACTGCTTGCTGTACCAATCACAGAGAAGATTTCCACTCAACACTGTCCTTCAGGGACATCCCAGAAAGCTACTGCAGTGCAACAGATGTCCAATTTTCAGCAGTACAAACATATAATACATCTGTAAAACAGGTCCAAGTTTTCTTTTTTTAAGTTTTTTAAGTCAACCAATTGTAAAGAAGTCCCCAAGAGGCCATAACTCTGTGATGGGAAAGAGAATTAATATGGCAAGAGTAGGGACCACGGCACTTTGAAAATATCCTCCTGTAAGTAGCTTGTGCTTTTAGGATCTCTTCAAGCCTTATCTCACATATACCATTTCCATATAGCATTTCCATGTTGTGATGGAGTGCTGCTCTTTATGTTATGGATTGGTAGGTCAGACAACACCCAGATCATGATAGGCACCTCAGGTCTCATTGTTACTTGATGACCATGTTAAGCATACAGTCCTTACTAAGGCCCAGTAACAGGCTGAAACTGTTTCTCAAAAGGAGAATAGTTATCTGCAAGAAATGGATCATATGACCTATATATGATGTTCCTTCTATTGGAGATTAAAAATCACTTTGCCTTAATAGTATCCCAAAATTATGAACAACAACAAATCATGTAGGCTATCAAGCTCTAGGCAATATATACAATGGTGCAATTTGAACAAACATAACCAGGAATACTTTTTTATAGTTCTAATGCACATTTTATTTACTTATAAATTTTGTCAAGTAGATTTCATTGTTAGTCCTATTCCAAGGTTATTTATATTTCAAAAATGATTTGTTCACTATGCTTACCATTGCAAAGTTAATATTAGAAAAAATTATGAATTGGGGGATTATTTTAGAGCAAGCATGACCTTTTGGGCAGTATTTCCTTATTACCTACAATTTCTAATCTCCATGCCCAGTAGAAAGTATTCTAAACCAATGCTACTCTCCTCCATCTTTCTGCAGCAAATCTTCTCTCATAGTTACCTTTGTTGGTTAGGCCCTGAGAACACAGGAAATGGTGAGACAGAAAGAATCAATCCTGGTCTGTTTAACATGTATTATTGTTTAGTTTATATATATATATATATATATATATTGCTTGTGCATGAACAGGCATCAGGAATCAAACCTGGGTCTCTGGCACGGCAGGCAAGAATTCTGTCACTGAGCTATCATTGCATTGCCCTAGTTTATATTTTTTAAGATACAATTTTTGTAGTATATATTTTATATTCACATGGTAATGTGTGCTGGTTTGAAGCTATTATGTAACCCAGAATAAAAAATGTTTTAATCCTGATCCAATCTTATGAGGGCAGACATTTCTATTAATCCTGATTCAATACTTTAGAGAAGAAAGTTTTTATTAGATTATATCCATGGAGACATGACATGTCCAATTTTACATGTCACCTTTTGATTAGATGCAGATGTGAGTCTGCCCATTCATGGTGGGTCTTGAACATTTTAAAGAGTACTTTAAAAGGAGGAAAATCATAGATACCACAGAGCAGAGGAGATGCTTGGATAAAAGTTGCCTCAGAACTAACAGAGCCAACATGAGACCCAGATGTTTGGAGGGAGATGCAGTGCCCAGCTGATGTCATGATGTGCCTTCCCACAAGAAATTAAGCAAGACAAAATACAGAACTGTGTTCTGAAGGAACTAAGTGAAGGACCACTGATGCCAAGTAAGAAACCCACACAGGAAACAGAGGCTGAAAGCAATGGAACACATGAGTAATACATCAGCTGTTACCAGCAATGTGCCTTCCCAGCCGAGGTGTTCTGGATGGCATTAGTCTATTTTGAGTGAAGTAACCTCTTATCCAATTTACTTTGTAAAAGCCATTCCATTTCTGGTATATTACATTCCAGCAGCTTAACAAACTAAAACATTATACAATCATACAAAATGTACAACAAGTTGTTCACAGTATTAATGTAGATCTGTGCATTCCTTAAAATTGATTTTTGAGCATTTTCATTACTCCATAAGAAAATAAAAGTAAAAATAACATTCAAAACAAATGATACCTGATATCTCTTATTGCTTATTTATTTAGTGTTTATTGCTCATTTTTTCTTATCTGCCCATACACTGGATAAAGGGATTGTCAGTCACAGGGTTTTCATAATCACTGATCACATATTAAAATTCTATAGTTATACAATCATCTTCAGAAATCAAAGCTATTTTATTACACTTCAACACTTTCAGGGATTTCCCTCTAGCAACTCAAGTCCATGAAAAACTGTAAAGGGATAACTATATACTGCATAAGAATAACTTCTGGGACAATATCTCAGTCTTATTTGAAATCTCCAAGCCACTGAGACTTTATTTAGTCTTATTTCTCCTCCTCCTCTTGGTCAAGAAAGATTTCACACTCTCATGAAGCTGAGGCCAAGCTGATCTCCTGGACTCTCGTCTCACATTGCTAGGGAGATTTACACCATTGGGAGATTTACACCTCATTTAAGGGTGAAGGCAGTCAGTTAACCTGTGGTTTTAGCTTTAAGAGAGAGGCCACAAATGAGGATCTCTGGGGTGAACCTTTAGCATAATGATAAGTAGGTTTTTCTTCTCCTTTGCAAAAATAAGTTTCATAAGGCAAAAATAAGTTTCCCCAAGATCAAGGGAATGTCCCATCAAATTGGCAGTCCAAAAGATTGTGAGAATATTTGGTCCTACTCAGGTGGGTGAACTTTAATATTTCCATGTTTTTTCTCAGTCACTCAAAGGGAATTTGCAAATATATATTTTGAATTTTTTATTGTGAAATATAGCATATGCAAAAAAGCAACAAATTTCCAAGTACACTGAAACAAGTAGGTACAGAAGATATTTCATAGTTTGGTATGGGTCACATTTCCACAATTTTAAGTTTTACCGACTAGCTGCTCTAAGATACTGGAGAGTAAAAGAAATATCAGTGTAATGATTCCACAGTCATTCTCAGTTATTCAATCCTGTTTTCTCTGTTGTAACTCCTCCTTCTCACTTGGTCCTCCTCCCAAATTTAGGGGTATTTAGGAAATGTCCATTTTAATGTTTTCATGTTGGGAAGGGCTGTTGACAACATGGGATAGTTGGATGCAACTTGTTGACCTTCTCAGAAAGACTGGCCACTCTGGGATCAAAGAAGTGTCTGGCCTAGGAACTCCTTTGAAGTTTGTAGGACTCTGGAAAGTAGTCATCATGTATGAAGCATTTATCGAATTTCAGATAGAGCCTCAGATGTTCTTTAGCATTGATAGAAATAGTTTTGGTTGGGATGTGACAAACCATGGAAAGTAACAATATCTAGCTAAGGCTTGCATAAGATTAGCCTCCAGAATATCCTCTTGATTCTTGTGAACACCCTCAGCCACTGATATAGTATTTTGTTGTAATTATTTTCCCCCTTTTCATCAAGAAGGTATTGTTGATCCAATAGTTCCAGGGCCAGGCTTATCCTGGGATTCATGTCCTTTGTGACCAGTCAGAATTTCACCCCTGGATGCTTTGTTTCATGTGGGGGGAGGGTAAAATTTTTACTGCAGAGTTCAGTGTAGAGAGAGGGTGGCCACAGCTGAGCAACAAGAGGCCATCTGGAAGAAACTCTTTGGCACAAATATAGTTAGGCTTAAGTTCTCTGCTACATAAATAAGTTTCAGAAGAACAGACCAAGCACATCACCTTTTGACTTGGTAGTTCCTATTATTTAAGACAGAATCAGGTGTTTCCCTGATAATAAAACTTTAACAGTTCCATATGTTTTTCTCCCATCCCTCAAGGGACTTTCCCAATGCTTTTAAATTATCTGCTCAATATAGTCTTGGATACATACAGGTATTACATTAAGCTGTACAGAATTACAAACCCTTATTACCATTTTGGTCTCCATGTCTTTGGGTTCTTTAAATGATCTATCCAGATAGGTTGAGTTAGATTATGTGCTACAGAAAATTTAGATTTTGCACAAGAGAAACATCTCTACCTTTGATCTCATACACTAAGTGAAGTTCTAAAATATGACAGTGTCCTACTTAATCCCGTATTCTGATTTACCTCAGTCCCTATCAAATTTACTTTGTTCTTATCTTTAGTTGAATGTTGATCTCATTTTTTTGGGATTCCTTAATAACTGTTGTATGTGGCAATGTTGACTTTCAAAGATGCAGAACTCCTATTCTGGATTCCAGGTGTCACACACTCCTAGTAGAAAATAAAAGGAAAGTTATTCAAAACTTAGAAATAGGAGGTAACTTCTTAAACTTTATATCCAAAGCACAAGCAACCCAAAGCTCCAGGCAAATACTAGTGTGCTGGTCTAAAAGGATGTATGCCTCCTAGAAAAGCCATGATTTAATCAAAATCCCATTTCATAAAGGTAGAATAATCCCTATTCAATACTGTATGTTTGAAACTGTAATCAGATCATCTCCCTGGATGATGTGATTTAATTGAGTGGTTGTTTAACTGGATTAGGTGATGACATATCTCCATCCATTTAGGTGGGTCTTGATTGGTTTACTGGAGTCCTATAAAAGAGGAAATTTTTTGAAGAATAAGAGATTCAGAGAGAGCAGAGAATGCTGCAGCACCATGAAGCAGGGTCCACCAGCCAGCGACCTTTAGAGATGAAGATGGAAAGCGCCTCTTGGGGAGGTTCACGAATCCGGAAGCCAGGAGAGAAAGCTAGCAGATGATGCTGTGTTCACCATGTGCCCTTCCAGCCAAGAGAGAAGCCCTGACTGTGTTTGCCATGTGCTTTCTCACTTGATAGAGAAACTCTGAACTTCATCAGCCTTCTTGAACCAAGGTATCTTTCCCTGGATGGGTGCCTTAGATTGGATATTTCTATAGACTTGTTTTAATTGGGACATTTTCTCAGCCTTAGAACTGTAAACTAGCAACTCATGAAATTTCACCTTTTAAAAGCCATTCCATTTCTAGTATGTTGCATTCTGGCAGTTAGCAAACTAGAACAACCAAGTCATACATATAGAGTACAATATCTCAAAATGTAAAAATAACAATTTTAGCTCTGGACTAGATGTAACTGATATAAAAGCCTACAATCTATGCCCCAATTTCTCATAAGTTTCTAATAGAGACCACACAATATTTGTCCTTTTGTTTCTGGCTTATTTTGCTTCACATAGCCCCCCAGTTCATTCACATGGTTGCATGCCTCACAACTATGTTCCTTTCCATAGATGCCCAATATTTGGTCTTATGTATACACCACTGTTTCCTGTTCTACTTCTCAGTCAATGTAACTTCCATCTATTGGGCATCATGTATTATGTACATTGCCAACAACCCATGTCTGACATTATCCTCATTTAAGTTGTACAATCATCAACACACTCAACTTTTGAACAATTTTCAATGATACAAAGAGAAAAACACAGATTCACCTAATAGAAAATAAAAACCTCCCCCATATCTTGTCCTTCACCCCTAATTATCTACCCCTGTTATTGCTGTTGTACTGTTGATGTCTTCCTGTGAAATGTAGAACATAGCATGCAATAATAGTTTTCCAACTGCATCTATTTTTACTCTTTGTACCATATTCAATCCGTTCAAGCAGTTCATGCAAGAATTTATTTATATTTGTAGTGTTAATTAGTGGGATACAAGGCACTATAAGATCTTTTTCAATCATATTCACCTTCAATATGACAACTGGGCTTGCAGGCTCACTAATGAACTGCTTTCACTTCTATCTCTTCCCTTACATTTAAGTTCAACCTCAGTAGCTAACATTCATCCATCCCTAGTTTCTATGTAGCTCTACATCCCTTATAATCCTTAAAAGGATTATATACTATAATCTGAGTTTACCTTTACCATGGTCATAATAAAAAAATCATACAGTATCTAGCCTTTAGTGTCTGACTTATTTCACTCAGCTTTATGTCCTGAAAGTTCATCCAGGTTTTCATATGATTCAGGACCTCATTTCATCTTACTTGGCTTGTTTCCATCTTTTTGCTATTGTGAATTATGCTTCCATGAACAACAGTATTCAAATATTTGTTGTTGTCATTGCTTTCATCTCTTCTGGGTGTATGCCAAGTAGTAGTGTTGCAAAGTCATAGGACAACTTGATATTTAATTTTCTAAGTGTCCACCAAACTGTCTTCCATATTGTCTGTGTAATTATACATTCCCATCAGTGCATAAGTGTTCCAATTTCTCCACATCTTCTCCAACATTTGTAGTTCCTTCTTTCTTTATCATCAGTTATTCCTATAGGTGTGAGGTGGAATCATATTGTAGTTTGGATCAGCATTTTCCTTATAGCTAATTAAAATGAGAATCTCTCCATGTGCACTATAGCATCTGTATTTTCTTTTTGGAAAACATGTCAGCTCATATCCTTAGCTTATTTTATAATTGGTGTTCTAGTTTGTTAGCTGCCAGAATTCAATATATCAGAAATGGAATGGCTTTTAAAAAGGGGAACTTAGTAAGTTGCTAGATTACAGTTTCAAGGCTGTGAAAATGTCCCGATTAAAACAAGTCTATAGAAATATCCAATCTAAGGCATCCAGGGAAAGATACCTTGGTTCAAGAAGGCTGATGAAGTTCACGGTTTCACTCTCAAGTGAGAAGCCACATGGTGAACACAGTCAGGATTCCTCTCTCATCTGGAAAGACACATGGTGAACTCAGTCAGGGTTCCTCTCTCATCTGGAAGGGCACATGATGAGCACAGCATCACCTGCTAGCTTCTCCTGGCTTCCTGTTTCATGAAGCTCCCCAGGAGACATTTTCCTTCTTTATCTCCAAAGGTCACTGGATGGTGGACTCTGCTTCTCGTGGCTATGTCATTCTGCTCTGTTCTCTCTGAATTCACTTTCATTCTCCAAAATGTTTCCTCTTTTATAGGACTCCAGAAATTTAACAAGATCCACCCAAATGGGTGGAGACATGTCATCACCTAATCCAGCTTAATGACCACTCTTGATTAAATCACTTCTCCAGGGAAATGATCTGATTAGTTTCAAACATACAGTATTGAATAGAGATTATTCTGCCTTTATGATATGGGATTTAGATTAAAACATGACTTTTCTGGGAGACATACATCCTTTCAAACCAGCACAATTGAGTTGTTTGTTTTGTTGAATTGTATGATTTCTTTATGTATGCAGTATATCAAATCATTACAGAATTCCTGGTTCCAAATATTTTGTCCCATGGTGTTGGCAGCCTCTTGACCTTTTAGGCAAAGACTTTTGAGGTACAAAGGCATTTGATTTTGGTTTTCCCATTTACATTTTTTTCTTTCTTTGCACTTTGGGTGTAAAGTTTAGGAAGCTATCTCCTATTACAAGGTCTTGGAGATGTTCCCATTTATTTTCTTCTAGGAGTTTTATGGTACTGGCTCTTATATTTATGTCTTTCATCCACTTTGAGTTAACTTTTTATTTCTCCTTTTTTTCATGGGCAGGCACTGGGAATTGAATCTGGGCCTCTGGCATGGCAGGCAAGAATTTTGCCACTGAGCCACCATCACACCATGCTAAGTTAACTTTTGTAAAGGGTGTAAAGTAAGGTTGTCCTTCATTCTTTTGACTATTGATATCAAGTTATTCTGCACCAATTTATTGAAAATAATATTCTGTCTCAGTTAAGTTTATTTGGGTACATTGTTCAAGAGTAGCTAACCATAGATTTGGTGGTATTTTTCTACACTGTTAATTATTTTCCATTTGCCAGTACTTCTACCTTTGTGCCAGTACCATGCTGATTTGACCTTTGTGTCTTGATAATAAGCATTAAAATCAGGAAGTGTGTTGCTCAAGATGTAGTGGAGAGGCTGGAGGGAACTGCCTGAAAATGCAGAGCTGTGTTCCAGTAGCCGTGTTTCTTGATGATGATTGAACAATGATATAGCTTTCACAATGTAACTCTGTGAATGTGAAAACCTTGTGTCTGATGCTCCCTTTATCTACCATATCAACAAAAGAGTAGAATATGTGGAATAAAAATAAATAATAGGGGGAACAAATGTTAAAATAAATTTAGTTTGAAATGCTAGTGGTAAATGAAAGCGAGGGGTAAGGGGTATGGTATGTATAACTTTTTTTCTCTATTATCATTTTATTTCTTTTTCTGTTGTCTTTATTTTTCTAAATCGATGCAAATGTTCTAAGAAATGATGAATATGCAACTATGTGATGAAATTAATAATTACTGATTATATATGTAGAATGGAATGATATTGTTTTGTTTGTTTTTAAATTTTTTTAATTAATAAAAAAAAATCAGGAAGTGTTACTCCTCCTACTTCATTCTTTTTTGTGGGACTTTTAGCTGATGAAGATCTCTTTCCCTCCCAATTTATATTTGATGATTAGCTTTTCCAAGTCTTCAAAATAGGTTGTTGGAATTCTTCTTGTTATTTCATTGAAGCTGTAGATCAATTTGGGTAGAGTTGACATCTTAACTACATTTAACCTTCTTGTCTATCGATAGTGAATGTCTTTCAACTGATTTAAATTCTTTCTAATTTCTTTTAGCAATATTAGGTAGTTTTATGTGTACAGATCTTTTCAATATAGGGTTAAGTTTATTCCTAGGTACTTGATTATTTTAGTTACTATTTAGAATGAAATTTTTTTTCTTTATTGTCTCCTCAGGTCAAGACTTGTGTATAGAAACATATCTGATTTTTGCACATTAATATTGCATCCTGCTACTTTTCTGAATTTGTTTATTAGCTCAAGAAGCATTGTCATAGATTTCTTAGGATTTTCCAAATATAGCATCATGTCATCTGAAAATAATGAAAGGTTTGCTTCTTCCTTTCTTACTTTGATGGCTTTTATTTATTTTTCCTGCCTAATTGCTCTAAATAGAACTTCTAGTACAATGTTGAATAATGGTGCAGTGGGCATCTTTGTCTCATTCCCAATCTTAGGAAGAAGGATTTCAGTTTTTTCCATTTGAGTATGATTCTGGCTATGGGTTTTTTATATGTGCCCTTTATCTTACTGAGGAACTTTCATTTGATTCCTAATTTTTGAAATGTTTTTATCAGAAAAAGACAGTGAATTTTGTCCAATGATTCTTCAGCATCAATCTAGATGATTAAGTAAGTTTTCCCTTTCAATTTATTGATATGCTGTTTTACATTAATTGATTTTCTTGTGTTGACCCACACTCACATTCTGGTATAATTTTCACTTGATTGTGGTGTATAATTTTTTAAATGTGTCATTGGATTCAATTTGCTAACATTTGCTGAGTATATTGCATCTCTATTCTTTATAGAGATTGGCCTCTAATTTTCCTTTTTTATATAATCTTTAAACAGTTTTGGTATTAGAGTGATGTTATCTTCATTGTTTTGGAAGAGTTTGAGCAGGATTTGTTTTTGTTCTTTTTGTAATATTTGATAAAATTCCACTGTGAAGCCTTCTGGCCTTGGGGTTTTCTTTGTAAGATTTTTGGTGACTGATTTAATATCATTAATTATGCTTCATTTGTTGAGATCTTCTATTTTTTCTCAATCACTGTAACTTGTTCATGTGCATCTAGGAATTTGGCCATTTCCTATTAGTTGTCTAATTTGTTGCCTATTTGTTCATAGTATCCTCATGATTTTTATTTTACTTCTTCAGGGCCCATTGTAAGAACCCTACATCATTTCTGATTTTGTTTATTTGCATCCTCTTTTTTCTTTCTTTGTCAGCCTAGCTAAGGGCCCATTGATTTTATTGATTTTCTCAAAGGACCAATTTTTGGTTTCACTGATTCTTTGTATTCTGTTTTTTTCTCTCCAATTCATTTAATTCTTCAATCTTTGTTAACTCTATTACTATATTGGTTTGGTGGTTGGTTTGCTGTTCTTTCTCTAGTTCCTCCAGTTGAGCAGTTATACCCTTAAATTCCCTTTTTCTTTTTAAAAATGGGCATTTAGTGCAAACAATTTTCCTCTCAGCACTATCTTTGCCATGTTCCATATGTTCTGATTTGTTGTGTTCTATTTACATTCATCTCTAGGTACCTACCAATTTCTCTAGTATTTTCTTCTTTGACCCACTAATTATTTAAATGTACATTACTTAACCAGCATGTATTTGTGACAGTTCTGCTTCTTTAGTGGTTATTGATTTCCTGCTTCACTCCATTTTAATCAGAGCAATAATTTCAATCTTTCTAAATTTATAAACACCTGTTTTGTGTCCAGCATATTATCTATCATAGAGAAGATCCCTGTATCAGTAGAGAAGAATGCATTTTCGGCTGTTTTGTCATGTAATTATCTGTATATGTTACTTAGACCTAATTATTTTATCAAGATGTTTAAATTCATGATTTTCTGGCTGATCCTATGTCTGATTGTTCTTTCTATAAAGGAGAGTGCTGTACTGATTTCTCCCACTATTATTGTTGAAAAGTCCATTACTCCATTCAGTTTCTTCTAGTTGAATTGTCCCTTTTATTAATATGTAGTGTCTTTTGTGTCTTATGATGTCTTTACATTTAAAGTGTATTTGATCTGATAGTAGTGAAAACACTCCTGCTTTCTTTGGCCTACAACTTCTGTGGCAAATTTTTCCATCCTTTCCCTTCAATCTGTTTGTTTCCTTGGGTCTAAGACGAGTCTCTTGTAAACAGTATATAGATGGGTCATATTCTTAATCCATTCTGCTAATCTATACCTTATAATTGGTGAATTTAGTTTGTTAATATTCAAAGTTGTTACTCTAAAAGTACTTCTTGAATCTACCATCTTATCCTTTGATTTATATTTGTCAAATCTTTATATTCTTTTCCCTCTTTATCTTTTTATCCTTTAAGTTACCCTTACTGGTACTATTCAATTTTGTGCCCCTCTCCAGTCCTCCAACCCCCATCTTTATTTTCACCTAATGAAGCCCCTTTAGTGTTTCTTCTAGGGTCATCTCTTGGTGACAATTTCTCTCAGAATTTGTCATTGAAAATTTTGATCACTCCCTTAATTTTTTCAAGAACAGTTTGACTGGTTACAGAATTCTGGGATGGAAGTCATTCTCTTTGCAGATGTTAAATATAACAAAGACCCATCTTCTTACCTCCTTGTTTATTGTTGAATAGTCCACACTCAGTCTTATGTGATTTCCCTTTTATGTGGTGAGTTGCTTCCCTCTTGCTCCCTTTGGCATTTTCTCCTTCTCTTCAGCATTTGACAGATTGATTAGTATGTGTCTGAGGGTAGGCCTATTTGGATTTATTCTATTTGGGTCCCATTAATTTTCTTTGATTTGCATACTTATGTCTTTTATAAGGATTGGGAATATTTCCCCCATTACTTCTGCAACCTTCTTAGCTCTTATTCTTTTCTTCTTCTTTTGTGATATTGATGATTCTATTATTTGTGCTGTGCATGTTGTTCATTATTTCTCTGAGATCTGATTCAAGTTTGTACATCTGCTTTGCTATTTTTCCTTTGTGCATTTAGATTCAATTTCTCTGTCCGCTAGTTCTCTTATTATTTCTTCTACCTCTTTAAATCTGCTGTTGTGCATCTCTAGCATATTTTTAATTTGGTCTACCATCTCTTTAATCTCTGTGATATCTGCTGTTTTTCCTACTCACTCTTTCAAATTCTTTATGTCCTTCTAGTTTCCTCTTGATATCCTATATGCCATTACCCAACCCAGTGTATTTCTTTAGGAAAGTTGTATGAACATCATTGATTAGTTGTTCCAAAGTCTGTTTTGCCTATGGTATTTCAGTTTTGTCATTTGGATGGACTGTATCTGTCTGTATCTTCATAAGCTTGGTGATTTTCTGTTGATTTTGAATCATTTAATTGTCTTGATAAAGTTACTATGGAAGTTGATTTCCCTCAGAAGTATGAGGTTTTTCATTTGCTTGATTTTCTGTTGAAGTTATCCTTTAGCTTTTGGTTTATTAGTATTTCCTGGCCAAATCAAGTCCCAAACCTCAGGCAGGGGATGCCACTCTATTTATGGATCTCTGAAGCTAGACAGTGTGCCAGGCTGCACTTTCTGTTTCTTACCAGCAGATGGTGCTCTTGGACCTCATCTTCCCCACAGGACTGCCTCTCCCCAATTACAGCATCCCTGTGAGACAGATGGAGACCTGGTGCAATTCCAGCCAAGTCCCTTCATCCTGGTGTGAGCATTAAGCTTCCAACCCCAAAGCTGGTGGTTAGGCAGTGTGCACTTCATTGGAGATACTTCTTTTGGGCCTGATTAGGCTGGTGCTCCCTGGATCCCTCCTTGGAATTACCTGGGATTGTGGAACTGGTTATGGCAGCTGCTAGGGTACACAGTCAATCAGAAATGCACATTGGCTAGGCTTGTTAATGATACAAGATTTCTGGCCCAGTGCACTGGAAATGGAGGCACAGGGACTTGGGCTGTGGTTTAGGTTATGGCATGGGGCACAGTGTGTGAGTGTGGATGTGAGGGTCATGGGACAGTGTGGCACAAGTGGGGTGCAATGCATGGTTTGTGGGAGTGTGGGTCATGGGGCAGGTTTTGGGTGGGCATATGGTGGTGTGCAGAGCATGAAGTGAGGTCCAGCCACAGGATGTGCCCTAGGGCTATGCATGGTGAGGGTTGGTGTGCAGGTGTCTGGGAGTGTGGGATGTTGGCCAAAGAGTCAGGGATGGTTGGGTGAAGTGCATATAGGGCTCAGAGATTGTGGGCAGTATGTGGCATGTTGGATGTAGAGGGAAGGCATTGCAGGAGATAGGCTGCAGGGACAGCATACATATATGTGGGTATGTAGCAACAGGGTTGGTGGGGCTTGAGTGTGTTGGTCACAGGAGGCCAGGATTCAGGTGTGCAGTTATGCATATGCTACAGTGTGCACTGGTGTAGGTGTATGGGAGTGTATTAGTTTGAAAGATGCTGGAATGCAGTATACCAAAATGGAATGGCTTTTTCAAAGAATTTAATAAATTACATGTTTACAGTTCTAGGAAAGTGAAAGTGTCCAAATTAAGGCACCAACAAGAAGTTACCTTCACTCAAGAAGGCTAATGGGTCTAGAACATCTCTGTCAACTGGGAAGTCACGTGACTGACATCTGTTAATCCCTTGCTTTTGGGCTCTGTTGTTTTAGCCTGCATTCCTTTGGGGGTTCCTCACTTTTATTTTCTAGGGCTGGCTTTCATCTCTTGGCTTCCCTCAGCTGTGTCCAGTTCTGGCTTGCTTAACATTATATGGTGATGTGTGCTGGGCTCAGCATATCTCCAAACATCTGTTTCTCTGTTCTCCAAATGTCTGCTTCTGTGTCAGTTCTGCTCTGAAATTTCTGTTGGCTCTCTCTCTGAGGGCTCTGACTCATTTAAAAGATTCCAGTAAACTAATCAAGATCCACCTGAAATAGGTGAAGTTAAATCTCTGATCAAAAAGTTGCATCACATTACTTCCCTGACCACAGGGAATAGCTCTATATCTCTCCAAATTTTCTCTAGCACTTGTATCTCTCAGTTCATTTTTCAGCAGTTTTATTCACACAACATAGAACACAACCCAGGGTTGAATCAGGATTATAACATGGGTTTTCTGGGGTAAATAATTCCTTCAAATTAGCA